>NC_079190.1:306515916-306844856 GCF_029499605.1 Hyla sarda | reverse complement strand
CAAGAGAAGGCCACCCCAAATAGGTTTACGTTCTCCCTTGCCAATTCCAACATGAACCAGAATGTGGTTAATGCAATATGCCACCACTGGTACATGTTGGAAGCAGACCCTGACCTTCACGAAATGACCCAACACCCTCCTCTTATTACATTTAGGAAGAATATGACCAAAGGTGAGAAACTGAAGAAACTACAGAATAAGTCAGATCATCAGTCAGCAGGTACCAACTGGCTAACTAAATATTCTTTAAAGGGCAACTACCCTTGCAGATCTTGCCCACACTGCACGCATATGCAGACAGGAACTGATAACTTGCAGATCTTGCTTTGTTGTATACACTTTGATTTGCCCTTGTGGCAGATTCTATGAGGGCAAGACCATCAGGCAACTCCATATCCGGTTCCGGAAACATGTTCGTTCAATCCGGACCGGTACTGGAGCCCCGAGGTTTATTGCCCACATGAATCAGGCACACGGGGGCAATCACAGTGAACTAAACTTCTTAGGCTTGGAAAGAATCCCACCCATTCATAATGGAGGAGATCATGACAGACTCCTGCTTCAGAAGAAAGCCCATTGGATTGCACGGTTAAATGCAACCAGGAACATTGGTCTCAATGACCGGAATGAATATAGTTCCTTTCTGTAATATCTATGCACTTTTCATATTCTGACACTAGTTTGTTATTTGTTATTGTTTATGTTTTTGATCCCTTTCTGTATGTCACATGACCGCTGACCAACTCATGTGATATTCACGTCAGCCAGGTTGCTTGGCGACTGCAGTGCATACCCTCTACAAAAGTAGAGGTTATGCACGCACAAGCCGTTCCAGCTAGAGGAAGTGCGTGAGCCGCACGAAAAAACTTGTTCCGGTCAAGCCCCGTCCTCCACCGTTGCTCCCCCACCTGTGACCTGTATCCTGTCTGAGAGACTGCAATAAATACACCTGCTTGGTGTGTGCCGCCTGTCTGTTTTTCTTTGCTCTGTTGGTAAAACTGAAAATGTTGGCCCCAATAATATGGGTGTAATGGTGGAGGAAGATGAGGAAAAGGCTAATTTACTAAATGACTTCTTCTCTACTGTAGATGAAAATCCAATGTCAGATAACAGGGGATGGAACAAAGTAAATTCTCCTGCAAATCTCACCGTTTTAAACCAAGAAAAAGGGCGGTGCCGCATTAGTAACATAAAACACACAAATCACTGGAACCAGATGGCATCCATCCCAGGGTTTTGCAAGAATTAAATTCTATGCTAGACAGACCTTTATTCCTTATATTGAAAGGAAAATGGGTTGTAGTGTGGGTGAACAGGAGACTGATGCAAGATGTCTGACTAACAAACATACCTGCAGCCCAAACCAGTGTCCCTCTGAAGGTCCACTTCTTTCTTCAGTGAATTGCGTACTGGAGGCGGTCCCGCCGGGTGAATCTGAATATTCATGAGCCCTGGTCACGTGAGCGCTCAGTAGACACAAGCGCTCACCTGACGCTACATGAATATTCAAAGAAGCGGACCTTCAGAGGGACCTCCAAGCTGCAGGTACATATCTTAGTCAGACACAGTGCATCGGTCTCTGACCCATATACTATAACCCAGTGCATTCGGTTTAGTGTGGGTAAATGGGATGACTATTTTCCTTTAAAGATTCTATAATGACAGGGATTGTTTCTCATGACTGTCTCTTAGCAAATGTGGTACCAGTATTCAAAAAGGGGTCAAAAAGGGATCATGGGAACTATAGGCCTGTAAGTTTACCATCTGTTGTGGGTAAGATTTTTGAGGGTATTTTAGAGAAGCTATTCTGGAATATCTTAATCAAAATAAACTTCCAACACAGCACCAACATGGGTTTATGCGGGATCGGTCCGGTCAGACTAATCTGATCAGCTTCTATGAGGAGGTGAGTTATAGATTGGATCGGGGTGAAGCTGTGGATGTTATATATCTGGACTTTTCTAAAGCAATTGATACTGTGCCACACAAAGGTTAGTACAAAAAGGAGGATACTGGGACTAGGGGAGGACATATGTAAATGGGTTAGCAACTAGCTGAGTGGCAGGAAGCAGAGAATGAGAATCAATGGAACTTACTCTGGTTGGGTGACAGTTAGTAGTGGGGTACCACAGGGGTCGACTAATTTTCAATATCTTTATTAATAACCTTGTAGAGGGATTACAAAGTAGAATTTCTATATTTGCAGATGACACTAAACTGCGTATTTTTTTGCTAATTGTGTGCACTGCTGATGAAGAGAAGACACACAATGCACTACCTGTGGACAAGGCCTGACTTGGGGTAATGAAAGTAAAAGTAAAGCGATCTTTACTGTGACAACCACTAGGAAGGCAGAACTGCAACTCCCAGCATGCCCAGACAGCCAAAGGCTGTCTGGGCATGCTGGGAGTTGTAGTTTTGCAACATCTGGAGGGTCACAGTTTGGAGACCACTGTTACAGTGGTGCCTAAACGGTAGCCCTCCAGATGTTACCAAGCTACAGCTCTCAGCATGCCTAGACTGCCCAGGCATGCTGGGAGTTGTAGTTCTGTAACATCTGTCCCTTCAGATTTTGCAATTTTCACGAAATGTTTGAAAATTGCTGCTCTACTTTGAAGCCCTCTAATTTTTTCAAAAAGTAAAAATATGTCCATTTTATGATGCCAACATAAAGTGGACATATTGTGTAACGGACCGTTTCTGCACACAAGGGGTTAAAAAACGTTTAGGCGATAAATCCCCTTTTCAGAACCACAGGCACAGCTACTGCAGAACACCAAACTCCTGAACTGGATACAAAATAGCACTCCGAACTGGAACCTCACGAATAGCTGCTAACAGACGAACAGGAAAAGCTCCCAAGCAGCTTACACTCCTGGCAATCAGTCTCTAACAGCATACAGTGAATCCCCCCAAGAACGAGACAAGGCTCTGTGTTGAGGGTCAAGCAGTGGTCTGATTTTTTTTTTTATCAGATATTTTTATAAAAATTTTTAAACAAAACATTTCACATACAGTAAACCCCCCCTCCACCCATCCCACCCATCTTACAAACAAACATTCCGTCTCACCCTTCTGCAGCAGCAAGAATATATACTAGTTGTTAACCAGTGGTTTGATTATACTCTTATCCTGATGGGCATACTCCCTTACTTCTTGCACACACAACCACAGCAAACGGCACCTACAGGCACTCCAACAAAGCCACCAGAGAAGGATAGAAATGAAAGGGTGGACAAGGAGAAAGTGAAGCCACATACATAAATCCGCAGTAATCAAGCCAAGCATACTATGGCAAGCACAGTCCGAGGGCTCACAAGTAATTATGAATCAGTCGTCAGTGGGTCAAAGTGGTGTACCCAGGGTCCCCAAATACCATCAAACTTCCTTTCAACTTTACGCTTAATATGTATCCCTTTCTCCAAGCCCAATCTGCTTTATTCTTTTAATAAGATCAGCCACTCCCGGAGGAGACGGTCTGATCCAAAACTGCGCAATTAGTTTCCTAGCTTGATACAGCACTCGTAAGATCCCCACTTCTCTCATGGAGGGTTCCTTATCACAACCAATAAGGCCAAGTAAGCACACCTTAGGTTCTCTATGCAGTGTAACCCCATAGACCGCCCTAATAAGGTGTATCACATCAGCCCAATAGGAATGTAAGACAGGGCACGCCCACACCATGTGAAGTAGGTGAGCCTCCAACTCACCACATCGAGGGCAGGCAGAGTCGGACCGAACACCAATATTATGTAAGAACAATGAGGTCTTATACACCCTGTGCAAAAAATAACAACTGTGACAGTCTGTTAGATTCTGACAGGGACAATGACGGGGCAAGCAACAGAACTATAGACCATTCCTCGTCACTCAGCCCACCAAGGTCTCTCTCCCACTTAGTCCGGACTGTTAGGGGGAAACGCTCATGGTACAAACTCAAGATTTCACTGTACAACCAAGAAATAACTCCCGCAGACTCCCTTTTCGTAACTACAGATTCTAGGACCCTATTAGTTTGTACCTCCATCAGCCGCAGCCGATTCTGAGTTTTGTAAACATGACAGAGTTGCAGGTATCGATAAAATGATGAACATGATAAAGCGAACTCTTCCTGCAAGTCCTCAAAAGATCGGACTACCCCCTGTACAGCCAACTGCCCCACTTCACACAGTCCCTTCCTCTCCCAATAACGAGCTTCCTCAAAAGAGAAGAAAACTGGCAAGCTCGGGTTACGCCACAGCGGTGTACACGATATGAAACTTGTAAGACCCAGTAACTTACGCGCGTGGCCCCATAGCTTGCAAAGGAGCTGGGCAGTCGGAGAAGAATCCAGAGGTCTGGTCAGGGCTCCAATTTACATAATATGTATTGGCACCCTCCCTCCACATGTTTGGCCATAAATAATCAACCCGTAGGACCCAGGATAGACGTCTTTGCCCACCCTCTAACCTGATGTAATTGCGAGGCTAGATAATACAACTAGGGATTAGGTAGCACCAACCCACATGAAGTTTTTCCCCTTTGTAATGTTTCAAGTTTAATCCTAGCAGTCGCTCCCCCCAACACCAACTGTCGGAAAAGCCGCTGAATTCTATGAAAGTAAGTCATTGCTATCCACACTGGTGAGTTCTGCAACACATATAATAACTGCGGCATTAGCACCAAACTCAGGAGGAGTACTAGGCAGGGAGACACGTGGACCCTCAATAGAAGCTTTAAAAAGGTCCGCACAGTCCTCTAGGGGGCCACAGCAGCCATTGGGAGAGGGGTCACTCCGCGGTCAGGTGAGTCAGGGGACAGGCGTTTTAGGGCAAACCACTCCAATTTGGCCACCACCTCTTGTTGTAGAGTCAACGTATTTCCACCAGTGGACGACCCACCGGTTCTCTGTTGAGAGGTGCTAGCCCCCTTTTTATTCCTGCGCACCATAGCAGATTTCAAGTAATGTAGTAAGGAGACCACTCAGGCAGCACCCACAGCTCACTAACACAGCCAATTCGGGAGCAGTAGAAGTCAGAGTACTCCTTTAACATTGTAATAGTTTGCAGCACTCAGTCCAGCCAGCAGCAGTGGGAGTCAGAGTACCTCTGGAAGTTGCAACAGCAGTGAACACTCAGTCCAGTCAGCAGCAATAGTAATCAGGGTAACCCCTTTAAGGTGTAATATCCGTCAGCACTCAGTCCAGCCAGCAACAGTAAGAGTAAGAGTCAGAGTACCCCTTTAAGTTGTAACAGCATACAGCACTCAGTCCAGCCAGCAGAAGTAAGAGACAGGGTACCTCTTTAAGTTGCAGCCGTTTCCAGCACTCAGTCCAGCCAGCAGTAGCAGGAGCCAGAGTACCCCTTTAAGTGGTAGCAGCTGTCAGCACTCAATCCAGCCAGCAGTAGTAAGAGGCAGAGCACCCCTTTAAGTTGCACCCACTTTCAGCACTCAGTCCAGCTAGCTGCAAAATGAGTCAGAGTACCCATTAAAGTTGTAGCAGCTGTCAGCACTAAATCCAGCCAGAAGTCCAGCACACAGTCCCAAGTATGGTGCAAAGGGCAGGTGGGGTCCCCCAAGCTCCAGCAGCCCTCCCTTCAGCAATGCCCTCGCAGCTCCGCTCCCTGCAACCCAGGGGTCCTCCAGCTGTAGAGACACCAGTTATTGTGGGCTCCCCCCCTCACAGGATACTGTCCAGTTGCTACCCACAGATGGGCCAGGCACTTACTGATTGAAACGCAGGGACCCCGGCAAGATTCCCAAGATGGCGGCCGGCTCAACACGAGGCCGCTCTCACTCCCGTACCACCGGACTGATCCCCCGCATCCACAAGGCCCTCTCCACTCTTCACAGCCTCCGAGGACGTTGGAGGGCCCAGCAGTCAGCGCAGGCGTCCGGAGGTACCAGCGCGCCTCCCCACAGCCTCCCCCAGCAGCCGAAGATAGAGGGTCAGGAGGAATGTCCCAGGATGGCGCCCAGGACTCTGCTGCGGCCGAAGAGAGGATCCCCGCCAGTCCCCACCGCAGGCCTCCCGCAGCTCTCACTCACCGGACCTTTCCATGATGAGCCACCAGTCCAGGTAGGAGGACTCTTCAGCTCCCCAGAGAGCACAGCAGCGCCCGGATGGTAGTCAGCAGGATTACCAGAGGCCCCCCGCAGCCGAGCACACTCCCAATGCCCCTTCTCCTCCAAATAGCACCTCTACAAGGGTCCCCCAAGCAGCAGGGGTCCTGCAGGACAAGGCAGCACTTGTATTTTAGCAGGATGGTTGATATATCCGCAGGATCAATTACAGGATGACAGGAGCTCTCCTCACACACGTCTGCTCAGGCAGCCATCCCAGCCACGCCCCAGTGGTCTGATTTTAATGGGGCTACCTGCCCGGTATTTATGCAGGTCTCCACCAGGTGGACACCTGATGGAAGACTGTAAAACATAGTGGACAATAGCCAATCGCAGTGGCTTCAACATAAGCCCTTCCCACTTTACCCATACCTCCCTCCTCTCTATTCCCCAGACAACTGGGAAGAAATCCAATTATCTCCCAGGACGAAGAAATCCAATTATCTCCCAGGGATAGAGGCAGACTCCATTGAGCACATGGTTGCAAAAAGACATAAAACTACACAATGCCACAATTACTACATAAAACATGCAACATATCCCCAGATAGCTTAGGTCTGAGCGCACATTATCAAATGGTGCTCAGACCACACACATACAGTTCAATTGCCATGGAGCTAAAGTCTTTCCCATAGTCTTTTATTATATGAATGGGCTCCATGGCATAGCTATCTGGGGCATCACCGCTCACACAGGGCAAGTACCGAATGACCCCACTGTATTTAAAGGGCCAGAATGAGTGACATACACTCTGGTATGGCTGAATACTGTTTTTAAAGGGCCCAATCTCCCAGGGCCATAGTCCAAAGGCAGCAGGCAGGCAACCAGGCTTCTCCAATGCAATGTGGCGAGATTGGTCTCGTCACATCTCTCCCCTTTTCCAAACAGACTAACAGGGTATCTGACCTCCTGCCGGTCAGTGCCCTTGTTAGTCCAGCAGCCCACCCACAAAACAGAAACAGTAATACAGCCCACCCACAATAACTGGTTACTACACCTGGGTAGAGGAGAATATTGTACAGGTGCCTCACCACGGCTGTGTGGGGAACTGGTAAGCTGCCTTGGTGGGTTGCTGAGGGGGCAGAGACCAGCGGTACTCTGCCCTGATGCCAGCACTGCCACGGGAGTAGTCTGGTTGAAGCCTGATTGCTGGAGACCGACTGTCTCCCCTTTAGCTGCACCGCTCTGCTGCTGGAGACCGACTGTCTCCCCTTTTGTTGCACAGCTCCGCTGCCGGAGGGGGAGACCGACTGTCTCCTCTTTGGATACTCTCAGCTGTCGCTGGGGAAAGGGGGTAACAGGCTCCTCTCCTGATAGAACATTCTGCCGCTAGGGAAAGGAGACTGAGCTCTCTACTCCCGGCCCTTTAATGATCCGCCGCTGGGGAGAGGTGGTAGCAAGCTCCTCTCCCATACATATTTTCATCCTCTGTGGAGGGAGAACGACTGTCTCTGCTCCCAATACAGTGTCCTGCTGCTGGGGGAAGGAGACTGGGCTCTCTATTCCCTGCTGGACACTCTGCCGCTGGGGAATGGAGACTAGGATCCCAATTCCCTGCACCTCACTCGGCCGCTGGGGAATGGAGACTGGGCTCCCAATTCCCAAAAAATCACGCTGCTGCTGGGGGGGGGCAGGAACAACTACCTCTGCCCCCTGTAACTCAGCCCGCCGCTGGGGAGGGAGGACGCTGCTCTCCACTCCCTGCATTTCACACTGCCACTGGGGAATGGAGACTGGACTCCCAATTCCCGGCATATCACACTGCCGCTGGGGAATGGAGACTGGGCTCCCAATTCCCAGCATATCACACTGCCGCTGGGGAATGGAGACTGGGCTCCCAATTCCCTGGGGTTCTTCCCAGTAAATCTCCACGATGTCCTCCCAGCTGAAGGGCTCTGGACCTGGGTCTGCCACAATGCTCTCCTGCTGGGTATCCTCGATGGAACGGAACAGATCTCTGTAATCCTGCTCCAGCTCCATCTCTTGGATTACTAGGGGGGCCAGGTCTTGCTCCACTCCGTGAAGGTCATCCCAGTCATACCTGCTCTCCCTCCACTCAAAGAGATCCTGGAACCGGGCTTGTGTAGCGCTCCCAAACTCAGGCTCTGCAAAAGTCTCCCATAACAAGCCAGGACCGTCAAACTCGTCTCCCTCTGGCTTGTCATGCTCGGCTGTCCAGGGGTAAGTACTGAGCTTCATACCACCAGAGCGCCTGGTAGGCATCTTCCAGCCACATCTCCCGACATACCAGGTGCTTCAGATCTTCTACCCACTCTTCCAGGGGCTGCTCTCCCAGGAAAGGCATCCACAGGGCTAGTCGCTTCTGCTGTCGCTACTCCTCCTTGGGGAGCCTCTCGTCCCGCAGATATTCCACAATACCCAGTGCCTGGTACCAGATGTCTTTGCGGACTGCATCCCAGCCATCCAGGTCCTCCTCCTCATACAAAACTGCTGGTTCCATTCTGTTGCTTTTAGGGTCACTGTACTGGGACATGCGGTGCCCCCAACTTGTAAATCCAAAGAAATGGTGTTCTGTAGCTGTCCTTCTGGCTGTAGGAACAATCCCACCGTTGCCACCAATTGTAACGGACTGTTTCTGCACACAAGGGGGTAAAAACCGTTTAGGCGATAAATCCCCTTTTCAGAACCACAGGCACAGCTACTGCAGAACACCAAACTCCCGAACTGGATACAAAATAGCACTCCGAACTGGAAACTCACGAATAGCTGCTAACAGACGAACAGGAAAAGCTCCCAAGCGGCTTACACTCCTGGAAATCAGTCTCTAACAGCATACAGTGAATCCCCCCAAGAACGAGACAAGGCTCTGTGTTGAGGGTCAAGCAGTGGTCTGATTTTAATGGGGCTACCTGCCCGGTATTTATGCAGGTCTCCACCAGGTGGACACTCCCCTAGGGGACCTGATGGAAGACTGTAAAACATAGTGGACAGTAGCCAATCGCAGTGGCTTCAACATAAGTCCTTCCCACTTTACCCATACCTCCCTCCTCTCTATTCCCAGACAACTGGGAAGAAATCCAATTATCTCCCAGGATGAAGAAATCCAATTATCTCCCAGGGATAGAGGCAGACTCCATTGAGCACATGGTTGCAAAAAGACATTAAACTACACAATGCCACAATTACTACATAAAACATATACATGCAACATATCCCCAGATAGCTTAGGTCTTAGCGCACATTATCAAATGGTGCTCAGACCACACACATACAGTTCAATTGCCATGGAGCTAAAGTCTTTCCCATAGTCTTTCATTATATGAATGGGCTCCATGGCATAGCTATCTGGGGCATCAACGCTCACACAGGGCAAGTACCGAATGACCCCACTGTATTTAAAGGGCCAGAATGAGTGACATACACTCTGGTATGGCTGAATACTGTTTTTAAAGAGCCCCATCTCCCAGGGCCATAGTCCAAAGGCAGCAGGCGGGCAACCAGGCTTCTCCAATGCAATGTGGCGAGATTGGTCTCGTCACATATTGTATTTGTGAATAAAAATTTAATATATTTGGAATATCCATTTTCCTTACAAGCAGAGAGCTTCAAAGTTAGAAAAATGCAACATTTTCCAAAATTTCTTGAAATTTTGGGATTTTCCACCAAAAAAGGATGCAAGTAACGACGAAAATTTACCACCAAAATAAAGTAGAATATGTCACGAAAAAACAGTCTCAGAATCAGAATATTCGGTGTTAGAGTTATTAATGCATAAAGCGATGGCGGTCAGAATTGCGAAAAAGGGCTCAGTCCTTAAGGTGAAAAAGGGCTGCATCCTTAAGGGGTTAATATCGCTCTCAAAAATACCTTTAGTGTTTCCCACACTATGAGAGTATTGGTAGAGCCTTTGTTCATTTCCCCAAATTCTCTAATTTCGCTATCTACTCCCCTAGTTATCTCATCAATTTTTAACCAATGAGGGTTTATATACATAATCCTTACTACCTCCTTCTTTTCCTGCCCCTTTTTGATATAACATACCACCATCGCATGGTCGGATATACACCTAGGCTCATAGAATATTTTCTGTATCAATGCCATCGCAGAACTATTGGTCAACACATGGTCAATCCTCGAGGCAGTTTTGTGAGTAGCATTAAAACAGGAAAAACTCCTCTTATTAGGATACAGGTTTTGCCAGGCGTCCTCCCACCCCACTTCTAGACACCATTTATACAGGAGAATGTTACCACTTCCCAGATCTCTTCCCTGCCAATCCATTTCTTTACTCATCACACAGTTCTTATCTCCAGGCACTAATAGATCCTGGTATTCTTTGTCTTTTAGGAAATCCCTCAGTGCTTGGAGATGGTCAATCTTCCCTCCCACTTAGCAAACAGAAAAAAAAATCCAGTTGGGAGGGAATTATTTGTATATTAACTGCCTTATGGATTAAAACTGAAACTCCCGAATTGCCTGGAGATGTTTATTAATTCTATCAAACATTGCTACGCGTTTATTCTTATTTTTCACCCCTCTAACATTCCATATTATAATCTTGTGATTATTCTCCATTTACTTTATCATTTACACACCTCTTCCAAATGAACCTCTATGCTTCACTTAACCCCCCTCGCCTAACCCAACCCCTCTGGCTACCTTTAATGACATAGATATTTGTTACTGTATCCCCTTTTCCTCCAGCCACTTATTTATCTCAATATCCGTGCTAAAAAAAAAAAGAATTTGGTCGTTATACTTGATCCTCAGTCTTGCTGGAAATAACAGTGAGAATGATATGCCTGCTGCATGCAATCTTTTCTTCACCCCACTAAATGTCATCCTCTTGCATTGTGTGTCCCTGGAAAAACCCAGGTAGATGTAGACTTTAGAACTGCCACACATAATTGGGCCTTTTTCCTAGAGAATTTTAGTAGCATGTCTCTGTCCTGAGAGCATAGCAGCTTTACCAAGAAGGTTCTGGGTGGTGATCCTACTGGGGGCTTCTTTTGTAGGAATTCTGTGTGCTCTTTCCACATGAAAAAGTGCCGAGAGTGCCTGAATGCCGACAGAGTCCCTCAGCCATTTAACGATGAAGGCTAATGGGTTTTCTCCTTCTTCCCCCTCTGGCAATCCTATAATCTGCACATTACTGCGTTGGGATCTGTTCTCTAAATCGGCCACCTTTTCTTTAAGCTGTTTATTATCTGTTTTCATCGCCTCCCATTCTTCCGCATATCTCCAGGCTCCTTTTCCATACGCAGTACTGCTTTTTCAATTTGTTTAACTCTGTCTGCCTTATTAGAGAGACATCAGTACTAAAGCGTTCCGACTTTGAAAAGTCAAGTCCTCCAAAGCCTTATTGCATTTCTCCACCCCATTCAAAATCGTATTTAAAACTTGTGCATTCGCAGTAGCCCTCTCTCCCTCCTTTTTGGCCTCTTTGTTCTGAAGTGCAGCAGTATCTTAACCCATAGACTACCGTAGACATGTCAGGAGTCCTGACCAGTATTTTTCTGTGTCCTTATTTTTATAGTGTCATGTGGGGATTTCAGTTATTTGTCCATTCTGGTGGTATGTCTATGCTCACTCCCCCTCCAGATTTCCTGGTATTGATTTTTGGTGGCATGACCCGGGATTTACTGTTCCTTCCGCTTACTATCTTTTTGGGACTTGTTAAAATCTACTAAGTGTGATGATTCAAGTTTGTAGGTAGTCTGCAGGAAAACAAACAGGGGGGGGGGGGGGGGGGGCATCTCAGTATGTAACATACCTGCACCGCTTTTCCAGCAGTCATAAATAAGGCTTTTTATCATAGATTTACAGCTTTGTAGAATTTTCCACTCCACCTAACTTGTTGATTGTATCAGCAGAAACCGCTATTAATACAAGGCTAAAAAGTGAATAAAAGAATATGTCAGTTCCTTCTCTCCTTTTCTCCTCTCTACATCTCCTAGGTATGCAGATTGCATGAACAGACATGAAGCCAATTAACTCCCCCCCCCCCTTTTTACCCCTCCTTTTCGGCAACAGCTGGAGGAGTTCCATTCCCGGCACACAGTTTCGTTCCCCCCTCTTTTATTTTCACCTTGTTGACTTATGCTTTTAACAAGTCCATCCACTGTTTGCTCTACCTCTACCTTTCTGTTAGCGCTCATCATCCCACAGTCCTGCAGCAAGGTCCCTTTCAAGGCACCACCACGTCCTTCCCCCATTAAGCATATAGACCCTGCAATCCAGGCATATCTTTATCAGCCTCCACTGTACCCTTGTCCTTTAGCGTCGGCCACATCACCAACCAATTAAGCAGAATTGTACAGAGAAGCCATTTCACATGCACTCCGGTGCCTTGGACGTTCTCCCGGCGTCTTCTGGGTTCACCAGCAGCCGGTCACATAACCCACCTCCACCACTCATGTTATCCCCGAGAGGACCCTTAATAACCGGGAGTAAGCTGTCTTCCTAATGCCTGTGCGACCATACCGGCACAGCTCCATAACTGCAGGCAATGTAAGAATGTAAGAGAACACAATGCCGTGACACGACAGCTGTGTCTGCGGATTTCCTTATCCTTAGTCTGCCGGTGCATTGCCGTGGAATGAGATTTGCCATAGAATGAGATGGTCCGCCTCCATCACATCCTATTGGCTCACTCTTGTCACGTGACATATTTAAACGTCACGCATCGATGCGCACAGTAGTGTCAGTTTGGCTATCACAGGGAGAGGATCTCCTCACCCTGTGATAGCTGAAGCTGCACGGAGCTCTCATGGCCTCTGTGGCCCGACAGAAGTTCACACATGTACGCAGCTCATACGGCTGCCTCATGTACACTTACTCTATTATTACATGTACTGTTGATCCACAGCGCTATCGGGATCCCTATGCCCGATGGCGCTGTCATCAGTGTGCGTCCCCGCGAGCGCCCCACGCCCGCAGCTCCACTCCCCGTCCCCCGCAGCTGTACTCCCCGTCCCCCGCAGCTCTACTCCCCGTCCCCCGCAGTTCTACTCCCCGTCCCCCGTAGCTCTACTCCCCGTCCCCCGCAGCTGTACTCCCCGTCGCCCGTAGCTCTACTCCCCGTCCCCCGCAGCTCTACTCCCCGTCCCCCGCAGCTCTACTCCCCGTCCCCCGCAGCTGTACTCCCAGTCCCCCGCAGCTCTACTCCCCGTCCCCCGCAGCTCTACTCCCCGTCCCCCGCAGCTCTACTCCCCGTCCCCCGTAGCTCTACTCCCCGTCCCCCGCAGCTGTACTCCCCGTCCCCCGCAGCTGTACTCCCCGTCCCACGCAGCTGTACTCCCCGTCGCCCGTAGGTCTACTCCCCGTCCCCTGTTAACGCTCAGGGAGCGATCCACAGCGCTATGGGGATTCCTATGCCCGATGCCGCTGTCATCAGTGTGCGTCCCCGCGAGCGCCCCATGCCCGCAGCTGTACTCCCCGTCCCGTTAAAGCTTAGTGATCGGGGAACAGAAAGTAGAGCATCGGGCGCAGGTAAAGTAGTACTGCGCATGCGCAGCACTACGCGAATAACTTAACCTGCGCCCGATGCTCTACTTTCTGTTCCTCACTCCCTGAGCGTTAACGGGACGGGGAGTACAGCTGCGGGCGTGGGGCGCTCGTGGGGACGCACACTGATGACAGCGGCATCGGGCATCGGGATCCCCATAGCGCTGTGGATCAACAGTAAATGTATATGAGGCAGCCGTATGAGCTGCGTACATGTGTGAACTTCTGTCGGGCCACAGAGGCCATGAGAGCTCCGTGCAGCTTCAGCTATCACAGGGTGAGGAGATCCTCTCCCTGTGATAGCCAAACTGACACTGCTGTGCGCGTCGATGCGTGACGTTTAAATATGTCACGTGACAAGAGTGAGCCAATAGGATGTGATGGAGTCGGACCATCTCATTCTATGGCAAATCTCATTCCACGGCAATGCACCGGGTAGGCCAGGAGGGAGAGAGCACAGCACTTGGTCCACAGGATTCATCAGGTGGCTGGAGGAGAGGTCAGGTTCAGGAACCGACGGTTTGACATCATGCCGTCACGTGCAAGCCCCCCCCCCGGTCCTTCCAACCCTTTTAACTACATAGTTATGTTACACTCAGATATAAGTGTATGATTAATCCAAGTTTGTGTGAGATGAAACCTAGAAAATACATGTAACTGACACTTAGACAGCGATCCCACATTTAATCCCAATGCCTTTAACTGCGTTTTTCTGGGCTGAATCACAGATCTGCATTCTCAGGGCTCAGCTCGATCTTCTGTTTTCATAACATATAAATATGCAGTGAATCTACCTTCAGCATACCCTCACATAATCCTGAACATGGTTCTCTGAGGGTTTGTCTAAGATTGAGCTAGAAAATCCACTAATGACATCAGTACCTGCATATTTCTACCAAACCCATTCCCGGACACTCACTGCCTAGGATGGTCCTTAGTTGGGAGCAGGGCCGGCGTTAGGGGGGGGGCAACCCAGGCAATTGCCTAGGGCCCCCATCCCCCAGGGGGCCCCCTGCCGGCTTCTCAGTAGGGGGGGGGCAACTGTTTTAAAGTGTCCGCAGCGACTGCTGCTTGTTAAAGATAAGCAACCCAGCCGCGGTCACTTTAAAACCGTGACCAGCGGCAGACCCGGACACTTCTGCTTTCTCTATTTTTCACATTTCCTTACCTGGCCGCGCTCCGCAGGCTCAGATAATGCGGCGGGTTTTGTGGGCTGTGTGAATAATATGAGGAGTGACGTGTCCTGCCGGTGCTCTATGCGGCGTCAGGGACTTCACTCCTCATTTCCTGCAGCGCCGGTGTAGTGAAAAAAACTGTGTCATGAAGCGTTCTGCAGGAAATGAGGAGTGACGTCCCTGACGCAGCATAGAGGACCCGGCAGGAGACGTCACTCGTCATATTATCCACACAGCCCACAAGACCCGCCACATTACCTGAGCCAGACAGGTAAGGAAATATGAAAAATAGAAAAAGTAGGGGGGGGGGGAAGAGGGGAACTATACTGCCAACCTAATGTGGGGGAACCTACTGCCTACCTAATGGGGGGGGGGCTGCAACCTAATGTGAGGGAACTATACTGCCAGCCTAATGTGGGGGAACATACTGCACCTAATGTGGGGAAACTATACTGCTTACCTAATGTGGGTAAACATACTGCCAACCTAATGGGGGGGAGGGACTGCAACCTAATGTGGGAGAACATGCTGCCTAACTAATGGGGGGGGGGACTGCAACCTAATGTGGGGAAACTATAATGCCTACCTAATGTGGGGGAACATACTGCACCTAATGTGGGGAAACTATACTGCCTACCTAATGGGGGCAACATACTGCCAACCTAATGGGGGAGAACTGCAACCTAATGTGGGGGAACATACTACCTACCTAATGTGGGGGAAATATACTGGCTACCTAATGTGGGGGAACTACAACCTAATGTGGGGGAACTACAACCTAATGTGGGGGAACTATACTGCCAACCTAATGTGGGGGAACTACAACCTAATGTGGGGGAACTATACTGCCAACCTACTGTGGGGGAACTATACTGCCAACCTAATGTGGGGGAACTATACTGTCTATCTAATGTGGGGGAACTACAACCTAATGTGGGGGAACTACAACCTAATGTGGGGGAACTATACTGCCAACCTAATGTGGGGGAACTACAACCTAATGTGGGGGAGGGAACTATACAGCCAACCTAATGTGGGGGGAACTATACTGCCAACCTAATGTGGGGGGAACTATACTGCAAACCTAATATGGGGGAACATACTGCCAACCTAATTAGGGGGAACTGCAACATAATGTGCGGGAACTATACTGCCAACCTAATGTGGGGGATCTATACTGCCAACCTAAGGTGGGGGAACTATACTGTCTACCTAATGTGGGGGAACTATACTGTCTACCTAATGTGGGAGAACATACTGCCAACTTAATGTGGGGGAACTATACTGCCAACCTAATGTGGGGGAACTATACTGCCAACCTAATGTGGGGGAACAACAACCTAATGTGGGGGAACATACTGCCAACCTAATGTGGGGGAACTACAACCTAATGTGGGGGGAACTATACTGCCAACCTAATGTGGGGGGAACTATACTGCCAGCCTAATGTGGGGGAACATACTGCACCTAATGTGGGGAAACAATACTGCCTACCTAATGTGGGGGAACATATTGCCAACCTAATGGGGGGGGGGACTGCAACCTAATGTGGGGGAACATACTGCCTACCTAATGGGGGGAACTGCAACCTAATGTGGGGGAACATACTGTCTACCTCATGTGGGGGAACATACTGCACCTAATGTGGGGAAACTATACTACCTACCTAATGTGGGGGAACATACTACACCTAATGTGGGGAAACTATACTGCCTACCTAATGGGGGGAACAAACTGCCAACCTAATGGGGGAGAACTGCAACCTAAAGTGGGGGAACATACTGCCTACCTAATGTGGGGGAACATACTGCCTACCTAATGTGGGGGAACACATTGCCAACCTAATGTGGGGAACATACTGCCAATCTAATGTGGGGGATCTATACTGCCAACCTAATGTGGGGAAGCCATACTGTCTACCTAATGTGGGGGAACATACTGCCAACTTAATGTGGGGGAACTATACTGCCAACCTAATGTGGGGGAAATATACTGTCTACCTAATGTGGGGGAACTACAACCTAATGTGGGGGAACTATACTGCCAACCTAATGTGGGGGAACTACAACCTAATGTGGGGGAACTATACTGCCAACCTAATGTGGGGGAACTATACTGCCAACCTAATGTGGGGGAACTATACTGTCTATCTAATGTGGGGGAACTACAACCTAATGTGGGGGAACTACAACCTAATGTGGGGGAACTATACTGCCAACCTAATGTGGGGGAACTACAACCTAATGTGGGGGGGGGGGAGGGAACTATACAGCCAACCTAATGTGGGGGGAACTATACTGCCAACCCAATGTGGGGGGAACTATACTGCAAACCTAATATGGGGGAACATAATGCCAACCTAATTAGGGAAGGAAATTTGAGGAAACAAAAAAAGAGAGAGAGGGCAGCGCCTCGTGTTATACCGTACAAACAGAGAAATCCCAGGTGGATCCCCCAGCAGGGTGTACTCTCACCTGGTGACCCTCTTGGGGTTAAGCGTATCTCCCCGTTTGAGGGGTATTAAGTGGAATCCGTGCTGCAGCTGAAGGTGCCTAGACCGGTGTCCTGGGAAGGAACCCGTAGAGTACTTGAATGAGGAGGAAAGAGAGGGCCCTTGTGTCCAGCGCTGCTCGGTGCCAAGGATGGTTCAGGCAAGATATATGTTTTAAAAGAGGTTTATTTATATGTCAAATAAATAAAACTATTAAAACTATTAATTAAAAGTGCATGCAAGCAATAACGCGTTTCGGGATCAGCATATCCCTTCTTCAGATTGCAGATGTAAAAAATGATGAAACTAAACATTTAAATAGGCGCCAGACCGGTATTCCAGGTCAGAGGGCGTGTATCTGAACCGGATCCGGATCGGCGTAAAGTCTTAAGATTTTTTTTTACCATTAGGTCGGCATAAAGAAAACAAACAAGATACACGGGACATGTATTGTAGGAATAGGTGTGTATCTAAGAACAGAATATCACAGTAAATTAGCTTTTGGGTGAAGTATATATGAATGAGTGCTAAAAGCGCATCCCAAAGGGAGGCTTGGAGCGCATCAGTCAGACAACATAGTCTGGTGTGAGTGACGTCAGGTGAAAGGACTTAATGCGAACTAGTATTACTGGGGAAATGTAGGTGCGCGGGGAACATTTGAACAGGCCGGATAGATTGAGAAACGTATACAGCCAATGAAAGTTGGTGGGAGGGGCATGAGTGGAAGAACAACAATCTAGTGGCAATACGGCGTAATGTCAAAAATGTAAACAAAGGTCACATGTTTGGTGTATACCAATCAGGGATGGGGTCTATGAAAAGAACCCAATTTAAACAAATAGAGGCAGCCAATCCGGAGGTGGATGGAGGCGCTAGCAACTGGTCGAGATATACAATGTATATAATGATGAATAAAATAGTACAGCGGACATCTGTGTTCTTAGTGAGAGAGAAAAAGTGCGAAGCAAACTATTGTATCGAGGTAAGTAGAAAGTATGTAAGGTCTATGATAATGATGATCATGTTACGTGCTCGATGTACTCGTTAAGACCTGTCGGTTGTAAGGTTTGTAGGCGGAATATCCAATAGTTTTCCCGTCGGCGAAGGCAAGTGAATCTTTGATTAGTGTCTTCCGAGATGTGTTCAATTGGCGTAATGTGAAATCCGGAAAATTTGCAGCCATGCGCCGCCGCAGCATGCCTTGACACACTGTGCAAATTGTATCCGTTGGTCACATTTGATCGATGTTTGTTGAGTCGACAGCGCAAAGGTTGAATGCTGCGTCCTATATATTGAAGAGAACAGGAACACTCCAGAAGATAAATGATATATGACGTGTTGCAGTTCATAAATGTTTTGATATTGAATACTTCTTGTGTTATGTTGGATTTGAATGTTTTCTTAGCATGATTAATTGACTGGCAGCATTTGCATCTTGTGGTATTGCATCTATAGCTTCCTATTACATACAGGTGGCATGGAAAAAACTGTAGGGATAGTGGCTTTCAGATTTTTTAGACGGCTGGGGGCTAGGATATTTTTGAGTGATCGATTTTTCCGATAGGTGATAAGAGGATGGGAGGGAATGACATCTTTCAAATACGGATCCAATTTGAGGGTATCCCAATGTTTCTTTAGAATCTTTTTGATATTTTTATGGTCACTTGAAAAATTGGTGATGAAATTGCAAGAGAAACTGGTATTGTTGTCTTCTTTTTTGATTGATGATGGAAGTAGGCATATCTGTTGGTCTAGGGCTTTTGCTTTTTGGAAACTATTTTGGATCAGAGATGTTGGGTAGCCTTTAGATTTGAATCTCTTGGTCAGCATTTTACTTTGCATGGTGTAATCTGAAAGTTGTGTACAGTTTCTTCTTAGCCGTTTAAATTGCCCAAAGGGGATATTGTTTAACCACTTGTGAAAGTGGGAACTGCTATAATCCAGGTAACTATTACTGTCAACAGATTTGAAATAAGTTTTAGTGTTGATATTTTTAGCTGGAGTGTGAAACACAATGACGTCCAAAAATTCTGCATTATTAGGATAAATGTTATGAGTAAAATGGAGGTTCTGGGTATTATCGTTCAGATCTGTAATAAATTTATTGAGAACATTGAGGTCGGTGTCCCAGATAATAAATATATCATCGATATATCTTCTGTAAATTATACAGTGACGAAACAAAGGATGAGTGTAAACAAATTGGTGTTCGAAAAAACTCATAAACAGATTTGCCAGACTTGGTGCGAAGCGCGTGCCCATCGCCGTGCCTCGTTCCTGTTTATAGATACGGTTATTAAATGAAAAATAGTTGTGATGTAATATGAATTTGATCCCATCTAAAATGAACATTTTTTGAGCAGTGGGCATCTTAGGGTCTAAATCCAGAAAAAAAGAAACGGCTTGTATGCCTTGGTCATGGTCTATGATTGTATAAAGAGACGTTATGTCCATTGTTAGGAAGCAATATGAATCATGGGATATTGATAACGGAGTTTATGAAATCTGCAGTATCACGGAGGTAGGCCGGTGTAGTGATGACAAATTGCTGCAGCAAGATGTCTATATACTGGGAGAGGTTGGATGTGAGAGAATTGATGCCGGAAATGATAGGACGTCCAGGGGGGTTCGTAGCATCCTTGTGGATTTTTGGCAGATAGTAAAATAGAGGAGTGTCAGGTTGAGTGATGGTGATGAACTCGAATTCCTTTTTATTTAACACGCCAGAATTGTAACCTTGTAAAAGAAAATCATTAAACTCACTACAGTACAGAGAAGTGGGATTAAGGGATAGCTGTATGTAGAAGGTGGTATCAGACAATAAACGGTTAGCTTCAAGGAGATAGTCTATTCGATCCAGTAATACAATGCCACCTCCTTTATCCGCCGCTTTTATTATAATAGAATCATCTTTCGATAAGGTGGTTAAGGCCTCTCGTTGTTTTTTAGAGAGATTAGGTTTGTGTCTGTTTGCGACTTTAGAGCACATTTGTTTGAATTCAGAAATAACTGCTGCTGAGAATGTATCAAGGAAGGAGCCTCTATGGTGAATCGGATGAAACGTGGATGGGGGTTTTAAGCCTGTGGGTATAGGGGCCGGATCAAGGATATTAACATAGGAATTTATTGGCATAGCGGATGGAGTGTCATTTTTGGCAATCATGTTGAAATGCCGTTTTAAAGTTAGTTTTCTAATATAGCTATTTAAATCGAGGAATAGATCGAAATCTTTGGATTTTGCAGTGGGGCAGAATGATAGACCCTTTTTAAGTACGCTTTCCTCGATTTCAGTCAGAATATGTTTGGAGAGGTTGAAAATGCGGATTGTATCTAGTTCTGATGGTCCGGCGAGGGTATCGGATGGTTTATTTTGTTCCTCTTTTCTCTGTCTTTGTTTCTGTCCCCAGAGGTCTTCGTTTACGTATTGCACCTTCCTTCCCGGAGGACTTAGACTTTTGTACCAAATGGGAAAGTGCACTTCACATTTCATCGCGCTTGCTTATTGATGTGTTAATTGAAAAAAGATGTGCTCTTGTGGACAGTATTTCTGACCAAATTGATGATTGCCTGTCTTGTCTAACACCTTTTCAATGCACCTCTGAGTATCAAAAAACTAACCAAACAGTTCAACACAAGATTAGCAAATATGAAAAAGAATTAATAAATACTAAACTACACAAACTGAACAGAGATCGAACTGATTACAAAACTAATAACATAAAATTTTGGGAGAAACCCAAATCTGTTCCGAAACCAACACAAACTAAAACCACATCAAACAACTTCACATCTCGTCCCAAAACAATCTTCAAACCTACTCCACGTCCCAAACCGATATTCAAACCGATACCCAAACCAAGATCACACCAACCTGCACTCAATCACCTTTGCAATAACCATATCTCCACTATATCCATGCCAAAACATCATCTGGCCCCCCAACCCATGTCACCCGTGTTTCAACATGTCGATCCCACTACAGTCCCAGAAGATCTACTTCAACTATTAAATAACACTAACAATAAACCAAATCTTCCATCTGGCAGATTTGAACAAATGTCCATCTCTGATATATCCACCCTATCTCTCAACGATTCTATACTCACAGTTCATCCTACCTGCAATCTGGTTTCTCCATCCCCTAACAATCCTCACAACACATGTTATTACACACCATGCACTGAATCTGTACCAGTCATTCAATATAATTCCACCACTTCGGATACGTCACTGATTTTAAACAACTCTGGAGCTAATTCGTCTTTTTTAGGGCTCCCTCCCATCATTAATTGCAATCCGCCGATACCATTACCGATTCAAGGGCTCCTTCAATCCTCAGAGACAGTCCATGTGGCGCTCCCCCTATCGTCAAAAAGAAAAGAAAGAGAGGATGTCGAGGAGGACAGAAACAAAGACAGAGAAAAGAGGAACAAAATAAACCATCCGATACCCTCGCCGGACCATCAGAACTAGATACAATCCGCATTTTCAACCTCTCCAAACATATTCTGACTGAAATCGAGGAAAGCGTACTTAAAAAGGGTCTATCATTCTGCCCCACTGCAAAATCCAAAGATTTCGATCTATTCCTCGATTTAAATAGCTATATTAGAAAACTAACTTTAAAACGGCATTTCAACATGATTGCCAAAAATGACACTCCATCCGCTATGCCAATAAATTCCTATGTTAATATCCTTGATCCGGCCCCTATACCCACAGGCTTAAAACCCCCATCCACGTTTCATCCGATTCACCATAGAGGCTCCTTCCTTGATACATTCTCAGCAGCAGTTATTTCTGAATTCAAACAAATGTGCTCTAAAGTCGCAAACAGACACAAACCTAATCTCTCTAAAAAACAACGAGAGGCCTTAACCACCTTATCGAAAGATGATTCTATTATAATAAAAGCGGCGGATAAAGGAGGTGGCATTGTATTACTGGATCGAATAGACTATCTCCTTGAAGCTAACCGTTTATTGTCTGATACCACCTTCTACATACAGCTATCCCTTAATCCCACTTCTCTGTACTGTAGTGAGTTTAATGATTTTCTTTTACAAGGTTACAATTCTGGCGTGTTAAATAAAAAGGAATTCGAGTTCATCACCATCACTCAACCTGACACTCCTCTATTTTACTATCTGCCAAAAATCCACAAGGATGCTACGAACCCCCCTGGACGTCCTATCATTTCCGGCATCAATTCTCTCACATCCAACCTCTCCCAGTATATAGACATCTTGCTGCAGCAATTTGTCATCACTACACCGGCCTACCTCCGTGATACTGCAGATTTCATAAACTCCGTTATCAATATCCCATGGAAAGATTCATATTGCTTCCTAACAATGGACATAACGTCTCTTTATACAATCATAGACCATGACCAAGGCATACAAGCCGTTTCTTTTTTTCTGGATTTAGACCCTAAGATGCCCACTGCTCAAAAAATGTTCATTTTAGATGGGATCAAATTCATATTACATCACAACTATTTTTCATTTAATAACCGTATCTATAAACAGGAACGAGGCACGGCGATGGGCACGCGCTTCGCACCAAGTCTGGCAAATCTGTTTATGAGTTTTTTCGAACACCAATTTGTTTACACTCATCCTTTGTTTCGTCACTGTATAATTTACAGAAGATATATCGATGATATATTTATTATCTGGGACACCGACCTCAATGTTCTCAATAAATTTATTACAGATCTGAACGATAATACCCAGAACCTCCATTTTACTCATAACATTTATCCTAATAATGCAGAATTTTTGGACGTCATTGTGTTTCACACTCCAGCTAAAAATATCAACACTAAAACTTATTTCAAATCTGTTGACAGTAATAGTTACCTGGATTATAGCAGTTCCCACTTTCACAAGTGGTTAAACAATATCCCCTTTGGGCAATTTAAACGGCTAAGAAGAAACTGTACACAACTTTCAGATTACACCATGCAAAGTAAAATGCTGACCAAGAGATTCAAATCTAAAGGCTACCCAACATCTCTGATCCAAAATAGTTTCCAAAAAGCAAAAGCCCTAGACCAACAGATATGCCTACTTCCATCATCAATCAAAAAAGAAGACAACAATACCAGTTTCTCTTGCAATTTCATCACCAATTTTTCAAGTGACCATAAAAATATCAAAAAGATTCTAAAGAAACATTGGGATACCCTCAAATTGGATCCGTATTTGAAAGATGTCATTCCCTCCCATCCTCTTATCACCTATCGGAAAAATCGATCACTCAAAAATATCCTAGCCCCCAGCCGTCTAAAAAATCTGAAAGCCACTATCCCTACAGTTTTTTCCATGCCACCTGTATGTAATAGGAAGCTATAGATGCAATACCACAAGATGCAAATGCTGCCAGTCAATTAATCATGCTAAGAAAACATTCAAATCCAACATAACACAAGAAGTATTCAATATCAAAACATTTATGAACTGCAACACGTCATATATCATTTATCTTCTGGAGTGTTCCTGTTCTCTTCAATATATAGGACGCAGCATTCAACCTTTGCGCTGTCGACTCAACAAACATCGATCAAATGTGACCAACGGATACAATTTGCACAGTGTGTCAAGGCATGCTGCGGCGGCGCATGGCTGCAAATTTTCCGGATTTCACATTACGCCAATTGAACACATCTCGGAAGACACTAATCAAAGATTCACTTGCCTTCGCCGACGGGAAAACTATTGGATATTCCGCCTACAAACCTTACAACCGACAGGTCTTAACGAGTACATCGAGCACGTAACATGATCATCATTATCATAGACCTTACATACTTTCTACTTACCTCGATACAATAGTTTGCTTCGCACTTTTTCTCTCTCACTAAGAACACAGATGTCCGCTGTACTATTTTATTCATCATTATATACATTGTATATCTCGACCAGTTGCTAGCGCCTCCATCCACCTCCGGATTGGCTGCCTCTATTTGTTTAAATTGGGTTCTTTTCATAGACCCCATCCCTGATTGGTATACACCAAACATGTGACCTTTGTTTACATTTTTGACATTACGCCGTATTGCCACTAGATTGTTGTTCTTCCACTCATGCCCCTCCCACCAACTTTCATTGGCTGTATACGTTTCTCAATCTATCCGGCCTGTTCAAATGTTCCCCGCGCACCTACATTTCCCCAGTAATACTAGTTCGCATTAAGTCCTTTCACCTGACGTCACTCACACCAGACTATGTTGTCTGACTGATGCGCTCCAAGCCTCCCTTTGGGATGCGCTTTTAGCACTCATTCATATATACTTCACCCAAAAGCTAATTTACTGTGATATTCTGTTCTTAGATACACACCTATTCCTACAATACATGTCCCGTGTATCTTGTTTGTTTTCTTTATGCCGACCTAATGGTAAAAAAAAATCTTAAGACTTTACGCCGATCCGGATCCGGTTCAGATACACGCCCTCTGACCTGGAATACCGGTCTGGCGCCTATTTAAATGTTTAGTTTCATCATTTTTTACATCTGCAATCTGAAGAAGGGATATGCTGATCCCGAAACGCGTTATTGCTTGCATGCACTTTTAATTAATAGTTTTAATAGTTTTATTTATTTGACATATAAATAAACCTCTTTTAAAACGTTTATCTTGCCTGAACCATCCTTGGCACCGAGCAGCGCTGGACACAAGGGCCCTCTCTTTCCTCCTCATTCAACCTAATTAGGGGGAACTGCAACCTAATGTGGGGGAACTATACTGCCAACCTAATGTGGGGGATCTATACTGCCAACCTAAGGTGGGGGAACTATACTGTCTATCTAATGTGGGGGAACTATACTGTCTACCTAATGTGGGGGAACATACTGCCAACTTAATGTGGGGGAACTATACTGCCAACCTAATGTGGGGGAACTATACTGCCAACCTAATGTGGGGGAACTATACTGTCTACCTAATGTGGGGGAACTACAACCTAATGTGGGGGAACATACTGCCAACCTAATGTGGGGGAACTACAACCTAATGTGGGGGGAACTATACTGCCAACCTAATGTGGGGGGAACTAAACTGCCAGCCTAATGTGGGGGAACATACTGCACCTAATGTGGGGAAACAATACTGCCTACCTAATGTGGGGGAACATACTGCCAACCTAATGGGGGGGGGGGGACTGCAACCTAATGTGGGGGAACATACTGCCTACCTAATGGGGGGGACTGCAACCTAATGTGGGGGAACATACTGCCTACCCAATGTGGGGGAACATACTGCACCTAATGTGGGGAAACTATACTGCCTACCTAATGTGGGGGAACATACTGCACCTAATGCGGGGAAACTATACTGCCTACCTAATGTGGGGAACAAACTGCCAACCTAATGGGGGAGAACTGCAACCTAAAGTGGGGGAACATACTGCCTACCTAATGTGGGGGAACATACTGCCTACCTAATGTGGGGGAACACATTGCCAACCTAATGTGGGGGAACATACTGCCAATCTAATGTGGGGGATCTATACTGCCAACCTAATGTGGGGAAGCCATACTGTCTACCTAATGTGGGGGAACATACTGCCAACTTAATGTGGGGGAACTATACTGCCAACCTAATGTGGGGGAAATATACTGTCTACCTAATGTGGGGGAACTACAACCTAATGTGGGGGAACTACAACCTAATGTAGGGGAACTATACTGCCAACCTAATGTGGGGGAACTACAACCTAATGTGGGGGGGGGGAGGGAACTATACTGCCAACCTAATGTGGGGGGGGAACTATACTGCCAACCTAATGTGGGGGAACTATACTGCAAACCTAATATGGGGGAACATACTGCAAACCTAATTAGGGGGAACTGCAATATATTGTGGGAGAACTATAGTGCCAACCTAATGTGGGGGGACTATACTGCCAACCTAATGTGGGGGAACTATACTGCCAACCTAATGTGGGGGAACTATACTGCCAACCTAATGTGGGGGGAACTATACTGCCAACCTAATGTGGGGGAACTATACTGCCAACCTAATGTGGGGGAACTATACTGTCTACCTAATGTGGGGGAACTACAACCTAATGTGGGGGGACTATACTGCCAACCTAATGTGGGGGAACTATACTGCCAACCTAATGTGGGGGAACTATACTGCCAACCTAATGTGGGGGGAACTATACTGCCAACCTAATGTGGGGGAACTATACTGCCTATCTAATGTGGGGGAACTATACTGCCAACCTAATGTGGGGGAATTATACAAAAATATAAAATTGTACTATTCTGATCCCTATAACTCTTTTATTTTTCTGTATATGGGGATGTATGAGGTCATTTTTTGCGCTGTGATTTGTAGTTTT
Source organism: Hyla sarda (assembly GCF_029499605.1). Lineage (NCBI taxonomy): Eukaryota > Metazoa > Chordata > Amphibia > Anura > Hylidae > Hyla > Hyla sarda. Next base: position 306,818,266 of record NC_079190.1, on the reverse strand, counting down.
ATCGGTACCATTTTTGTTTTGATGGGACTTTTCAATTGCTTTTTAAGATATTTTTTATGGTATTTTATGGTATTTTTATGGACCAAAAATGTGCAAATCTGGTTAGTGCACTATTACGACTTTTGGGGCCCCTCTTTTGATTTTGCCTAGGGCCACGCTAAGCCTAAAACCGGCCCTGGTTGGGAGGCATGGCAAGGGAAGTCTACCACAGTGAACTGCATTCTCTTGTAGACAGTGCTCCGGCAGCAGTACATTGAACAAGGAGAAGCCAGGGTTCAGATGGGTCTCCGGCTCCCAGCTCTGTGGGTCCTTGTAAAGTTCACACAGTGGAGGTTGTGATGCTGAGTGCTTTGGCCAGAGAGGTCTTCCTTCTGTCAATGTATCCAACGTGTATCTCCAACTGCAGCCATGCACACGTTCCACACTTACATATATGCTGCACATACCTCAAGGTGTGTGTTTTCTCGAGAGTTCTCCGGCTCTGTGAAGGGCCTGGTCCACTCAGTCCATTAAAGGGGTATTCCAGGCAAAACCTTTTTTTATATATATCAACTGGCTCCGGAAAGTTAAACAGATTTGTAAATGACGTAAAAATCTTAATCCTTCCAATAGTTATTAGCTTCTGAAGTTTTCTGTCTAACTGCTCAATGATGATGTCACGTGCTGGGAGCTGTGCATGATGGGAGAATATCCCCATAGGAACTGCACAGCTCCCTGGACGTGAGTCATTAGAGAAGAGAGCAGTTAGACAGAAAACAACAACTCAACTTCAGAAGCTAATAACTATTGGAAGGATTAAGATTTTTTAATAGAAGTAATTTACAAATCTGTTTAACCTTCCGGAGCCAGTTGATATATATAAAAAAGTTTTGGCCTGGAATACCCCTTTAAGAAAGGCACATGGCCCCATGTAACTCTCTATAATTCCTCCCTCATTATTTTTTAAAGGGCCAACACTTTCAGTTTTAACCTTTTCAACCATTTATGTTGTACTGTGTACTGTGTGCAGGTGGTGGGTATAGCAATGTTTTTACCTAATATTTGCAGGCTTTCATGACCCCAAAAAATGCTTTTGATCAAAGCCACGCCTATCCGACCGTCAGTGGCTTTGATCAAAAGCATTTTTGGGGGTCATGAAAGCCTGAAAATATTAGGTAAAAACCTTGCTATACCCACCACCTGCACACAGTACAAAGGCTGTGTGCAGGTTATAGCACCCAGATTTCATGACAGTTGCGCTTTAAAGATAATTTTGGGGTTAGTTTTACTCTCTTTCGCAATGTGTCTCTCTGTCTCTGTGATGAATTTTGCAGTGTTGCTTGAATGAACACCAGCAAAGTCATCAAAAAGGTGATGGCCTTAGAGTACAGTTAACTCATTGTCATGTTCAAGAAACCAGTTTGATATGATGTGAGCTTTGTGACATGGTGAATTATCCTGCTGGAAGTAGCCATTTGAAGATGGGTACACTGTGGTCATGAAGGGATGGACATGGTCAGCAACAATACTCAAGAAGAATGTTGATGAAGGACTCCAGCTCGATTAACAGATCAATATGCCATCTTTATTTCTGGACGCTACATGGATCACAGGTGAGACAGGATGTGACGCGTTTCGGCCAGGTGCTAGCCTTACATTTGGTATTAGTAAGGCCAGCACCTGGCCGAAATGCGTCACATCCTGTCTCACCTGTGATCCATGTAGCGTCCAGAAATAAAGATGGCATTTTGATCTGTTAATCGAGCTGGAGTCCTTCATCTTCTTGCTTTACATTGTTCGGGTGTAGTCCACACCATTCTTCGTGCTCGTGTGGTGGGCCAAGGGGTGAGCTGATTCGTACTCTTTCTTTGTCTCAAGAAGAATGCTGCATTAAAACAATCCTCAATTGTTAATAAGGGGACCAAGTGTGCCCAAGTGCACTAAAACAAATGTCCCCTTTGCCACTACACCACTACCACCAGCAAGAACAATTTAAAACCAGGCAGGATGTATCCATGCTTTAATGTTGTTTATGCCAAATCTGAATTCAGCTGGGTTTTGTTGGCTGTCTGGGCATGCTGGGAGTTGTAGTTTTGCAACATCTGGAGGTCCAGTTTGGAGACCACTGTATGGTGGTCTGGAAACTGTGACCCTCCAGATGCTACAAAACTACAACTCTAAGCATGCACAGAAAGTCCAGGTTTGCTGGTAGTTGTAGTTCTGCAACATCTGGCCCTCCAGATGGTGCAGAACTACAAGTTCAAGCATGCCTGGAGAGTCTGGTTGGGGCCTAGAGGGCCACAGTTTGGAGACTGCTATACAGTGATCTCTAAACTGTGGCCCTCCAGATGTTGCAAAACTACAATTCCCAGCATGCCCAGAAAGTCAGGAATGTTGGAAGTTGTAGTTTGGCAACATTTGGCCATTCAGATGTTGTCAAACTACAACTCCCAGCATGCCTGGACAGTCTGGGCATGCTGAGAGTTGTAGTTTTGCAGCATCTAGAGGGCCACAGTTTGGAGACCACTATACAGGGATCTCCATACTGTTCCCCTCCAGGCTGTTGCATAACTACAACTCTCAGCATGCCCTTTGGATATTAGTGCATGTCTGGAGTTGTAGTTTTGCAACAGATGGAGGCACACTAATGGGAAAATGTTGAAAACCAGTGTGCATTCAGCTGTTGCAAAACTACATCCCCCAGCATGCATGGTCAGTGCATGCTGGGAGTTGTAGATTTGCAACAGCTGGAGATTTGTGCGCACTCCCCCTCCCTCCCAACGTGAATGCACAGGGTACATTCACATGGGCAGGGGTTAACAGAGTGTTTCCCGCTGCAAGTTTGAAATGCAGCAAATTTTCCGCCACAGCTGAAACTCCCACCGGAAAACTTACTGTAAACCCCTGCCAGTAGAAATGTACCCAAAAAACACTACACTACACAAAATAAAGAGTAAAACACACTCTTATACAGTGACCCAGCCCCCCCCCCCCCCCCCCCAATAAAAGTAAAAAATGTCATGTACTGCACTGTTTCCAAATAGGAGCCTCCAGCTGTTGCAAAATAACTCCCTGCATTGCTGGACAACCATTGACTGTCCAGGCATGCTGGGAGTTTTACAACAGCTGGAGGCCCCCTGTTTGTGAAACATAGTTTTTGGTGGTGGAGGCAAGTGTAATTCTTGCATCTGGGTCCTCCCCTAGGAAAATCCCTATTTAGGCCTTAAAATGCGCATGGCGTTCTCTCACTACGGAGCCCTGTCATATTTCAAGGCAACAGTTTAGGGCCATATGTGGGGTATTTCTATACCCGGGAGAAATTGCGTTACAAATTTGGGGGGGCCTTTTTTTCTTTTACCTCTTATGAAGAGAAAAAGGTTGGGTCTATACCAGCATGTTAGTGTAAAAAAAAATTTTTTTCCACTAACATGCTGGTGTTGCCCCTAACTTTTCATTCTTACAAGAAAAAGGAGAAAAAGACCCCGAAATTTGGAGTACAGAAATACCCCATATGTGGACGCAAAGTGTTCTGCAGGCGCACAACAGGGCTCAGGAGTTGCAACCCTTACTACATTCTGTGAGGGGTACAGTTTCCGAAATGGAGTCATATGTGGGGGGTCCACTGTTCTGGCAGCATGGGGGCTTTGAAAAAGTACATGGCCCCTGACTGGGGCTTCCTAAATGCGACACGACCCCCAAAAACCATTTCAGCAAAATTCGCTCTCCGAAAGCCCATTGTTGCTCCTTCCCTTCTGAGCCTTCTAGTGCGCTCGTAGATCAATTTACATCCACATGTGAGATATTTCCTTACTCGGGAGGAATTGGTTTACAAATTTTGGTGGACTTTTTCCCCTTTTACCCCTTGTAAAAATGAAGAAAATGGGGCTACAATAACATGTTAGTGTAAAAAAAAGGAGATTCTGAACCTTCCCCTCCGCTTTGCTGCTATTCTTGTGAAACACTGTGTTAACAAACTTTCTGAATGTCATTTTAAATACTTTAAGGGGTCCAGTTTTCATAATGGGTTCATTATGGGGCATTTCTAACATAAAGACCCTCAAATTCACATTCACATGGCATTCACCCCCGTGTTCTAAAGGAATTAAGTAATGTAATAGACAGACCCATATTTTTAATATTCAGGGAATCTATAGTAACAGGGCTGTTCCCCAGGACTGGTGCATGGCAAATGTGGTACCAATATTTAAAAAGGGATCAAAAGGTGACCCCGGGAATTATATAGACCTGTTAGTTTAACCTCCGTTGTATGTAAATTGTTAGAGGGTTTTCTAAGGAATGCAGTTCTGGAGTATCTTAATAAAAATAAATGTATCACCCCATATCAGCATGGATTTATGAGGGATCGATCCTGTCAAACTAACCTGATCAGCTTTTATAAGGAGGTGAGCTCCAGACTGTACCAGGGGGAATCGCTGGATGTCATATTTCTGGATTTTTCCCAAAGCATTTGATACGGTGCCACAAAAAAGGTACATAAAATAAGAAGGATGGGGCTGGGGAAGAATGTATGCAAGTGGGTAAGTAATTGGCTCAGTGATAGGAAACAGAGGGTGGTTATTGATGGTACTTATTCTGATTGGGTGACTGTTACTAGTGGGGTACCACAGGGGTCCCTCTTGGGTCCTGTTCTATTTAATATATTTATTAATGACCTTGTAGAGGGATTGAATAGTAAAGTTGCAATCTTTGCAGATGATACTAAACTCTGTAAAGTGGTAAAGACTATAGAGGACAGTGCACTGTTACAAATGGATCTGGATAGGTTGGAGGTTTGGGCTGGGAAGTGGCAGATGAGGTTCAACACTGATAAATGTAAGATAATGCACATGGGGAAGAAAAATCTGGCTGGGATTATGTATTAAATGGGAGTACACTTGGGACGACTGACATGGAAAAGGATTTAGGAGTCTTTAGCTGTAGTCACCAGTGTCGGGCAGCTGCTGCCAAGGCTATAATTAAATCATGGGGTGCATCAATAGGGGCATAGATGCCCACGACAAGGAAATCATTCTACCGCTGTACAAATCACTAGTCAGACCACACATAGAATACCGTGTACAGTACTGGGCACCAGTGTACAAGAAAGATATAGTGAAGCTAGAGAGGGTTCAAAGACGGGCAACCAGAGTAATACGGGGAATGGGAGAACTACAGTACCCAGAAAGATTATCAGAATTAGTGTTATTTAGTTTAGAAAAAAGAAGGCTTAGGGGAGACCTAATAACTATGTATAAATATATCAGGGGGCAGTACAGAGATCTCTCCTGTGATCTATTTATACCCAGGACTGTATATAACAAGGGGGCATCCTTTACATTTAGAGGAAAAAAGGTTTCTACACCAGCACAGATGGGGATTCTTTACTGTAAGAGCAGTGATAATGTGGAATTCTCTGCCTGAGGAGTTGGTCATGGTGAACTCTGTAAAAGAGTTTAAAAGGGGTCTGGATGCATTTTTGGAGAATAATAACATCGCTGGTTATGGATACTAGATTTATAGGGACAGAACGTCGATCCAGGGATTTACGTCTGCTCCAAGCCCCTGATGTTTCACAGCCTCTGATCCCGTGACATCAATCCCCGGCAGTGACAGGAACAATAGATTCTCCTGCCTCCAACTGCAGCTTGAGGAGAGCAAGAATCGGGGGGCGGGTGGAGACGGAATGTTATTACATTGATGATGAGGAGACAGATGACTGTGGTGGCAGGGGGTGTAATGATGAAAAGAAGGACCAGGGGGGGGGAGGGTGTTTTGTAATGATGATGTGGAGGACCGGGGTGGGGGGGGGGTGTAATGGGGTTGTCTAATGATGGTGAGGAGGAGGACCAAAAGGGGGGGGAGGGTTGCTTCTGTAATGAAAATGAGGAGGACCGAGGAGGGGGTTTATGTAATGATGATGAATAAACCGAGGACCATGGGGAGGGGGGTTGGGGGGGATTGTGTTGGTGTAATGATGATTAGGAGAAGGGGGTGGTTGTGTAATGATCATGAGAAGACAGAGGATTGGGAAGTGGGCGCGGTGGGTTGTGGGGGAGGGTGGAGGAGGACCCGGGGGGCAGTTGTGTAATGATGAGGAGGAGACTGAGGATTGGGGGGGGTTGGTGGGATGACGGTGTTAGTGTAATGATAATTAGCAGGAGGGGGGCAGGAGATGTAATGATGATGAAGGAGGACCAGGGAGGGGGGTGTAATGATGATGATGAGGACCGGGGAGGGAGGCAAAGGAGCCTGGAGAGGAGTTAGGGGTCTGGGGGGGGGGGGGGGGTTCAGGGAGCATGAAGAGAACTTACAAATCTAGGAGGGAAGAAAGGGGTGGAACAAAGGAACCGGGAGGAAGATTTATATTATATTCAGCGTACAGCGTATAGCAGGGTCATATTTAGAGGCTACAGTGTGTGACAGTATTTTACTCAGGTGGTTCAGTGTGTACCAGTATTATATTCAGGGGTACAGTGTGAGGCAGAATTCAGAGGGTACAGTGTGTACCAGTATTATATTCAGGGGTACAGTGTGTGGCATTAATATATTTAGAGGGTACAGTGTGTGGCAGTATTATATTCAGGGGGGACAGTGTGTGGTAGTATTAGATTCAGGGGTTCAGTGTTTGGTAGTATTATATTCAAAGGGTACAGCGTGTGGCAGTATTATATTCAGGGATACAATGTATGGCAGTATTATATTCAGGGAGTATAGTGGGTGGCAGTATTATACTCAGGGGGTACAGTGTATGACAGTGTTAAATTCAGGGGGTACGGTGTGTGGCAATAATATATTTAGAGGGTACAATGCGTTGCAGGGTTATATTCAGGGGGTACAGTGGTTGGCAGTATTATATTCAGGGGGGTGCTGGTAATTGCCTCCAGCTGTGTTTTTTTTTACTATTCTACTTAATGAGGTTGCTCTCTGTTATGTGCAATGTATCTATATGGGTTTTATTTAAGTGTTTTATATATATATATATATATATATATATATATATATATATATTCTATATTTTGATATTATTCAACTTTTATCTATTTTATAATGTCCGGTACTGGTTCTGCGGGAGTCCCGGTCCCAGTTACCCAGAAGTGTTTGTAATGACAGTAGTCTTATCAAATGCATGTGTGATAAGAATATTGGATCCTGTGGTTCAGCGCCTGAAGAAGAGTCCCATTTTTCTCCCTGGTTCAGTGATCTCCACTGTCCGGTTCCAGACTACATTTCACCAGTGACCAAATGCTCATATACCAGAGGGACAAGGTGGCTGAGGACCTATTACATTACTATGCGCTCTCAGATGTTATGCTTTGAGCATAGCACATATAGGTAAGGTGCCATTCTTTCCCAACTTTCCTAGTTATTCATTGTCCTCATTGATCTGCACTAGGTGCTCACCTTCTTTTTTTGTCTCTACCTTTCTATTAGGGTTATGTTTAGGGCGTACAGTGGTTGGCAGTATTATATTCAGAGGGTACAGTTAGTAGCAGCATTATATTCAGACGGTAGTGTGGCAGTATTATATTTAGGGGGTACAGTGTGTGGCGATAATATATTTAGAGGGTGCAGTGCGTGGCAGGGTTATATTCAGGGGATCCAGTGGTTGTCAGTATTATCTTCAAGGGATACAGTGGTTGGCAGTATTATATTCAGGGCAGGGGCGGACACAGACAACAGAGGGCCCCTGTGCAAAGAATGTGCCTGGGCCCCCCCCCCCCAAAAAAAAAGTAATATGCCATAAAATTGCACTGCAACTCACATTAATTTGCATTAGATAGGCAGCAGTTCCCCCACATTAGGTAGCATAGATTCCCCACATTAGGTGGCATAGTTTCCCCACATTATGTAGCATATATTCCCCACATTAGGTAGCATTGCATAGTTTCCCCACATTAGGTAGCGTAGCATAGATTCCCTACATTAGGTAGCGTAGCCCCACATTAGGTAGCGTAGCATAGCATATATTCCCCACATTAGGTAGCATGGCATAGATTCCCCACATTAGGTAGCGTAGCATATATTCCCCACATTAGGTAGTGTAGCAAAGATTCCCCACATTAGGTAGCATAGCATATATTCCCCACATTAGGTAGCATAGATTCCCCACATTAGGTAGCATAGCATATATTCCCCACATTAGGTAGCATAGATTCCCCACATTAGGTAGCATAGCATATATTCCCCACATTAGGTAGCATAGATTCCCCACATAAGGTAGCGCAGCATAACCCCAACAAACAAACACACACACACTCTCACTCACCCACACACTCTTACCTGGCCTGCACTACTTACATTTGCCCATGGGGACTTCCTGGCAGAGGTGCGTGCTATAAGTGACATCATCGCACGCTCTGCGCTGGACGTCAGCGTCCAGGTGCTTGCGATGACGTCACTCACTGCACGCACCTCAGCCAGGAAGTCCCCATGGGCAGATGTAAGTAGCAGTTTAGTGACTGGGCAAGACTGGTTTCCCTGTCATATGTGCACTGGCAGGGCTGCCATCAGAAATTTCGGGGCCCCTTACACAACTCAAGGCCTGAGACCCCCACCGATCACCTCGGTTGAAGTGGTTCTCCAGCTGTTGGAAAGCTAAAACTCCCATCATGTCTGGAGAGCCTCAGGCAATGGGAGTTGTAGTTTTGTAACAGCTGAAGAGACACAGATTGGACACAGTTTTACCCATCATCACTGCAGAACTTACAAGTGACTACAGCTCTGATGGGACAGTCATAAGAACACACAATGATGTCAGTGACCTGAGTGACGTCTTCTTTTCTTCTTCATCTCGTCCAGAGACCAGGTCTTCCCCCAGCTCCATCTTCTCTGCAGAGTCTGACATCCAGACATCATTGGCTCCTCACTGTCAGCAGATCCTCATCCTCTGCATGAAGACAGTAATCATTATAACCTTGCCAGAAAGTGTAACCTAAATAAAATACTGCCCCACACTGTACCCTGAATATAATACTGCTATACACTGTACCCACTAAATATAATCCTGCCACACACTGTACCCTGAATATAATCCTGCCACACACTGTACCCTGAATATAATCCTGCCACACACTGTACCCTGAATATAATACTGCCACACACTGTACCATGAATAGCATACTGCCATACACTGTACCCACTAAATATAATACTGCTATTCACTGTACCCACTAAATATAATACTGCCCCACACAGTACCCTAAATAAAATACTGTCACACACTGTACCCTAAATAAAATACTGCCCCACACTGTACCCTAAATATAATATTGCCAGACACTGTACCCTGAATACAATACTGCTGTACACTGTACCCACTAAATATAATACTGCTATACACTGTATCCACTAAATATAATCCTGCTACACACTGTAACCTGAATATAATACTGCCACACACTGTGCCCACTAAATATAATCCTGCCACACACCGTACCCTGAATATAATAATGCTATACACTGTAACCTGAGTATAATACTGCTATACACTGTACCCACTAAATATAATCCTGCCACACACTGTACCCTGAATATAATACTGCTATACACTGTACCCTGAATATAATAATACTATACACTGTACCCTGAATATAATACTGCTACACACTGTGCCCACTAAATATAATCCTGCCACACACCGTACCCTGAATATAATAATGCTATACACTGTAACCTGAGTATAATACTGCTATACACTGTACCCACTAAATATAATCCTGCCACACACTGTACCCTGAATATAATACTGCTATACACTGTACCCACTAAATATAATCCTGCCACACACTATACCCACTAAATATAATACCTCTTATCCTCTGTGTCCTCATCACCACCCCCGCACCTCTCCTCATCACTACTATAACCCCCCCCCCCGCACCTCTCCTCATCACTACTATAACCCCCCCACACACCTCTCCTCATCACTACTATAACCCCCCCACACACCTCTCCTCATCACTACTATAACCCCCCACACACCTCTCCTCATCACTACTATAACCCCCGCACCTCTCCTCATCACTACTATAACCCCCGCACCTCTCCTCATCACTATTATAATGCCCCCTGCATCTCTCACCACCCCCATAACACCCCCCTGCACCTCTCTTCACCCCCATAACACCCTCCTGCACCTCTTATCACCCCCATAACCCCCCCTGCACCTCTCATCACCCCATAACACCCCCCCTCTCATCACCCCCATAACACCCCCTGCATCTCTCATCACTCCCATAACACCCCCTGCATCTCTCATCACTCCCATAACACCCTCTGCATCTCTCATCACCCCCATAACCCCCCCCTGCATCTCTCATCACCCCCATAACCCCCCTGCACCTCTCATCACCCCCATAACCCCCCCTGCATCTCTCATCACCCCCATAACCCCCCTGCACCTCTCATCACCCCCATAACCCCCCTGCATCTCTCATCACCCCCATAACACCCCCTGCATCTCTCATCACTCCCATAACACCCCCTGCATCTCTCATCACCCCCATAACCCCCCCTGCATCTCTCATCACCCCCATAACCCCCCTGCACCTCTCATCACCCCCATAACCTCCCCATGCACCTTTCATCCCCCCATAACACCCCCTGCACCTCTCATCCCCCCCATAACACCCCCCTGCACCTCTCATCCCCCCCATAACACCCCCCTGCACCTCTCATTACCCCCATAACACCCCCCTGCACCTCTCATTACCCCCATAACCCCCTGCACCTCTCATCACCCCCATAACCTCCCCATGCACCTTTCATCCCCCCATAACACCCCCCTGCACCTCTCATCCCCCCATAACACCCCCTGCACCTCTCATTACCCCCATAACCCCCCCCCCCTCTCATCACCCCTATAACACCCCAAGCAAAAGTTCCCCTGCACCTCTCATCACCATTGTAGTCTGCAAACAACATAGCCCCCATCCACCCCCCCCCCCCCCCCCGTTCACTTACCCTGCCGGGGTTCGGTGCAGCTGCTGCTCCTGTCAGAGTGTCACTGCACGGGGAGGATCCGTCGGGAGGCTGCTGGACTGGAGATCGCGCCGGGACAGGTCAGGTGACTGGAGTAGACGTGCGTGCCTGCGCGGGGCACGTTGACTACCATCGGCCCCTGGCCTGTCCGGCCCTGCCGTACTTCTTAAGGGGCCCGCGCCCTAGAAAGGGCGGGCCTCATAGTCCTGCGGGCCCCCCAGACTATGAGGCCCGGTCATAGTTCTGACGGGTACCCAGCCAGGAGTCAGTGAGTGACAGTCGCAGTCACTCACTGACTAGCCGGAAAAAAAAAAGTACAGGGACGTCCGGGCCTCCCTGAAGCTCCGGGCCCCATACAAGTGTATGGGTTTACCCCCTGATGGCGGCCCTGTCCACTGGGTCCGATGGTAGGACCGGCCCAGCGTGTGAGGGCGGGCCCCCGCACACGCTGGGCCCCTGTGCAGCTGAACCGGCTGCACAGGCGATATGTCCGCCCCTGATTCAGGGGGTACAGTGGTTGGCAATCTTATATTCAGGGGGGTAGAGGATTTGAGAGAAATATAATCTTCATACAGAGGACGTCAGACTCTGCAGAGAAGATAGAGCTGGAAGAAGTCCAGACGTCTGGACCAGATAAAGAAGAAAAGGAAAGATGACAGAGAAGACATCACTCAGGTCACTGATATCGTTGTATATTCTCCTGACTGTCCCATAAAAGCTGTAGTAACTTTTAAGTTCTCTATTTATGATGGGTGTTGCTGTACCCCAATCTGTGTCTCTCCAGCTGTTGCAAAACTACAACTCCCATAATATCTGAGGCTCTCTAAGCATGATGGGAGTTGTAGCTTTGCAACAGCTGGATAGCCACTTGAACTGAGGTGATTGGTGGGGGTCTCATTGGTCAGACCCTCACCATAAAAATGGGCTGCTTATTTTAGATTGCCTGGGCCTATTTCTGGTCCCAGTCTGGCCCTGCCTGTAAGTCACTTATATCACTGTATATTCTCCTGACTGTGTCTCATTAGTGCTGTAGTCACTGATATCTTTGTGCGACTGAGGTCGAGTAAGGGAGTCATCAGGGATTGGGGAAGCAGGTCGTCGGGGGAGGGGGGGGGGGGGGTTGCCAGGACAATTTTTCGTATCGGGGCCCTGTAGTTTCTAGCTACGCCCCTGGTTCAGTGCTATGCTATAGCATAACATTAATGAGTTATATCAACAATCTACATGTACATCCTTCTATGCTTCCCAATGTCAATAATCTTACACGTCTTTTAAAATATATGTCAAAATGATCTCTTTGCACTTATTCAGAACACAATTTTGCCTCACCAGGTTTCTGTTTGGATGCTTTAGTGGCACTGAAGTTTGACAATGTTGCCTCCTTCTTTTCCTCAGTGGACTCCTTGGTTTTTTTTTTCACCACCTTTTCTTCATTGTTTTCGCCTTTTTTCTTTTTTAATTTTTTTGTAACTGTAAAGTAAAAAGTTGAAAGAAATATAAAGCTAAAGAATGCAATAATTTTCTTTTCAATATTATACAAATTGTGATTGAGATTCTTATCCATTGTCATCATTGCTTTTTCCCAATTTTTTTTTTCTAGGTCAGTAAATAATGGCCTTCATTTGTTTTTCTATCAATTTTTTTATTAGCAGCTTATAAAAAATTCACTCCACATACTATAAAACTTATTTTTATTCTCAATAAAAGAATGATACTCTGCAAGCACCATTGTAGCAAGCTATTGTAATGCTATTTTTTTTATTAGCATTTTAGCCTACTGTAAGAACCACCAAGTTTTCCGTATATACTCGAGTATAAGCCGAGTTTTTCAGCACGATTTTTCGTGCTGAAAACACCCCCCTCGGCTTATACTCGAGTGAACTCCCCCACCCGCAGTGGTCTTCAACCTGCGGACCTCCAGAGGTTTCAAAACTACAACTCCCAGCAAGCCCGGGCAGCCATCGGCTGTCCGGGCTTGCTGGGAGTTGTAGTTTTGAAACCTCCGGAGGTCCGCAGGTTGAAGACCACTGCGGCCTTCAACATCATCCAGCCCCCTCTCACCCCCTTTAGTTCTGAGTACTCACCTCCGCTCGGCGCTGGTCCGGTCCTGCAGGACTGTCCGGAGAGGAGGTGGTCCGGTGGGATAGTGGTTCCGGGCTGCTATCTTCACCGGGGAGGCCTCTTCTAAGCGCTTCGGGCCCGGCCTCAGAATAGTCACGTTGCCGTGACAACGACGCAGAGGTGCGTCATTTGCGTCATTGTCAAGGCAACGCATCTATTCCGGGCCGGAAGCGCGGAGAAGAGGCGCCCTCGGTGAAGATAGCAGCCCGGACCACCTCCTCACCGGACCACCTCCTCACCGGACAGTCCTGCAGGACCGGACCAGCGCCGAGCGGAGGTGAGTACTCAGAACTAAAGGGGGTGAGAGGGGGGCTGGATGATGTTGAAGGCCGCAGTGGTCTTCAACCTGCGGACCTCCGGAGGTTTCAAAACTACAACTCCCAGCAAGCCCGGACAGCCGATGGCTGCCCGGGCTTGCTGGGAGTTGTAGTTTTGAAACCTCTGGAGGTCCGCAGGTTGAAGACCACTGAGGGCGAATGATGAGAAGAGGATGATGAAGGGGGGGTGTGGGGATGATGAAGGGGGGTGGGGATGATTACAAGGGGATGATGAAGGGGGGATGTGTGGGATGATAAGGGGATGATGAAGGGGGGATGTGCGGGATGATAAGGGGATGATGAAGGGGGGATGTGTGGGATGATAAGGGGATGATGAAGGGGGGATGTGTGGGATGATAAGGGGATGATGAAGGGGGGATGTGCGGGATGATAAGGGGATGATGAAGGGGGGATGTGCGGGATGATAAGGGGATGATGAAGGGGGGATGTGCGGGATGATAAGGGGATGATGAAGGGGGGATGTGTGGGATGATGACAAGGGGATGATGATGAGGATGTTAATGACGGGTCTGGATGATGACAGGGGGGGATGAGGTATTTCCCACCCTAGGCTTATACTCGAGTTAATAACTTTTCCTGGGATTTTGGGTTGAAATTAGGGGTCTCGGCTTATACTCGGGTCGGCTTATACTCGAGTATATACGGTATATAGTCAATTTGTTGTAATCCAAGGGGCAATCCAAGCAGGCAGTCTGGGTGCTATCACGCCCAAAACATCCCGATATCATAATGATGTAATGAAAAATAAAAACCTGCCCAACTTTTTACAGGTCATGAATTTAGATTACGCCGGGTGTCAGTCCGGAGACCCGCTGTAAAACGTGAGTTATAGCCAGGTGAAGTATGTGGCAGTGTGCTTTACTTCCTGGCCAATTGCCCAGATTCTAATGATGCTTTTTTTTTTATAGTCCGTGTGCTTCACACAGCTTTAGCTCAGATCTTCGAACTGCAACCCCGTACTATCTAAACTATTGACATGTTTGGACGACATGTCAATAGTTTATAAAAATGATAGTGTGATGTCCCAGTACAGGACATGGTCCTGTACTACCCTTAGACTCTGTCAGGTTGAGTCCCTCAGCGACCTTGGAGCTCCCCTGCAAGGTCTCCCCCTATTGTTTCATAATGTTGTGTATATCACTTTAATGCCTAAACAGCATCTTTACATATAGGTAGTGCAGAGGACCTGTGGGAGGTCTCAAGGACCTGTGTAATTCTGTCACATGTTATGTTATGCAGTCACATGATTTGTTGTCACATGTTCTCCCAGAGAGCACCAGCTTAACCTATGACCCGCAGCTTGACCAATGGTCTTTAGTCCAGCCCCCCACTATATAAAGAGGCGGCTACCTTACTGAGCACAGCAACTACCAGAGATCTCAGTGCAAGTGATCAGCATCTGGAAGACCCCAAAAGCTACAGTCATTCCAGTAAGTCTTAAGTCTATGTCTGCTTTCACTACAAGTAGTAGGGTCCTGCATATAGTCAAGTCAAGTCCAGTCTGAAGTCAAATTAATTACAAGTATATTGTTCCAGCAAGCTGCAAGGTCCTTCTGGGTCATGGCCACCTCTCTGGGAAATCTGGCTGTGAAGATAATTACATCTGTATTATACTCCGTAAAGCCTCCGCTTGACCATAACTGGTTGTGGACTCTCATTTCACTACTAGTAACTGGGATAGCAGAGAATCCAGACATGTGGTGTTCCGGAACCCTAAAACCACACTGGCATCATGAACACAAGGAGTTAACCACATCTTGCCCTCAGGGTTTACACAATCTGATCCCACCACTGACACCGCTACACAGTTGGTCCCGCCATACCACCGTGGGTCACCACAATCTTGGCGTCAAGAACAGGATCCCGGTGTGTGCCTTAACCACTCAGCCACCCAGTCAAATCAAGTCAGGCCAGCCATTAACAGTATGCAGGTATGTGCCGAAGCCAAGTTTCCGCAAGTCCTACCCCCTAAGTCTGAACTGTGTCTAATTGAAAATTGCATACCTTTGCAAAAAAGTGTGCGCCAGCAAAGTGTCCAGGACTGTGTCATTGAAATAAGTTTGTGTGCTGGCACTGAAGAAATAGTGGGGGAGGTGAAAATTAAAGTATTGTCTGTGGTGAAGAAATCTGCAAAAGTTGGATTTACAATGTGCAAGATTAGAACAGAAGCCATGTTGCGCGCCAAAATATCTGTTGTACCTGCAAGCGTTAAAGATGTGCTGGAAAAGCGCGCCATAGGTTCCCGCCAGAACCAGCGTCCCGCCCCTGGGTGTGGAAACAATGCTGTGGTGTCCAGACCAAAATGGTCCACCCCTTGTTGCCGGGAGGGGGGGGGAGATGAAGAGAATGCACTGCTTAGAGTCACTTCCGGTCCCAAAGAGTAGATTTCTCTACTCCCTCCTCCTCCAGCCCTGAGCCAGTACCCCAGGCCCCAGAGCCTATAGCATGTTCGCAGTCATCACAGCCATCAGTACGTCCACCATCACCACGGCTCCCTAAGTGGCTGTTCGGCGATGAGCCGAGTCTTATCAGATACATGCGGGAGCATCTACTTCCCTTGCCCGGGAAGTCTATACCCTCAGTCCCTCCAGACCAATCCGAAAAGGCCAAAAGAGTTGCCAAAGTGGCAGCTGGATCAAGGAACTGAGGGTCCAGAAGCTGCAGAGATACGGGCCGAAGCTGCTTCCATTCGAAGAAAGACAGCAGCAGCAGGACACGAAGCAGCTAGAGGTACTGTACAACTGCCGACTGGAGCAACCCCAAGAGGGTGAGCCATCCCTCAGGTGCCGACGCGCTACAGTGATTAAATTTGACCGTGTCCGGGGATTCGGCACCATCATGGATTGTCACCATGAAGATGTTCTCCTTGCCAACAGGAGAGCTGTACAGAGAGAATATCTCCCCCCAGAAAAACACTCTCTAAAGAGTGGGGAGATTATTGAATACACCCCAGTGAAAAGCTTGCGAGGGGAATGGGCAGCTGCTATCACCAGACCAGTAAACCCTACTCAAATCCCATTTGCCTATTTCCCCTCTAAAGATTGGGACTCAGATTCCTTTTGGCTCCTCCCTCCAAGTGCTAAAGGAGCAGTCGTCCGGGAGGAGTATCTTGATCCACCAGCAATGGATCCCAAGTACCAAAGTCACTCAAGTCGACGTTCCAGTACAGATGTGCCCAGGCCTACTCCTATAAGCGAGGAGGTTTGGCCTGACCACCGAGCACCAACTCATGTACCCAGGCCTACTCCAGCTGTCAAGGAGGTTTGGCCTAACCAATGGTGTTGCGGTTCTAGGGTGATAATCCTGTCTGCAGCTCCACTTATTGTGGAAAATCCTGCTGACTACACCAATTGTGATTTTAGAATTAGAGTAAAACAAACATGCCCCTCCCCCGACCATGCGCTTTCTTTGTTAGTCCCCAAAATGGCCACCAACTATATGAAACAGAAAGTTCAGGCTAAATTTATAGGTCCTAAATATGTTTGTAAAACACCCAGAAACACTGATTAAGTTTTGTACAACTATGAAATAATTGTACAAGGTATTTTGGCAGAAATGTCTTGTACCAACTGTGTATACCCACCAAATTAACAATCACTCGGTAACCAGCAAAGTTGATAACATTTAATAAAACATTCATTAGCTAAACCAAATAAGACATACATACAAGCATTAAGACAATAGTACATTCTCTATGTTTAGCAAACTAGCATAAATCTACCCAAGTGATACATGAATATTTAGTGTAGAAATGGCACAATCAATATACTTATCCATCCCAGGCTAAAGAACAGGAGATGCTCCCTTCTTCAAGGAAGATCAAAAGGAAAAGAGACAGAGGGCCATATGGTTTTCAGTTAAATCTCCTAATGCCCCACCCCTTTGGCCTAGTGTCTGCCTGCTCTCCTCACATGATGTGGAAAAACAGGTTCTTTAGCCCCGCCTACTGTGGCTGTATGTGAAACTAAACTTGAGAGTGCGGGGGCAGGGAAATTTATACTAAATGGAATATAATGGATGTAAAAACACACCATTTCAATATCCATAACAAATGGGTACCCACGAAAGTGCCTGGGCCTACTCCTGCAGTGGCGGAGGTTTAGCCTGAAGAGCAGGCACCAACTAGTTATCCCTCTGTGGTGCAAGCCAGTGCAGTGCAGGTGGTGGTTACTGTCAACCCCACCATCACCAATTCCAACCTGCCCCATGTGTCCTGGGATACCCATGTGGACCTCATGCAAGGGGCCCAGTCTCGCAACCCTAGGTACATCTCACAGCCTAGAACCCCACCTGGTAGGGGAGACTGGGAAAGAAAAAAGGTTGTTTAAGTAACTTGTGTACAGAAAATAACCAGACTTGGTTGCAAGACTGACTGTCGTGCAGTAGCACATTTTGTTGTTTCAGGTTCCTGCAAGGGTTCAAGATTTGTGCCTGACAAGACTGTGTCAAGAAAAGGTCTTCTGTTGCAACCAACCTTAGTAAGTAATGTGCCCAACATCAGCAGAGAGACTCCTTGATGTAGGAGATTCTATTAAGCTGCATTCCAGTCTTCTCAGGATGGGGACCCTGAGTTGATTGAACCATGAACTCCTTATGTACATGGACAACTGAGCAGTTCATGAACTCTGAAGTAATATATTTTGGTTCATTATTGTGGTCCTAATGTGACGGTCCTATATCAATGTCAAATAAAATGTATAAAGTTATTGTACACTAAAAGTCAATGGGGGAGATTTATCAAAACCTATCCAGAGGAAAAGTTGCTGAGTTGCCAATAGCAACCAATCAGATTGCTTCTTTCATTTTTAAAGAGGCCTGTGAAAATTAAAGAAGCAATCTGATTGGTTGCTATTGTGGTGTCCCGGTACCGTATTGCATCCAGTACCTAGTGTAGAGGTCTCCAAAGTCAGAGTGACTACGTTCAGGTAGGGTTTCTCAGGTGGGACAGCCCCTAGTCGCCTCTCCTTAAGTTAAACTTGTATGTTAATAAATGTATTATGTATGTATTAGTAATTCTATCTATATTATATAGGACTGTATAGTACTTACCTTGTTCAGCGTCGCAGGACCTTCAGTCATGTGACCAAGTTAGTAACCTCTATGGTATGTTGTAGGACCTTAGGAGGTCCTTGGGTCACGTGATACCCAGCATTCTCTGTAATGGTGATTGACATCCATATGGACCAATTAGCTTTAGTCCAGCCCCTGCCCATATAAGGGAGCTGCGTCCAATTATCGCTCTCTTGGGTTGCTGCTCTTGTGGATGCCGGACTAACAGGACGGTGTACTACGCAACTTTCAACGACACACTAGGCCTCAAAACCTACGGCCTCACAGAACCAAAAATCGTGAGTCTTATACTAATTCCTGCTAATACTAGCCTAACTACTGGAACACAACTAATTCTCTAAAGCCAGTGGAGCAGCACAATAGTCTAGAGACTCTTAAAGCTAAACTCCCAACCATTGTCAATCTCCAAAAGGAAGCTGTATTGATGAGAGACTGTTATGTTGTTGAAGTATACAGAAAAACTTCAGTAAAGTTAACGCTGTTTGCAGAAGCTTTCCGGTTGTGGACAATCCATTATTACTATCTACTTAAACTCAGTATCATCTACCTCCCTATCGTTCATGAGAAGGGCGGCGGTAGGAAAAGCTTTATTGAGGAGCCCTCACCCTGGCGTCACGAATAGCAAGGGTTAACAAACACCCTTAATTACCTGCACAGCTACACTCCCCATACCCTACACCCCCCAAGCTACCACACTATGGGCAACTCAGCAATTTTTTCTCTAGGCAGGTCTTGATAAAACTCCCCCAATGTGTCCAGTCATTTCTGATGTCGGTTTATCTCCTTACAGGGGTTTTTCATTATACGGTCGGGAGGAGCACATGTCACCAGCATCTTGTACATGTATAAAATAGTGTGTATAGTACACTACAGTACACATAGTCGTGTACACAATGAATGTACACATAGTTATATATACACAAGTCAAGTATACCTCAGTCACATACAGTAGTACTGTATCACTCACATTACACATTCTACTAACAGTCATATGTCAAATGTGTATAATGTCATATGTTCTTGTGTTCGTGCGCAGGATACTTTCCTGGCTAGAAAGTACTCCTGAAACGAACCTAAAGCACATAGTCAATAAAAGTTAATGTGAATGTCAAAATGTTATATGTATTCAGAGTCTAGCATAAAAATGTCTAGAGAAAACTAAAAATAGTGTTCTGGGGAGATGTGCTTTTATGCCAAGGGACCCCAGTAGCCAAGGCATTGGGCAGAGAGCCTCCGGCAACCCAATCTGCCAATGTGTAATTCATAGTCATAAGCCTAGTCATGTATACGATGTCTAGTGCATAGTCAAAATGTCATGTTATGTCTAGTAAACTGTTATGTAAGTCAGTAAGTGCATAGTCAAAGGTCCTTACCAGTAAAGAAAACTTGTATGTACTAGTTATATATCATTGTTTATCCAGTTCAACCACAAGTCAGAGCATGTATGGACTCTTACAAAGACTCTAATGTTATTCGTTATTTCAGCAGATTGAAATAGACGTTTGTGCAAAAATGCCTCAGGACTGCATCTGGCCCCACAGCCACTTCGTTTCTCAACACTGACAGAACTTACGTCGAGGACGACATGTTAAGTAGGGGGGTTTGTGATGTCCAAGTACAGGACATGTGTTAAGTAGGGGGGTTTGTGATGTCCCAGTACAGGACATGTGTATATCACTTTAATGCCTAGACAGTATCTTTATGTATAGGTAGTGCAGAGGACCTGTAGGAGGTCACAAGGACCTATGTAAGTCTGTCACATATTATGTTATGCAGTCACATGATTTGTTTTCACATGTTCTCCCAGAGAGCACCAGCTTAACCTATGACCTGCAGTTTGACCAATGGGCTTTAGTCCAGCCCCCCACTATATAAAGGGGTGGCCATTACAATTCACTCTCTTAGCTCTTACCACCTGCTACCTTACTGAGCACAGCAACTACCAGAGATCTCAGTGCAAGTGATCAGCATCTGGAAGACCCCAAAAGCTACAGTCATTCCAGTAAGTCTTAAAGGCGTACTCCAGCGCTAAGACATCTTATCCCCTGTCCAAAGGATAGGGGATAAGATGCCTGATCTGGGGGGGGGGGTCCCGCCGCTGGGGACCCCTGTGATCTTGCACGCCGCACCCCATTAGAATCAGCCCCCGGAGCGTGCTCACTCCAGGTCTGATTACTGGCGATAACGGGGACCGAGCATAGTGACATCACGGCTCCACCCCCGTGTGACATCACGCTCCGCCCCCTCAATGCAATCCTATGGAGTGGGCGTGGCAGCTGTCATGCCCCCTCCCATAGGCCTGCATTGAGGGGGCGGATCGCCAGTAATCAGAACCGGAGCGAGCACGCTCCGGGGGCTGATTCTAACGAGGTGCGGCGTGCAAGATCACGGTGGTCCCCGCGATCAGGTATCTTATCCCCTATCATTTGAATAGGGGATAAGATGTCTTAACGCCGGAGTACCCCTTTAATTCTATGTCTGCTGTCACTACAAGTAGTAGGGTCCTGCATATAGTCAAGTCCAGTCTCAAGTCAAATAAATTACAAGTATATTGTTCCAGCAAGCTGCGAGGTCCTTCTGAGTCCTGGCCACATCTTTGGGAAATCTGGCCTTAGCTCTGAAGATAATTCCATCTGTTTTATACTCAGTAAAGCCTCCGTTTTACCATAACTGGTTGTGGACCCCCATTTCACTACTAGTAACTGGGAAAGCGGAGAATCCGGGCGTGTGGTGTTTCAGAACCCTAAAACCCACACTGGAGTCACCAACAATAGGGGTTAACAACATCTTGCCCTCGGGGTTAACACCAGCTGATCCCACCACTCACACCGCTACACCCGTGATCCCGCCATACCACCGTGGGTCACCACAACAGTAATGCTTTATTTTCAATCAAGTTTACTGTAGCCTCCATGTGTCCAAGCTAGATAGACTTTATATTAATATCATACATAGTTTTAGGTAAACTCCTCTGTTACTATGTTTTTTGATATTTTATAGTATTTTGTTTCTAGTTTTCAGATTACTTTCTTACCTTGAGATTGTGGCTCACAATCTGTAACATCTTCTTTTTTTGCCTTTGACTTCTTGCTTTCTCTTTGATTCTTTGACTCATTTGCTTCTAGTTTCTGCTTTGTAGTCTATTTTGAAATCAAAGCATTGTCAGAAACACTGTATATAAGTTATTTATGTACTGATGAAGTAAGTCAGTGTGTTTTTTAAAGATTGTTGGCCAGAGGATGCCATGCAGAAAAAAAAAACCAAAACTATTCAATCGTTTTCATCTCACTAGAAGCAAGTTTTTAACTTCCCCTCCCCTTCCGCCGTGAAGATTTGTGGACACGGGAAAGCAGTAGGGCTAGCACAAACACCCAATTAAAGGGGTTATCCAGGAATAGAAGAACAGAGATAATTTCTTTCAAAAACCATGCCCTATCTGTCTCCAGGTTGGGTGTGGTTCTGCAGCTCAGTTTCATTGAAATGAATGGAGCCAAGTTGTAATACCCCACCCAACCTGGAGACAGACAGGGCACGGTTTTTGAAAGATAATAGCGTTGTTTTTCTATTCCTGGATAACCCCTTTAAGAGATCACACAGAGGAAGGAGTTTCTCCAGCTTTAAAGACAATATTGGAGGCAATTAACAAATGTAATATGTCCATTATAAGAGACAACCTTACAAATATTAATGTTATTGCAAAGAGATGAAAGGAAGAGTATCAACACTGGAAGACAATATGTCAAGTGTTAAAATGGAAATGAAAAAAGTGACATCTGCCATCAGTATGACATCAGTATCTGGAGCAAAAATTATTGATTTAGATGATTGCTCCAGAGGCAACTTGGTTTGATTGGTTTCCCTGATGGGGTTGAGGGAAAAGATCCAATAAATTTTGTGCAGGACTGGTTGGTAACAGTAATAGGGCAACCAAGTTTATCTGAGGTGTTCCTTGTTGAGAGGGCTCATAGGGTCCTGTTACACCTGCTGCACCCAGGGAGCAATCCAAGACAATAATAGTGAAAGTATTAAATGCTAGAGACCTGGACATTATTTTGAGAGTGTCAAGGGAACAAAATAGTGTGATGCATAATAATAACAACACAATATCCATATTTCCTGATTATGCATTGGAAACACAGAAGAAACACATTCCATCTAAAAATAAAAATAAAAGGTTATATCAGAATGGCGTGAAATTCTCTATTTTGTTCCCTGCAGGAATCTGAACCATGTATAATTGCATATTACATTTTTTTAGTTTGCCCGGAGGAGAAGATGAGTTGGATGGATAGTCAGGGTCTAAAGAATGTGGTAGAAAATGGCTAAATGGTCATATCCAAAAGCTTTTCATATGTTATTACTGATGAAAATTCAAGACCTTTTGTAATGTGGTTGCTTAAAATGTTTTGAATACTTAATAAAGAAATTGCCTCCTGAAAATCCCACCACTAGGGGTCCCAATACCTATTGAGACACTAACCAATCCTGCAGCAGCATCCGCCTGTCCATGAGTTATGAACAAGAGCTGACTCATGGACAAGGCTGCATGAGCAGACACACAAATCACCTCCCACCACCCTTCCCCTGAGAGGATTTCTAACACTGTGAGCTATTGAAAAGCAGTATTTTTATAATAAATATAGGTGATAGAGACATAAAAATGTACCTGGTCAGGATTAGGTACTGAGTAACATCATTTTTTTTTTTTTGTGCTATCTGATAGGTACACTTTCAGGAGGAGGCCGAAAAGTGAGTAAATGCTAGGAAAGAGGCTTGCTTGAAATAGAGCCAGTCAAAAAGGGGAGAGAGGGTGAGGTAGAGGGTGGTGGGTTAAGTATTAGATTTACATGGTGTAAGTTTTTGTCTGTGAATACTGCTCCCCGTTATGATGATGCTAATGACTTGAGGGACTTCAGATGAGTACACAAATAATTGTTTGAAATGTATGAGGATTATGGGAAAATAATGGGATTATAGGATTACTGGAAATGCACCTAACATGTGAAACCTCACATTTAATAAGGACAAATCAACGGTTGCATTACTTCCATACATTTCATACTTCATACTAGGGGAGTCATGATACTAATTCACAAGAAATGAATTCTATCAAAAATCACCAAACTCAAATGAGATATAGCTAATTAGATGAATCTTTAATAGAGTACATAAATGTTAGAACATAATTAAAAAAAATGGGGGGGGGGGGGGGAGTATTCAGCAGCAATCAGGAAAAAAGGTGCAAGAGGCCATAACAATACAATATGCACTTCACCATATATTACTGTGTACTAATGTGCATGGATATGTGAAGTCCTCCGCTCGATCCCCCTTACCGCTGCTCCAGTGCTCCGACCAGAGAGGTGGCGTTCCTCTCCACGTGCAGCAAACAAACAATAGAAGAGGTCCGGCACAATGGTAGCAGGTAAAATCCGGTGCTTTATTCAACATGCAGAATAGCATATGGTACAGGAGACAATAGCCTACGCGTTTCGGGCTGTTGAGCCCTTAGTCATGAGAAGTGGTGTGATCAGCTTTATTAGCAGGGGAGAGGGGTATAGGAGAGGTACGAAGGCAAAACCTCCTAGCCATCCATAAATACCCTGCTGTCCCCTGACCTGGAAGTTTAAAAGAAAACACGCTTGTCACTACCAGTACAGAGACCTGCTGATGTACTCACATGTAATGGACCCGCACTACCCCTATGCTGTTTCGCAATCTCACTTCATCAGGGAGTGTCTAGATGTGGGTTTGGGTATGTTATTTTTGTTGGTGTTCGACCAATCAGAAATGTAAAAGAGTAATTGGATCACAATACCTGTGAAGATAGATTATGTGTGCGATATGCGCGTATCCCGGAAGTCCCGACTGTTCCGGATCCGTCTGCACGTGCGTGTGTAATGACGTGTGTGCACACGTCATCCCGCAATAGCGGGCACAGGCGCAGATTAAGCCAGCCAGCGTAGACGGAGGTGCATGCACAATGCAACATTTGCATCGCGCATGAAGCCGCCAGCTTGGTTGGAGGAAATATGCGCAAGCGCATAGAGGCCCATTGAAGTGATAAAGTGCAGGGACTTTCACAGCCCCGAATATGGGTATGTTACCAATTTGTTCTATATAGGGCCCTGACATGTAAACATAAGAACATTTGGACAAGACAAAAAAATAATAAAAAATAAAGAATGAACAATATAATGATATTAAAGTGCCATTGACAGTGAAGAAAAATGAAAAGAGTGAACACATGGTGAGACACACATGGGAGTAAAATAATATAAAAAAACATTGAAATAATTCAGAGTGCATTAAAAGAATTGAACAAAAATTGTAAATGATGAATATCAGAAAAGCTAAGTGAAGTGAATTAATGTAATAATCCTGATCATATATGTGCAGTATGCATGCAAAAAAGCATAATAAGGTGCAATGTGCAATTTATAACCTTGCATGGATCAAAAATTTGAAAAAGTGCTATGTGCAGAGTTGAGCCTTGTGTAAAATTTGATAAATAAAAACATATATTATTTGTACTCGGGGCTGCAAGACTCGGGGTTGCAACGTTGCATACCTACCTGTATTAATTAACATAACTTTAGTAAAGCGGTCAGAGGTGTGCCATTAACCGCGCACGAGGGCACGCCTATAGTGGGCATACCCTATGGATGAATAAATGAATAAATAAGTGAATAAATAACGGAGGGATGGGTGGGTTTCCAAAAATCACGTGTGCTCTGCCCTAAGGCAGAAGGGCCATTATATACCCATCACTCACCGCCCTAACTCCTATAACCCCGCCTAGAGGCAGAGGTGGTGATGGTTACTCATGCCCCTCGTACAAATACTGCCCTTTAGAGGCTTAACACTTGTACTCTGGGCTGCAAGACTCGTACTCGGGGTTGCAACGTTGCATACCTACCTGTATTAATTAACATAACTTTTGTAAAGCGGTCAGAGGTGTGCCCTTAACCGCGCTCGAGGGCACGCCCATAGTGGGCAAAATGATCAATCATAGAAATAATAGCAATGACAATTATCGTATTTGTACTCGGGGCTGCAAGACTCGTACTCAGGGTTGCAAAGTTGCATACCTACCTGTATTAATTAACATAACTTTAGTAAAACAGTCAGAGGTGTGCCATTAACCACGCTCGTGGGCACACCTATAGAGGGGAAAATCATCAAAAATAGAAATAATAACAGACAATATCGTATTTATACCACACACGCTAGCCACCTCAACCCTCATGTCCCCTGCTTAACCATATTTCGTAAGACAACATTGCAGCTGCCAACTGGTGACCATATGAGCTAATACCTGGTACTGAGAAGATAAATGCTAGCCTGACAACCAGGCCTATTTCTGCAGCTGGTGACGTCGTGATGCATGTTCACCTGTGGACTAAACTCGTGCAGATCTGTTACCTGAAGACATCATCTATATACATATATAGATGCCCTCGGTCGCCAGATGTACCTACCCACTCTTACAGAAAAGTGTCAGTAACAGTAAACAAAGTGTCAGTAACAGTAAGTCTGGAAACAATCCCATATGTCATAAATGTATTGTTCTGAAGGCGTGTCAGTAACAATAACCTGCACTGAGCATCCCCTGCGGATGTGGCAGGCAAAAAGTAAACAACCACCTATGTCTCGAAATGTTCTTGCTCTGAAAAAGGGTCAGTAAACAAGGACCTGAGTGATGCCTCCCCCTGCAGACGTGGCAGGCGTAACGGGAAAACGATCACCTGTGTGTCTTGGTGATATTGTTGTGAGAAGACATGACAGTAACAATAACCTGCATTGCCTGAATGCAAGAACGCAAAAACATTAATATTCACAGGCCTATGTTACCACATAGCTCGAAAATACCACTGTGCCTACCAACAATTTGCTAACATATGAAACAAATGCTGCTCCCATGAAACCTAACCGGGACCGAGACCTTGAGAAACCGAGTAGGGTTATTATGATACTGCAACACCTGAGAAACCAACATGATGCCAAAGTGGCAGCCTACTGTAAGTCATAGACCAAACGTATGAGAAGCGTGACTAATGTTCTAACATCCTAATGAGTTGATGACTGAATGCATTGTTGATTCCCTGTAGTATCGACTGTATAGTAACAGTGCAATCGTAAGCCACGCATGTAGATAAGATACACAGCAGTGGTAACAGCATCCATGGTATATACACAGCAGCACCAATCTGCGGCTTACCTCCAAAGCTAACACCATCAGGATGCATCCAACCTAAAAACATCACATACCATTAGACTCCCACCACCTAAGTGTCCAGACGTTATTGCTCTGAAGGCGTGTCAGTAACGAATAACTGTTAAACTCCCACCTGACTTCGAATCAGGTACCGTGGGGATACAAGCACCAAAATGTCGAAATATAATTACTCTGAAGACGTGTCAGTAGTATTAATTGAGCCACTCATGTCCCAACCTGAAAAACGTGTCAGGTACTGTGGGGATAGCAGACCCTATATGTCGAGGTATTAATGTACTGAAAACGTGTCAGTAACAATAACTATTAACTCCCACCTGAAAGCAAAAAGGTACCGTGGGGACACAGGCCCTATATGTTGAGGTATTATTGCTCTGAAGACATTACAATAGCAATAACTGAGCACAACGTATCCCACCTGAAAAACGTGTCAGGTACGGTGGAGATATAACCTAAATGTTGAGGTATTATTGAGCACCAATCTGCGGCTTACCTCCAAAGCTAACACCACCAGGATGCATCCAACCTAAAAACATCACATACCATTAGACTCCCACCACCTAAGTGTCCAGACGTTATTGCTCTGAAGGCATGTCAGTAATGAATAACTGTTAAACACCCACCTGACTGCGAATCAGGTACCGTGGGGATACAAGCACAAAAATGTTGAGAAATTATTACTATTACACTCGCATCCCAACCTGAAAAAGTGTCAGGTACTGTGGAGATAGCACACCCTATATGTCGAAGTATTATTGTACTGAAAACGTGTCAGTAACAATAACTATAAAACTCCCACCTGAAATCATAAAGGTACCGTGGGGACACAGGCCCTATATGTTGAGGTATTTTGCTCTGAAGATGCGTCAATAGCAATAACTGAGCAAAACGTATCCCACCTGAAAACGTGTCCGGCACTGTGGAGATATAACCTAAATGTTGAGGTATTATTGTTCAGAAAACGTGTCAGTAACGATAATTATGAGATTTCGTCTCTCACCTGAAAACGTGTGAGGTACTGTGAGAAATGCTACTTGCGTCGACTTAATGAAAAGACTATTACTAGAGTGCATGAACGACTATTATGAGCGTGTGTGACTGACTACTATGCTCGCATATGCCTTAGTTGATTAATCTGAGAGCATGTACATGAATTGATTAATATGACAGCACATGACATGACTTATTAATAGGTGTATGCATGAAAAATAACTACTATGGGAGCTTATACTTTATGTGACAACTATGATAGCATAAGAATGACTATCCTGAGAGCGTATACATGAAATGACTATTATGAGAGCATAAGAATGACTACTATGAGAGTGTATACATGAATGACTGTTATGAAAGCGTATACATGAAGTGTCAATTATGAAGGTGTAAGAATGGTTACTATGAGAGTGTAAACCTGAAATGACTGCTATGCGCGCGAATACATATGTGAAAACTATGAGCAAATGCGTGAAATGACTACTCTGAGCGTATACGTGATGAGATTGTTAAGCGAGCGTGAGGATGTTTACTAGGAGAGTTTGCATGGAATGACTACTCTGAGAGTGTATACCGTATTTATCGTGGTATACCACGCACCGGCCTATAACACGCACCCTCATTTTACCAAGGATATTTGGGTCAAAAAAAATTTTTGACCCAAATATCCATGGTAAAATGAGGGTGCGTGTGTGCGCGTGTATACCCCGATACACCCCCAGGAAAGGCAGGGGGAGAGAGGCCGTCGCTGCCGGCTTCTCTCCCCCTGCCTTTCCTGGGGTCTAGAGCCCTGCTGCCGGCCCTTCCCTCCCCCTGGCTATCGGCGCCGCTGCCCGTTCTGTCCCCCCGACTATCGGTGTCAGGGGGAGAGAAGGGGCAGCGGCACCCATTGCCGGCGCCGCTGCCCCGTTGCCTCCCCCCATCCCCGGTTGGATAATTACCTGTTGCCGGGGTCGGGTCCGCGCTGCTTCAAGCCTCCGGTGTGCGTCCCCTGCGTCGTTGCTATGCACTGCACGGCGCGGCGCACTGATGTCATGCGCCGCCCCGTGCAGCGCATAGCAATGACGAAGCGGACGATTGATTCAATTCCCTGGAAGTTAAACCAATGTACATTAAGCTGCAGGGGCAAGTGGCACAGTAAACAACTCCAGAAGAACAACAGTTTGTGTGGGTGATTTTGAACTGTTTTGTGCCACTCGAATTGACAAAATGCAGGGCAGTCTCCACATTAGGGCAAGCTACACAGCGACCACAGGGTTTACACCCCCACCTAGGACCCTTTGTGTTTTTGCAGGGCTCGCTGAATCTGTCTCCATCGGGCCAAAAACACTGGCCTATCTTATAGATGGATCCCGTATTCAATCAATACGTACCCAGGAAACCTTCCATTACTTACCGCCGTTCCAGAAATCTAAAAGACATCTTAGTCCATAGTCATCACAGGAGCCCTAATGGTAAGGGTATTTTCGGTACAAAGGGTCCCAGGTGGGGGTGTAAACCCTGCAGGCGCTGTGTGGCTTACCCTAATGTGTAGACTGCCCTGAATTTTGTCGATTCAAGTGGCACAAAACAGTTCAAAATCACCCACACCATAAACTGTTGTACCTCTGGAGTTGTTTACTGTGCCACTTGCTTCTGCAACTTAATGTACATTGGTTTAACCCCTTAACCCCTTAAGGACCACGGGTTTTTCCGTTTTTGCACTTTCGTTTTTTCCTCCTCGCTTTTTAAAAATCATAACCCTTTCAATTTTGCACCTAAAAATCCATATGATGGCTTATTTTTTCCCCACCATTTTTACTTTGCAGTGAAATCAGTCATTTTACCCAAAAATGTATGACGAAACAGAAAAAAAATCATTGTGCGACGAAATTGAAGAAAAAATTTAATTTTTGTAACTTTTGGGGGCTTCCGTTTCTACGCAGTACATTTTTCAGTAAAAATTACACTTTATCTTTATTCTGTAGGTCCATACAATTAAAATGATACCCTACTTATATAGGTTTGATTTTGTCATACTTCTGGAAAAAATCATAACTACATGCAGGAAAATTTATACGTTTAAAATTGTCATCTTCTGACCCCTCTACCTTTTTATTTTGCTGCATATGGGGCGGTATGAGGACTCATTTTTTTGTGCCATGATCTGAAGTTTTTAGTGGTACCATTTTTGTATTGATCAGACTTTTTGATCGCTTTTTATTCATTTTTTCATTATATAAAAAAAAAAAGTGACCAAAAATACGTTATTTTGGACTTTGGAATTTTTTTGCGCATACACCATTGACCGTGCGGTTTAATTAATTATATATTTTTATAGTTCGGACATTTTCGCACACGGCGATACCACATGTTTATATTTATTTTTATTTACATGGTTTTTTTTTATGGGAAAAGGGGGGTGATTTGGACTTTTATTAGGGAAAGGGTTATATGACATTTATTAACTTTTTTTTTTTTTGCAGTGTTATAGCTCCCATAGGGGGCTATAACACTGCACACACTGATTGAAAGGACTGTTCACTGCATACATACTGCACATATATGATCTGGATTATTATATTAATTCACTTCACTTAGCTTTTTTGATATTCATCTTTTACAATTTTTGTGCAATTCTTTTAATGTACTCTGAATTCTTTTAATGTTATTTGATATTATTGTACTCCCATGTGTGACTCCCATGAGTTCACTGTTTTCATTTTTCTGCACTGTCACAGGCACTTTAACCCCTTAAGGACCCGGGGGTTTTCCGTTTTTGCACTTTTGTTTTTTTCCTCCTTACTCAAAATCCATATGATGGCTTATTTTTTGCGCCACCAGTTCTACTTTGTAATGACATCAGTCATTTTACCCAAAAATCTATGGAGAAACGGTAAAATAAATCATTGTGAGACAAAATTGACGAAAAAACGCCTTTTTGTAACTTTTGGGGGCTTCCATTTCTACGCATGGATTATATTCCCAGAAAGAGAGCAGGACCTGTAAAGTTGATATTTCCAAGGTAATAAGTGCGGCATTTTCAGGATGCAAGAGTGTAGGAGTCGCATGGTAGATATGCCCTGGAAGATGGACGCAGTAACCGGGATGTTGAAATTTAAGATGGAGGAGCGCAGGAAATGCTTAATGGATAAGCCGGGATGATGGATGTAACATCCAAGAGAAAAATAAAGAGGTTCCCATATATGGTTATCGGATAAGTTCCGTGGTTTCATCTGCGCCGTCCTCAGGAGGAATAAACTGCAAACCGTTTGCCGTTTATTCCTACTGAGGACGGCGCAGATGCGTCGAAACTAGTAGAGGAGGCAAATCTCAGATTTTAATCAATTTCACTGATTCCAATCGCTTGGGTACTGCAGACCCATAAGACAGGAGACCACTGGGTTAATCCCAGAATTTACTAATTATCTGGAACTGTGAAATTGTGGTTTTAATCACTTGTCATCATTTTATATTAACACAATAAAAGTTATATTTTACTTTAATTGGGGGGTTCACCTTAAAAGGGATTTGTGCCTTGGGCTTCGGCCCCGGGTTTGTGAGATATATATTAGTGGGATCCCTGACCCACCCAAGGGTTTTTTTGTGGTCCATGTAAACAAACTGCAGTGAATCCACAATCAGCCAATCTTAATCACCCATGTGTCCATGTAAACAAACTGCAACCAATTCACGCTCAGCTTGGTTAAACATGTGTCCATGTAAACAAATCGTAGACAATCAACGCCCAGCTCGGTATAATGAATTAAGGAGAATAAATAATAATAATTACGGGCCCAAGATAAGGCAAAAACTGTCAACAGCTGCACAAGATGAGCGAAGACACTCTTTAATAGCACATTTATCATTAGCGATAATTCAAGACCAGTTATGTTCTCTCGATCTAGATGAGAGACCATGCCAATGCATTCTTTAATCTACAACCTATATGTG
The DNA here is from genome assembly GCF_029499605.1 of Hyla sarda. Classification (NCBI taxonomy): domain Eukaryota; kingdom Metazoa; phylum Chordata; class Amphibia; order Anura; family Hylidae; genus Hyla; species Hyla sarda. Next base: position 306,786,616 of record NC_079190.1, on the reverse strand, counting down.
TAGCATATGCTAAAAAGAATTTTCATTCCTATATAATAGTTTTTTACCTAGAACATTGTTACAACACTGTTTTTAATATTTGTATGTGCATGTCATCAAATGACGTCATCATGGCGCTTTCTCTCCCAATCTTTTTCAAATGTGTACATGTATATAAAGAATGCTTTTATGTTTTGTCACCATGACCTGATGAAACGAGGTATCCCTCACGAAACCCGTTGTCACAGTTGTCAAGATAAAGTGAAATGTTTATCATATACGTTCTCCGCATCTTCACTCCGACATCCCGATACTGGGACACAGAACAAGATTCTCCCAGGTGCCCCATTGCAGCATCATTATTTTCCTGCTGGACAAGCTACTTTGCAGCTCCACTCCAGCACAAGAGAATTCTGACCTTGGTGTTTATGAAGGGTAACTGAGTTTAATATCAATAATTTTAAACACTGAATTAACCATTGAATATTCCAAGACTTGTGAGCTAAACTCTATACCAAATTCACCCAGCAAGACTGAGCAACACAACCCTCTCTAATAAACATCACCACAAACAGTGGTGTAGCAACAGGGGGGGGGCAGGTGGTGCGGGCCAGGCTGGTGTGCACCAGCCTGGTATAGGGTGACACCCTGAACCCCCCCCCCCTCCCCTGATATTGCTGTGAGCATGCGTGACAAGGGTCCTCTAGCACCCCCCCCCCCCTCGGACATCACATCACTGCAACCCCCACCCTTCCACCCTGCCCCCATACTCAGCTTTCAGTCCTCCAGAATCGATTTGGGACAGTAAGGGTTAGCGTGATGGGACGTCAGCAGCGGACGTGACAGTGCAGACGTGATGCGCCGCCGGCACTGAGCTTGATCTGAGCGAGGAAGAAGTCAGCGCGCGGTCTGCAAACTAGCCAGCCAGGAACAGTAGCGTGCACCTGACCCTGGTAAGCTGCTGCCAGTAAGAAAAAGGGGTGCTGGGGGGCTCTAGATGTTGAGGGGTGCTATCCCCGGGTGGGGGGGACGGGTGTTGTTGGTCGATGATGAGCATTGGGCATAACTGCCTTGGGCATTAGCATCAATGATGAGCATTGGGCATAACTGCTTTGGGCATTAGCATCCCAATCATCCACCAGCAATCCCCCACTGTAGCACCTCACCATCCATCAGCTGATGCTGTTACCACAGGGTGGTAGGGGAATGGGGGGGTTGTTGCTGGTGGAAGATGGGGGTGCTACTGCTGGGGGGGTGTTGCTGGTGGATGATTGGAATGCTACTGCCATGAAGATGGTGCTGCTGATGCATGATGATGATGGTTGCTACTGCCGGGGGGGGGGGGGGGCAGTAGCACCCCCATCATCCACCAGCAACACCCTCCCCACTGGCAGTAGAGCACCCTCATCCTCCACCAGCAACACCCCCCCCCCCAGCAGTAGCACCCCCAACTTCCACCAACACCACTCCCCATTCCCCCTACCCCCCCTGTGGTAATAGCATTTGCTGACGGATGATGGGGATGCTACTGCCCAGGGCAGTGACACCCTCATCATCCACCAGCAACCAACATCCCCCCTCCCCCCTGCAGTAGCACCCCTATCATCAACCAGCAACACCCCCCCCCCCCCCCACGCCCAGTAATAGCACCCCTCATCTAGAGCCTCCTAGCACTATTTTTCTCCCTGGCAGCGGCTTACCAGGGTTATATTATATAGTTAGTACGGTCAAAAAGACATATGTCCATCAAGTTCAACCAGGGAATTAAGGGGTAGGGGTGTGGCGCGATATTGGGGAAGGGATGGGATTTTTTATTTCTTCATAAGCATTAATGTTATTTTGTTCCATGAATGTATCTAATCCTGTTTTAAAGCTGTTAATTGTTCCTGCTGTGACCAGTTGCTGAGGTAGACCGTTCCATAAATTCACAGTCCTCACGGTAAAGAAGGCGTGTCGCCCCTTGAGACTAAACTTTTTCTTCTCCAGACGGAGGGAGTGCCCCCTCGTCCTTTGGGGGGGTTTAACCAGGAACAGTTTTTCTCCATATTTTTTGTATGGGTCATTAATATACTTATATACGTTTATCATATCCCCCCTTAAACGTCTCTTCTCAAGACTAAACAATTGTAACTCCTTTAATCGCTTCTCATAGCTAAGATGTTCCATGCCCCATATTAGTTTAGTCGCGCGTCTCTGCACCCTTTCCAACTCTGCAGTGTCCCTTTTATGGACAGGTGCCCAAAACTGAACAGCATATTCCAGGTGAGGCCGTACCAATGCTTTATAAAGGGGGAGTATTATGTCCCTGTCCCTTGAGTCCATGCCTCTTTTGATACATGACAATATCCTGCCGGCTTTGGAAGCAGCAGCCTGACATTGCATGCTATTCTGTAGTCTGTGATCTACAAGTACACCCAGATCCTTCTCTACCAGTGACTCTGCCAGTTTAATCCCCCCTAAGACATACGATGCATGCAGGTTATTAGTACCCAGATGCATAACTTTACATTTAACCACATTGAACCTCATTTGCCAAGTGGATGCCCAGACACTTAGTCTATCCAAGTCATCTTGTAACTTATGCACATCCTCTATAGACTGTACTGTGCTACAAAGCTTGGTGTCATCTGCAAAGATAGAAACAGAGCTGTTAATACCATCCTCTATATCATTGATAAATAAATTAAACAACAGCGGGCCCAGTACTGAACCTTGGGGTACACCACTAATAACCGGGGACCAATCAGAGTACGAATCATTGACCACCACTCTCTGGGTACGATCCATGAGCCAGTGTTCAATCCAGTTACAAACTAAAGTTTCCAAACCCAAAGACCTTAACTTACCTGTCAGACGTCTATGAGGGACAGTATCAAACGCTTTAGCAAAATCCAGAAACACTATATCCACAGCCATTCCTCTGTCAAGGCTTCTACTCACCTCTTCATAAAAGCAAATTAGATTGGTTTGACAACTTCTATCCTTAGCAAACCCATGCTGGCTATCACTTATAATACAATTATCCCCTATGTATTCCTGTATGTAATCCCTTATAAGTCCTTCAAACAATTTACCCACAATGCACATTAAACTTACCGGTCTATAGTTTCCTGGGGAAGACCTAGAGCCCTTTTTGAAGATTGGCACCACATTCGCCTTGCGCCAGTCCCTTGGCACAATATATTCAGAGAGCACAGTGTATGGTAGTGTGGTATTATTATATTGAGAATTTACAGTGTGTGGTAGTATTACATTCAGAGGGTATAGTGTGTGGTAGTATTATATTCAGAGGGTACAGTGTGTGGTAGTATATTCAGAGAGCGCAGTGTGTGGTAGTGTATGGTAATATTGTATTTAGAGGGTATGGTGTGTATGTGGGGGCTGTGTATGTGTGTGGGGACTTTGTATATGGGAGCTGTGTATGTGTGTGGGGGTTGTCTATATGTATATGGGGGGCTGTGAATATGTATATGGGGCTGTGTGTGTGTGGGGGGGGGCTGTGTATATGTATACGGGGCTGTGTATGTGTGTGTGGAGGCTGTGTATGTGTATAAGGGGGCTGTCTATATGTATATAGATGGCTGTCTACATGTGTATGGGGGGCTGTCTATATGTGTATGGGGCTGTATATGTGTGTGTGGGGGCTGTCTATATGTATATGGGGGCTGTGTATCTCTCTGTGGGGGATGTGTGTGGGGGGGCTGTGTATGTGTGTGTGTGGGGGCTGGGTATGTGTCTTTGTATGTGTATATGGGGGCTGTGTATGTGTTTGTGTGGGAGCTGTGTATGTGTGTTTGGGGCTGTGTATGTGCATATGGGGGCTGTGCATGTGTATATGGGGGCTGTGTATAAGGGAGCTGTGTATGTGGGGGCTTTGTATGTGTGGGCTGTGTGTGTGTGAGGGGGCTGTGTATATGTATATGGGGGCTGTGTGTGTGGGGGGGCTGTGTATATGTATCTGGGGCTGTGTATGTGTGGGGGCTGTGTATATGTATATGGGGGCTGTGTATGAGGAGCTTTGTATATGGGGGCTGTGTATGTGTGGGGGGGGGCTGTGTGTGCTGTGTATGTGTCTGTGGGGGCTGTGTATGTGTGTTTGGGGCTGTGTATATGGGGATTTCTATATATATATGGGGGGCTGTCTATGTATATGGGGGCTGTCTATATGTGTATGGGGGGCTATCTACACATATATATGTGTATATATATATATATATATATATATGGGGCTGTCTATATGTGTATGGGGGGGCTGTGTATGTGTGTTTGGGGCTGTGTATGTGTATATGGGGGGCTGTCTATATGTATATAGGGGGCTATCTATGTGTGTATGGGGGGCTGTATATGTGTGTGTGTGGGGCTGTGTATATGGGGGCTGTGTATGTGTGGGGGGGGGCTGTGTGTGCTGTGTATGTGTCTGTGGGGGCTGTGTATGTGTGTTTGGGGCTGTGTATATGTATATGGGGGCTATGTATGTGTATATGGGGGCTGTGTATGTGTATATGAGGGCTGTCTATGTGTATATAGGGGTTGTGTATAAGGGAGCTGTGTATGTGTGTGGGCTGTGTATGTGTGTGTGTGGGCTGTGTATGTGTGTGTGGGATGTGTGTGTGGGGGCTATGTATATGTATATGGGGGCTGTGTGTGTCGGGGCTGTGTATATGTATATGGGGGCTGTCTATATGTATTTGAGGGCTGTGTATGTGTATGGGGGGGCTGTGTATATGTATATGGGGCTGTGTGCGGGGGGGCTGTGTATGTGTGTATGAGGGCTGTGTATGTGTATATGGGGTCTGTCTATATGTATATGGGGGCTGTGTGTTGGGGGGGCTGTGTATATGTATATGGGGGCTGTGTATGTGTGTGGGGGCTGTGTATTTGTATATGGGGGCTGTGTATGTGTGTGTGGGGGCTGTGTATGTGTATATGGGGCTGTCTATATGTATTTGAGGGCTGTGTATGTGTGTGGGGGGGCTGTGTATATGTATATGGGGCTGTGTGTGTGGGGGCTGTGTATGTGTATATGAGGGCTGTGTATGTGTATATGGAGTCTGTGTATATGTATATGGGGGCTGTGTGTGGGGGGGGGGCTGTGTATATGTATATGGGGGCTGTGTATGTGTGTGTGGGGGTCTGTGTATATGTATATGGGGCTGTGTATGTGTGTGTGGGGGCTGGGTATGTGTCTTTGTATGTGTATATGGGGGCTGTGTATGTGTTTGTGTGGGAGCTGTGTATGTGTGTTTGGGGCTGTGTATGTGCATATGGGGGCTGTGTATGTGTATATGGGGGCTGTGTATGTGTATATGGGGGCTGTGTATAAGGGAGCTGTGTTTGTGTGTGTGTGGGCTGTGTATGTGTGAGCTGTGTGTGTGTGTGAGGGGGGCTGTGTATATGTATATGGGGGCTGTGTATGTGTAATTCAAAATGAGAGACAGGTGACCAAAGAAAGCAAAACTAACCCTAAATATTTTTTTAGATATATAAATGCAAAAAAAACAAGGACAGAGCATGTAGGACCCCTTAATAATGATAATGTGGAGGTTGTCACAGGCGATAAAGAGAAAGCAGAGCTACTGAATGGGTTCTTTAGTTCTGTATATACTTAGGAAGAAGGAGCTGACATTGGCCAGGTCAGTGCTGGTAACACATCATGTAATGTACTGAACTGGCTTAATGTAGAAATGGTACAAGGTAAGTTAAGTAATATAAATGTAAGCAAATCTCCAGGGCCAGATGGATTGCACCAAAGAGTTCTTAGAGAGGTAAGTTCTGTACCCCTGTTCATGATATTTAGAGATTCACTGGTGTCTGGTTTTGTGCCAAGGGACTGGCGCAAGGCAAATGTGGTGCCAATCTTCATAAAGGGCTCTAGGTCTTCCCCAGGAAACTATAGACTGGTAAATCTAACGTGCATTGTGGGTAAATTGTTTGAAGGACTTATAAGGGATTACATAGAGGAATACATAGGGGATAATTGTATTATAAGTGATAGCCAGCATGGGTTTACTAAGGATAGAAGTTGTCAAACCAATCTAATTTGCTTTTATGAAGAGGTGAGTAGAAGCCTTGACAGAGGAATGGCTGTGGATATAGTGTTTCTGGATTTTGCTAAAGCGTTTGATACTGTCCCTCATAGACGTCTGACAGGTAAGCTAAGGTCTTTGGGCTTGGAAACTTTAGTTTGTAACTGGATTGAACACTGGCTCATGGATTGTACCCAGAGAGTGGTGGTCAATGATTCGTACTCTGATTGGTCCCCGGTAATTAGTGGTGTACCCCAAGGTTCAGTACTGGGCCCGCTGTTTAATTTATTTATCAATGATATAGAGGATGGTATTAACAGCTCTGTTTCTATCTTTGCAGATGACACCAAGCTTTGTAGCATGGTACAGTCTATAGAGGATGTGTATAGGTTACAAGATGACTTGGATAGACTGTGTCTGGGCATCCACTTGGCAAATGGGGTTCAATGTGGATAAATGTAAAGTTATGCATCTGGGTACTAATAACCTGCATGCATCGTATGTCTTAGGGGGGATTAAACTGGCAGAGTCACGGGTAGAGAAGAATAGCATGCAATGTCAGGCTGCTGCTTCCAAGGCCAACAAGATATTGTCATGTATAAAAAGAGGCATGGACTCGAGGGACAGGGACATATTACTGCCCCTTTATAGAGCATTGGTACGACCTCACCTGGAATATGCTGTTCAGTTTTGGGCATCAGTCCATAAAAGGGACACTGTGGAGCTGGAAAGGGTGCAGAGACGTGCGACTGAACTAATATGGGGCATGGAACATCTTAGTTATGAGGAGCGATTAAAGGAGTTACAATTGTTTAGTCTTGAGAAGAGACGTTTAAGGGGGGATATGATAAATGTATATAAGTATATTAATGGCCCATACAAAAAATATGGAGAAAAACTGTTCCAGGTTAAACCTCCCCAAAGGACGAGGGGGCACTCCCTCCGTCTGGAGAAGAAAAGGTTTAGTCTCAAGGGGTGACACGCCTTCTTTACCATAAGAACAGGTAACTTATGGAACAGTCTACCTCAGGAACTGGTCACAGCAGGAAAATTTAACAGCTTTAAAACAGGGTTAGATACATTCCTGGAACAAAATAACATTAATGCTTATGAAGAAATATAAAATCCCATCCCTTCCCCAATATCGCGCCACACCCCTACCCTTCAATTCCCTGGTTGGACTTATGTCTTTTTTCAACCGTACTAACTATGTAACTATGTGGAGCTTTGTATATGGGGCTGTGTATGTGTGTTTGGGGCTGTGTATGTGTATATGGGGGCTGTATATGTGTCTGTGGGGGCTGTGTATGTGTGTTTGGGGCTGTGTATATGTATATGGGGGCTGTGTATGTGTATATGGGGGCTGTGTATGTGTGTGTGGGGGGCTGTGTATATGTATATGGGGGCTGTGTGTGTGGAGGCTGTGTATGTGTATATGGGGGCTGTGTATGTGTATATGGAGGCTGTCTATATGTATATGGGGCTGTGTATGTGTGTTTGGGGCTGTGTATGTGTATATAGGGGCTGTGTATATGTATATGGGGGCTGTCTATATGTATATGGGGGCTGTGTGTGTGGGGGGGCTGTGTATATGTATATGGGGGCTGTGTATGGGTATATGGGGGCTGTGTATGTGTGTGTGGGGGGCTGTGTATATGTATATGGGGCTGTGTATGTGTGTGTGGTGGCTGTGTATGTGTATAAGGGGGCAGTGTATGTGTATATGGGGCTGTCTATATGTATATGGGGGCTGTGTATGTGTGTGGGGGCTGGGTATATGGGGCTGTGTGTTTATATGGGGGCTGTGTATGTGTATATGGGGGCTGTCTATATGTGTATTGGGGCTGTCTACATGTGTATGGGGGGCTGTATATGTGTGTGGTGGCTGTCTATATGTATATGGGGGCTGTGTATATGTATATGGGGGCTGTGTTTATGTATATGGAGGCTTTGTGTGTGGGTGGAGGCTGTGTATGTGTGTGTGGGAGCTGGGTAAGTGTCTTTTGTATGTGTATATGGGGGCTGTGTATGTGTGTTTGGGGCTGTGTATATGTATATGGAGGCCATGTATGTGTATATGGGGGCTGTGTATGAGTATATGGGGGCTGTGTATGTGTATATAGGGGCTGTGTATAAGGGAGCTGTGTGGGGGGGGCTGTGTATGTGTGTGGGGTGGCTGTGTATATGAATATGGGGGCTGTGTGTGTGTGTGTGTGGGCTGTGTATCTGTGTATATGTATATGGGCACTGTGTGTGTGGGCTGTGTATATGTATATGGGGGCTGTGTATATGTATATGGGGCGGTGTATGTGTGGGGGCTGAATATATGTATATGGGGGCTGAGTATATGTATATGGGGGCTGTGTATGTGTGTGTAGGGCTGTGAATATGGGGCCGTGTATGTGTTTTTCGGGCTGTGTATGTGTATATGGGGGCTTTCTATATGTATATGGGGGCTGTCTATATGTGTATGGGGGGCTGTACATGTGTGCGTCGTGGGCTGTGTATATGTATATGGGGGGCTGTCTATGTATATGGGGGGGTTGTCTATTTGTATATAGGGCTGTCTATATGTGTATGGGGAGCTGTGTATGTGTACAGTATATGGGGGCTGTCTGCATATGGGGGCTGTCTATATGTATATGGGGGGCTGTCTATATGTGTATGGGGGCTGTATGTGTGTGTGGGGGCTGTGTATATGTATATGGGGGCTGTGTATATTTATATAGGGGCTGTGGGAGGGGCTGCGTATGTGTGTTTGGGGCTGTGTATATGAATATGGGGGCTGTGTATGTGTGTGTGGGGGCTGTGTATATGAGGGCTGTCTATGTGTATATAGGGGCTGTGTAAAAGGGAGCTGTGTGTGGGCGGGCTGTGTATGTGTGTTGGGCTGTGTATATGTATATGGGGCTGTGTGTGTAGGGGGGCTGCGTGTGTGGGGGCTGTGTATGTGTGTGTGGGAGCTGTGTATGTGTGTGTGGGAGCTGTGAATGTGTGTTTGGGGCTGTGTATATGTATATGGGGCTGTGTATGTGTATATGAGGGCTGTCTATGTGTATATAGGGGCTGTATATAAGGGAGCTGTGTGTGGGGGGGGCTGTGTATGTGTGTGTGTGTGGGCTGTGTGTGTGGGCTGTGTATATGTATATGGGGGCTGTGTGTGTGTGGGGGGGGGGTTAAAGTTTAAAGGGGTACTCTGCCCCTAGACATCTTATCCCCTATCCAAAGGATAGGGGATGAGATGTCAGATCGCCGGGGTCCCGCTGCTGGGGACCCCTGGGATCGCCGCTGCGGCATCGCGCTTTCATTACTACACAGAGCGAGTTCGCTCTGTGCGTAATGACGGGCGATAAAGGGGACGGAGCAGCGTGACTTCATGGCTCCGCCCCTCCTGACATCATGGTCCGCCCCCTTAATGTAAGTCTATGGCAGGGGGCGTGACGACCGCCACGCCCCCTCCCATAGACTTGTATTGAGGGGGCTGGCCGTGACATCACGAGGGGCGGAGCCGTGACATAACGATGCTTCAGCCCCTGTATCGCCCGTCATTACGCACAGAGCGAACTCGCTCTATGCAGTAATGATAGCGCGGTGCCGCAGCGGCGATCCCGAGGGTCCCCAGTAGCGGGACCCCGGCGATCTGACCTCTTATCCCCTATCCTTTGGATAGGGGATGTCTAGGGGCGGAGTACCCCTTTAAGCTAAAAATCGAGTTTACAAGTTTTTATAGCCTTAGCTGAATGGCAGCAGTTTTTCCAATGGTTTACAGCTTCAGTCTTGAACTATTGACCCTCCATTCCCTTCACTTATATAAGTGTCTCTAGTCCTGCAAAAAACATATTTACTTAATCCCGTATCAGTGAGAGTCTAGGTTACCCATGGGTTCCTTGTAACAGCAGAACACAACACTATGGAAAGTATAAGTATTGCCACTCCTAGTGCGTTGCGTGCCATATAGTAAAGCACATGGAAAGCATGCTTCTTCACGGTCACTTAACGTGTTCGTTTTGCGGTTACATGAGGCACTGCATGCATTGGTCTTTATTCTTAAAGTAGAGAAATCATTAATTATAACTTTTTGTGAATTGGAACATTTAAACTTGCTTTTTTACATTTTTTTATTCCAATCTAAATTTAGTAGGAGTCGGTGCATTGTTTGCCGACTCCGACTCCAGGTACCCAAAATTTCATCCGACTCCACAGCCCTGTATTTGACTATTGTATTTTTCATTTTTTTCCCTTACCTTATTTTATCCCTTTATCCTTTTAGTAAAATTTTCTAATATTCTCTCTAATATATTTCCTTTCATCTCATATATCCGAGTCTTTATTCCGTTTGCTCTTACCTTTCCGGTATTCAGCTCGCGCTCCCTTTACTGTTAGCGGTTACAGTACAGCGTCTCGCGAGATTTCCACCTCAGTTGGTACTCAACTAAGGTGACACAGCGGGGATACACAGCTCTCATTCGGCAATACCTTCTGTCAGCTCCGGTCATATTGTGGTGTTACACTGCCCCCTAGTGTGCTCTTTCCCTTACTACAGCTAGCTGTACTACAGTATCTCTGTGAATTGATTTCATGATATAAAAAAATCTTTTGCCTCACAACCATTCTCAATATTATTCCATATATATATATATATATATATATATATATATATATATATATATATATATATATCTTAGGCACTTATTTATTGCCCTGTTTCAATTCATTATTATTAAAATATTTATTAATTCATTTTATTGTTCTATTTATTGATATATATATATATGAATTTATTTTTAAGTTATTATTAATTTCTTATTATTTATTGTTATATATATATATATATATATATATATATATATATATATATCTAAAAAAATATATATATATATATATAATATTTATAATTTATTTATAAATTTTTCCATACATTATATATATATAAAATATATATATATATATATATATATATATATATACTATTGAGACTATTACAATGTTTTCAGACCAATCTCAAACTTAAGACTGTGAACCTTTAGCTGAGGACCAACTGCAAGATCTAGCTGATTAGTCAGTGTCCCGTTCGGTCCAGTCTGCAATAAAAAAAAATGCCATGGCTACCATGCATGATTCTATACCAAAATCTGTTAATTTGGCTATTGCTCAGTCTAATGCTCAAAGAACAACCCAGGATCACCCATCTATGCCTACTGATACCCTACCAAAGGGTATTTCCAAACATAACAAATCTGCTTTTAAGAGGTGATTCACTGATGATGACCGTTCCTCTCAGAACCAGAGGAAAAAATCCCAAAAGGGATAGCTGAAGACCCTATTGACGGCTCGCAACCACATAGCAGCCATACTACTGGTGTCAAACACATACACTCACTATCCTCTTCTACCTGTGAGGAGGTTTTCACTAAACGGGGACAGAAAAGCCTCTTCAAGAGACAAACCCAATTATTTTGTGTAATTAGATGGTGATTCCTGGGATTCAAAATATTCTGAAAATGATGACCCCTTTTAGGCCATGTTCACACTACGGAATTCTCGCGGAATTCCATGAGCGGAACTCTGCAAGCGGAATTCCGCGGTGTGAACTTAACATTAGTGTGAATGGGTCTCCGCAAGACCCGTTCACACTGCGGAATTTCCGCCGCTGAAATTGTTCCGCGCAAAGAAAGAACATGTTCATTCTTTGTGCGGATTCCGCAAGCACTGCAAGCTTCTTCGGCGGCGGCCACCAGACGGAATCTTCGCTCGCGGAATTCAGCGAGCGGAGATTCCATAGTGTGAACGCACCATTACTGTCCTGAGGACAATGAGGGAAGTGATATTGACTGTGAGAACGGTAACACCAAGGATTCTACCATATTAGATAGGATGGGCACTCCATTATTTGATCCCTCCCATATAAAGAACCCCAGGTCAGGGGAATGGGTGCCCAACCCCCATGTGGCCCAGTTCATAAAGGAGTAGTCCAGTGCTGAAAAACGTATCCCCTATCCTATAGATAGGGGATACATTTCAGATCGTGGGGGAGTCTGACCACTGGGGCCCCCCACGATATTCTGAACGGGGCCCCAGCAGCCCACGGGAAAGGGGCATGTTGACCACCGCACAAAGAGGCGGCTGACACACCCCCTCAATACAACTCTATGGCAGAGCCAGAGCACTGCCTTCGGCAATCTCCGGCTCTGCCATAGCGCTGTATTAAGGAGGCGTGTCGGACACTGCTTCTGGCGGTGGTCGACATCTGCTATCTGGCCAGTGAGCCAGGGCCCCATACAAGAGATCCGGGAGGCCCCAGCGGTCAGGCCCCCCGCAATCTGAAACGTATCCCCTATCCTTAGGATAGGGGATATGTTTTTCAGCACTGGACTACTCCTTTAAATAACTGGATAAAAAAGGGTCTTGGCATCTAATGCTGATCAGACTCTTGAACTAGACCCCAACCTTGTCAGATACATTGTCAGATTCTAAAATCTGGTTCTAACCCCAAAAAGGGTATAGATCGATCAATGAAAGCTTGTCAAGACAAGTTCTTAGCTTTGTAGGAGAAAAAGAAGGGTATTACCGTCCTCAAGCTGATATGGTGGTGTACTGAGTAACCTGGCTAGATGCGTTTTGAGACTTCCTTAGTCTCTTTTTCAATAGCTGCTGATGTAGTTTGAAAGCCCATTCTCTGTCTTTTTATATGGTTTGATATGATTGTTAATCAAGCTCGGCGAAAAATCCGAACTCGACCAGAAAACCAGAAATGGCCCAGGGGGATTGAACTTTGTATATACACATGAAAGTATGCATAGTTACATAGTTACATAGTTACATAGTTAGTACGGTCGAAAAAAGACATATGTCCATCAAGTTCAACCAGGGAATTAAGGGGTAGGGGTGTGGCGCGATATTGGGGAAGGGATGGGATTTTATATTTCTTCATAAGCATTAATGTTATTTTGTTCCATAAATGTATCTAATCCTGTTTTAAAGCTGTTAATTGTTCCTACTGTGACCAGTTCCTGAGGTAGACCGTTCCATAAATTCACAGTCCTCACGGTAAAGAAGGCGTGTCGCCCCTTGAGACTAAACTTTTTCTTCTCCAGACGGAGGGAGTGTCCCCTCGTCCTTTGGGGGGGTTTAACCTGGAACAGTTTTTCTCCATATTTTTTGTATGGGCCATTAATATACTTATATACGTTTATCATATCCCCCCTTAAACGTCTCTTCTCAAGACTAAACAATTGTAACTCCTTTAATCGCTCCTCATAGCTAAGATGTTCCATGCCCCATATTAGTTTAGTCGCGCGTCTCTGCACCCTTTCCAACTCCGCAGTGTCCCTTTTATGGACAGGTGCCCAAAACTGAACAGCATATTCCAGGTGAGGCCGTACCAATGCTTTATAAAGGGGGAGTATTATGTCCCTGTCCCTTGAGTCCATGCCTCTTTTTATACATGACAATATCCTGCCGGCTTTGGAAGCAGCAGCCTGACATTGCATGCTATTCTGTAGTCTGTGATCTACAAGTACACCCAGATCCTTCTCTACCAGTGACTCTGCCAGTTTAATCCCCCCTAAGACATACGATGCATGCAGGTTATTAGTACCCAGATGCATAACTTTACATTTATCCACATTGAACCTCATTTGCCAAGTGATGCAGTATAAGTAAATATAATATAATAGAATGGATTAAATACAATAAGTAGAAATTTAAGGTGGATACTCTGAGGTCTTCTAATGGTCATTATATTAAAATGAAACATAATACATAAAATAGGTAAAATGGGACAAAATATAAATGGCATGAAGAAAAACAACTAATGTGGTTTGTGATACAGATTATAATGTGTGTTAAAATTCTTGGTGTTCGGTCTAATATATTAAAGACATATACGGTAGATCCGATAAAGAAATGAGTAGTATAATACGTATTTTTGAAGAGTACACAACATCAGTCTCATCTGTAGCACCTATCGCAAACCCACATCCTTAAATAGTTACATCAGGTTCGACAGTTGCCATTTACCTCAATGGCTTACAAACATACCATACGGACAGTTCAGACATATTAGGCGCAGTTGCACACACATCCAACAGTTTGAAATAGAAGCCAATGAACTAAAGGCACAATTCCAACAAAAACATTATCCAGAAAAATTTATACACGATTCTGTAATGTCCCAGTACAGGGTATAACCCAGTACAGTACTTAGGCCCTGTCAGGTTGAGCCCCTCAGTGTCCTGGGGGCTCTCCTGCAGTGCTTCCCCCATAATAAAGTTAGTGTTACTATGTCTAGTCAGTACAAGGTTATGAATTATGTGTATATAAAGTATAAAAGGACATATGTCTAAAGGACCTTCGGAGTTATCACATGCTATGTTATCACATGTTACCCAGAGAGCACCAGTAAAATACATGACCTGCAGCTTGACCTATGGGCTTCTGGCTCAGCGCCCCTTTATAAGAGGAGGAGCCATTACAATCTCGCTCTTCTACCACAGCTCTTGTGCTCTTACACCAGACCTTTGCTGAGGCACAGCTAAGCACAGACCTCAGATCCAGCATCCAGTACACCTGGAGGCTATAAAGCCTGCGCACAAGCCTGCATATGTCAGTAAGTCCAGCCATCTATGTCTACTGTCTCCACCTACAACCAAGTCAAGTTAACAGTCAAGTCAATTATAGTCAGAGTGGCTGCATGGAAGTCTGATCCAAAAGTATTGCAACCCCAAACACGGGCCCTTTCCGTGTTACTGGCTGACTCTCTGGGATTCTGGCCTAGCTGTAAAGAGTTTAACACCTGTCTAACCTCAGTTAAGCCTCTGTCAACCATAACCTGGTCATGGACTCTTTTTGCCCTGCCTAACCTTGGGATAACGGGGAAATGTTTGGGGGGGTTACAGATTCCCAAAAACCATTCTGGTGTCACGAACATTAGGGGTTAATAACATCTTGCCCCTGGGGTTAACACCATCTGCCCCATCCACCTACACCCATCACGCGTGGTAACCCCACAAATCGGGGTCACCACAATTCACTTATGAAAGCAAAAATACAAAACCGAGAATCTTTTTTGAAAATAAACAACCATCACCTGCAGAAAACATAACACAACAAACAGCTAAACTGGTACTTCCCTTTAACACAGCATACGCCAAATAAAAAAAATCATCAATAAAACTGGCATTTACTACAAACAGACAAAACAATAGGATAGTCTTTACCCTCACAACCACCAATTGTATTCACCAAAGCCCCCAATTTGGCCCTCAAAATAGCCCCCATCACCAAGTCCACCGTTATCACACAACGTGAAAAACCATAGACTATGATATCAGGTTCAAAAGGTTTCCACAGATGCACCCAATGCAATAACTGCAAGGCCACCTCTTTTTCCTAAAAGACAGAAGTAATGACATCTTCTACCAATCACACACAACATAGAATAAAAAAAATTCCTCACCTGCAATAGTAAAAATATCATATACATAATACAATGCCCATGTTCCAAACAGTACATAGGCCGCACATCCAGAACCCTAAAGAAAAGAATAGCAGAGCATTTCTATAACATTAAATGCGGATACGAAAAGCACACCCTTTCATCACATTATAAACAGTACCACAACTGTCACCTAAGAGGTACCACCTTTGCAGCTCTCCAAACAGTAAATCCAGACTGGAGGGGTAGCAATTTCACCTCCAAAATGTCTAGAGCAGAGTCCAAAATTATATATCAATTGGAAACATTGGCTCTGAAAGGTCTCAACGCAGAACTTGACATTTTTAGGTTCATATAGCAGGAGACAGACCACCCCCAGAAAGAGGAGTCAAAGCCGGACTGTAATCAGTGCCTGAACCCCTCCCTCCCCTATTCATTCCCGCTCTTTAAAAGAGTTCTTCAAAAGGACCCCAAAAAATAATTCACACAACACTTCCTTGTATCTCTGGCATATATCTAGTGCAGACATCATTCCAACACTATAGTCTATTTGCCACAGTTGTTATCCATTACTATTTATATATATATATATATATATATATATATATATATATATATATATATATATATATATTTTTTTTTTTTTTTTTTTTTTATTAATTTATTTATTTTTTCATTATTTTTTTTTTCTCTCCTTTTTTTTCTCCTTTTTTCCAATATGCTTTATACTTTACAACTTTATATCCATATATATATCCATCGCACTCCTCAAAAATACATATTATACATTTCTTTATCGGATCTACCGTATATGTCTTTAAATATCCATATACGGTATATCCATCGCACTCCTCAAAAATACATATTATACATTTCTTTATTGGATCTACCGTATATGTCTTTAATATATTAGACTGTACAGCAATAATTTGAACACACATTATAATCTGTATCACAAACCACATTAGTAGTTTTTCTTCATGCCATTTATATTTTGTCCCATTTTACCTATTTTATTTTTATTAATTATATTTAATTTTAATATAATGACCATTAGAAGACCTCAGAGTGTCCACTTTAAATTTCTACTTATTGTATTTAATCCATTCTATTATATTATATTTACTGCATCGCATACTATTATGTGTATATACAAAGTTCAATCCCCCTGGGCCATTTCTGGTTTTCTGGTCCAGTTCAGATTTTTTGCAGAGCTTGATTAACAATCAATCACATACTTGCAAACCATATAAGAAAACTGAGAATGGGCTTTCAAACTACATCAGCAGCTATTGAAAAAAGAGACTAAGGAAGTTTCTAATCGCGTCTAGCCAGGTTACCCAGTACACAACCATATCAGGAGCACATAGCCGCTTATATCTATTAAGAAGAACAATTGAATTTCCATATAAGTTGCAGAGTGATTATCATCTGTAAACGTCATCATCTACTTCCAGCGACAGACCTCCACCAGCTGACCTCTCCCTCCCTAGGCCCGCCGTGATCTTACCCCTGCCAGACGGACAGCGAGGAGGAGACCGGCTTGAGCTTATGACGGTTAAGTGTGAGAGCTAAGTGGGATCTCCATCGGTGAGCAGCGCACACCCATCACACTAAATATATGCATAAGCTTTCTCTCCGAAATCATAAGGAACGGCACATAGCAATGATGCAATAACCTCTACAGAAGACAGGAATTTACTGTCCTTTTACTTTAAAGCATTTCTGGTGTTGGCATACAATGCCATATGACTTTCCTTATTTACAGGCTTAGTGTACCTTAGTATGCACACAAGTTATTAAGCAACCTCAAAGCAATCTTCCATTTTTGCAGACACCAGGACTTATATCATGTCAGCAAACTGTTCACCCAGAAATAACTACATATTATAAGTTATAATTGTCATCCTGAATGTTGGTACAACAAAAGAAATTTACATACTATATATTTTTACATATTTTACCTGTATATTTAAATATGCTAACCACCAGTAGCCACATATAACGGCAAAACAAACTCCGTACACATGGTATACTAACAAACTCCACAGCTCCACAGTATACAGGCTCATAGCCAGCGCTGTACATATTTTGCATTATATCTTTTAGACTTTATTTAAAAAAAAAATATTGGATTTAACAGGGGAGTCTATTGCCTTCGATACTCCGATTGATGTCCATGTACTCAGGGGTTGGGTTTAGCGTTCTGTATGTTTCTTTGGAAACGCTAATGCATTGTGTGCCGAGCGCAGATGTTTGATACTTCTTAAATGGGACCCACAACTCCGAAACATCTACCCCCACTGATGGTCTATTGTTCGGTGAACAATTCATAAAAGAAATTAGTAAATATGTCGGGCTTTTTGCCTCAAAAGACAAGGCACAAAGCTCTTTAAAATGTGTCTTTTCAAATAAGGTTTTCGGCAGGGCTGGAAAAAGGCATGGTCGTTTCCCCAGCTGTCCTCCCCACTACAGACCCCCACAGAGAGGCTGATTCAAAACAGAAAGGTCCTCATATACATAAGCCCCTACCTACCCAGCTGCTCCTTTCTACCCCTATCGGGGACGTCCATGGAGAACTAGAGGGCAACGAAGATCAATCTTCACCCCATTCCAGACCTGCACCTGGTAAGTCAATCATTACTTCCTTTTTCCCTTCCAGTGGGCGGAAGACTATTATATTTTTTTCAT
Organism: Hyla sarda; assembly: GCF_029499605.1. Lineage (NCBI taxonomy): Eukaryota > Metazoa > Chordata > Amphibia > Anura > Hylidae > Hyla > Hyla sarda. The sequence continues at coordinate 306,768,484 of NC_079190.1, read as the reverse complement.
AATTGGGGTATGATTCCTTCCGACCACTGGATTCTCAACACTGTTATGGGATATCAAACAGAGTTCATGTCCAACCCCATCCAATCTCGACTTCCTTGTCCAATCCACTTTTCTCTAGAAGATCAATCTCTGATAGATGAGAAGATAAAAGACATTTATTTAAAAAATGCTATGTCTCCAGTACCACTACACTCTGCGGGTTTTGTCAGCAAACTTTTTCTGGTGAAAAAGAAGGATGGAGGTTACCGGCTGGTCATAAATCTAAAACTGTTGAACAATTTTGTCTGGTATCAACCTTTAAAGATGGAAGGCATCCATCTTTTAAGAGATATTTTATTACTAGGAGATTGGTTGATAAAAATTTAAGATGCTTATGTGACTGTTCCTATTCATCCTTTGGGCAAATCCTTCCCCAATTCATTTGGCACAACCAAAAATGGCAATTTACATGCCTTCCATGCGGCCTATCGTCAGTCCCATGGTGGTTCACGAAACTTTTAAAACCAGTGGTGGCTGCTCTGAGATCTCGTGACATTTGTCTTATACTTTATCTAGATGATATATTGATTATGGCTCATTCCATCTCTCTAGCATACCTTCATATGGATTGGACCCTATCTCTTCTGACCAGTCTTGGATTCCTGATCAATTTTGAGAAGTCCAAACTTATTCCCTCGCAGTAAGTAGAATTCTTAGGATTGTTGATCAACAATCAGCTCTCTTAAGCCTTCCCTCAAGGAAATTGAAAACGATTCGGAAAGAGATTCGATCTCTTCTCAACAAGGATCGAATATCTTTACATTCTGTAATCTGATTCGTGGGCTTACTCTCAGCCTCAATTCAGGCTAAATTCCCTGCTCCTCAACATTACAGGGCTCTCCAACATTTGATGATCCAACATTTGAGAGAAGGCCTAGGCTATTCAGACGAGATTCGTCTATCCTTAGAAGCAAGAGAAGAACTTCTATGGTGGTTAAATTACGTTCAGGAGTGGAACAGCAAAACAATATTTTATTCCAAACCGGATCTCATCTTGGAATCCAAAGCAAGTCTTCTGCGATGGGAAGTGCTTACCATTTCCACAGGAGCAAAACGGTCCCACTAAGTCTCAACTTCACATTAACTGCCTGGAACTTCTGGCACGCTTCTTCGCCTTAAAGAACTTTGCGAGAGACATGCCTCACTGTTGCATACTCCTATGTATGGAAAATCAGCAGTTCAATATATCAACCCTCTGGGAGGCATGAAATCGAGACTCTTAGCCAACATCGCCAATTTTCAATCAGATCAATCCCTTATGGGGTCTTTTCCAAAGAGATCTCTTCACATCTTGTCTCAACTGTCAAATTCCCCACTTCTTCAGCTGGTGCCCCGATCCGGAGGACTTAGGAATAGATGCTCTTCTTCAGATCCGGCCCCAGGAACGCTATATGCATTTGATTCTAATCCCCAGAGTTCTTCTTCAAGTCTTAATTCAGAGGGCGACCTTAGTTCTGATCACCCTATGATGGCTGGCTCAGTCGTGGTTCCCTCAGATTCTTGCAATGCTATTAGACCAGCTGAAAATCCATAATACCCTTCTCTTCTTCTGGATCCTTCGGAAATCCACATCCCTTGATCCTTTCGAATCAACTTTCTCAGGTGGCATGGCAGATATCTGGCCAATTACAGTTGACTCAGAATTTTCTTTGTCAACTTGAGATATCCTCACAGAAGCCTGAGCTCCAGGTACCAGATCTGCTTACGGATCAGCCTGGAGAAAATGGGTTCATTGGTGCTCACAACGGAATTTGGATCCCATTCATGCACTTATCGTCCATATTTCAAATTTTCTTTCTGCATCTTTTGATGCTGGGAAACCTTACAGAACATTAAGTCTATACTGTTCTGCTATCTATTTTTATTACACTCCTTTTCAGTCTGTTTAAGTTGGTAAACACCCCTTAATATGTAAACTACTTAAGGGTATGTGCTTTAAGCATCCTCCTCGTCCTAAATATCTTTCCACTTGGGGTGTCAATGTACTTCTTTCATTATTTACAACCTGGGATGACAATGAATCTTTATCTTTTAAACTCTTATCTTTTAAACTAAGGATCCATAGAGGCACTAAAACAAATATTTGTGAAGTGTTTTATCCCGCTTTTCCTCTACAAGACAAACTTTGTGTAGTTTGCTGCCTTAAAGCTTATGAATCCAGAACTAAATCTCTCCATCATCCTTCGTTTTCTCACCTTCTCATTTCCTACTGTAAACCTCACTTACCGGTTTCTTCTCCGGCTTTAGCAATATGGGTCAAACAATCCATGTCCCTTGTAGGTATAGATATATCTACTTTTAGCACTCATCTACTAGAGGAGCAGTATCTGCTAAAAATTTTCAAACAGGAGGTTCTCTCTCTCTCTCTCTGACCTTCTCAAAGCAGCCAATTGGTTTTCAGAATCTGTCTTCAAAACCTTCTACTTTAGACCTGAAACTCATGTCTCTATATTTCTCATATACCTTTCCTTATATGTTTAGATTTTTTGTACCTATGTTTATGCTTGTATTTTTTTATGCATAGTATTTAAGCTTTAACCCCTTAAGGACTGAGCCCTTTTTCACCTTAAGGACTCAGCCATTTTTTGCAATTCTGACCACTGTCACTTTAAACATTAATAACTGGCAGAGTCACTGGTAGAGAAGGATCTGGGTGTACTTGTAGATCACAGACTACAGAATAGCATGCAATGTCAGGCTGCTGCTTCCAAAGCCGGCAGGATATTGTCATGTATAAAAAGAGGCATGGACTCAAGGGACAGGGACATAATACTCCCCCTTTATAAATCATTGGTACGGCCTTACCTGGAATATGCTGTTCAGTTTTGGGCACCTGTCCATAAAAGGGACACTGCGGAGTTGGAAAGGGTGCAGAGACGCGCGACTAAACTAATATGGGGCATGGAACATCTTAGCTATGAGGAGCGATTAAAGGAGTTACAATTGTTTAGTCTTGAGAAGAGACGTTTAAGGGGGGATATGATAAACGTATATAAGTATATTAATGGCCCATACAAAAAATATGGAGAAAAACTGTTCCAGGTTAAACCCCCCCAAAGGACGAGGGGGCACTCCCTCCGTCTGGAGAAGAAAAAGTTTAGTCTCAAGGGGCGACACGCCTTCTTTACCGTGAGGACTGTGAATTTATGGAACGGTCTACCTCAGGAACTGGTCACAGCAGGAACAATTAACAGCTTTAAAACAGGATTAGATACATTCCTGGAACAAAATAACATTAATGCTTATGAAGAAATATAAAATCTCATCCCTTCCCCAATATCGCGCCACACCCCTACCCCTTAATTCTCTGGTTGAACTTGATGGACATATGTCTTTTTTCGACCGTACCAACTATGTAACTATGTAACTCTGGAATGCTTTTAGTTATCAATCTGATTCCGAGACTGTTTTTTCCTGACATATTCTACTTTAACATAGTGGTAAAATTTTGTGGTAACTTGCATCCTTTCTTGGTGAAAAATCCCCAAATTTGATGAAAAATTAGAAAATTTTGGATTTTTCTAACTTTGAAGCTCTCTGCTTGTAAGGAAAATGGATATTCCAAATATTATTTTTTTATTCACATATACAATATGTCTACTTTATGTTTGCATCATAAAATTGACGTGTTTTTACTTTTGGAAGACACCAGAGGGCTTCAAAGTTCAGCAGCAATTTTCCAATTTTTCACAAAATTTTGAACAAATTTTGAAGGGTCTTCATATTAGAAATACCCCATAAATGACCCCATTATAAAAACTACACCCCCCAAAGTATTCAAGATGACATTCAGTCAGAGTTTTAACCCTTTAGGTGTTTCACAGGAATAGCAGCAAAGTGAAGGAGAAAATTCACAATCTTCATTTTTTACACTCGCATGTTTTTGTAGACCCAATTTTTGAATTTTTGCAAGGTGTAAAAAGGAGAATTTTTTACTTGTATTTGAAACCCAATTTCTCTCGAGTAAGGACATACCTCATATGTCTATGTTAATTGTTCGGCGGGCGCAGTAGAGGGCTCAGAAGGGAAGGAGCGACAAATGGTTTTTGGGGGGCATGTCACATTTAGGAAGCCCCTATGGTGCCAGAACAGCAAATAAAAAACACATGGCATACCATTTTGGAAACTAGACCCCTCGGGGAACATAACAAGGGGTTAAGCGAACCTTAATACCCTACAGGTGATTCCCGACTTTTGCATATATAAAAAAAAATAATAATTTCCCTAAAATGCTTGGTTTCCCAAAAGTTTTACATTTTTAAAAAGGGTAATAGCAGAAAATATCCACCAAAATTTGAAGCCCAATTTCTCCCGATTCAGAAAACACCCCATATGGGGGTGAAAAGTGCTCTGCTGGCGCACTACAGGTCTCAGAAGAGAAGGAGTCACATTTGGCTTTTTTTAAGGAAATTTTGCTCTGGGGGCATGCCGCATTTAGGAAGCCCCTATGGTGCCAGGACAGCAAAAAACCCCACATGGCATACCATTTTGGAAACTAGACCCCTTGGGGAACGTAATAAGGGGTAATGTGAACCTTAATACCCCACAGGGGTTTCACAACTTTTGCATATGTAAAAAAAAAAAATTTACCTAAAATGCTTGGTTTCCCAAAAAATTTAAATTTTTACAAAGGGTTAAAGCAGAAAATACCCCCCAGAATTTGAAGCCCAATTTCTCCCGATTCAGAAAACACCCCATATGGGGGTGAAAAGTTCTCTGCTGGCGCACTACATGTCTCAAAAGAGAAGGAGTCACATTTGGCTTTTTGAAAGCAAATTTTGCTCTGGGGGCATGCTGCATTTAGGAAGCCCCCATGGTGCCAGAACAGCAAGAAAAAAACACATGGCATACCATTTTGGAAACTAGACCCCTCAGGGAACGTAACAAGGGGTTAAGTGAACCTTAATACCCCACAGGTGTTTCACGACTTTTGCATATGTAAAAAAAAATTTTTTTTTAACCTAAAATGCCTCTTTTCCCATAAATGTTAAATTTTTAAAAAGGGTAAAAGCAGAAAATACCCCCCAAAATTTGTAACACAATTTCTCCCGAGTACGGCGATACCCCATATGTGGCCCTAAACTGTTGCCTTGAAATACGACAGGGCTCCAAAGTGAGAGCGCCATGCGCATTTGAGGCTTAAATTAGGGACTTGCATAGGGGTGGACATAGGGGTATTCTACGCCAGTGATTCCCAAACAGGGTGCCTCCAGCTGTTGTAAAACTCCCAGCATGCCTAGACAGTCCGTGGCTATCTGGCAATACTGGGAGTAGTTGTTTTGCAACAGCTGGAGGCTCCGTTTTGGAAACAGTGGCGTACCAGACGTTTTTCATTTTTATTGGGGAGGGGGGCTGTGTAGGGATATGTGTATATGTAGTGTTTTTTACTTTTTATTTTATTTTGTGTTAGTGTAGTGTAGTGTTTTTAGGGTACAGTTCACAGTAGTTTCTCGCTGGTAGTTTGAGCTGCGGCAGAAAATTTGCCGCAGCTCAAACTTGCAGCCGGATACTTACTGTAATCCTCCGCCCATGTGAGTGTACCCTGTATGTTCACATTGGGGGGGGGGGGGAACATCCAGCTGTGGCAAAACTACAACTCCCAGCATGTACGGTCTATCAGTGCATGCTGGGAGTTGTAGTTTTGCAACCGCTGGAGGCTCCCTTTTAGAAACAGTGGCGTACCAGACGTTTTTCATTTTTATTGGGGAGGGGAGGGGGGTTGTATAGGGGTATGTGTATACGTAGTGTTTTTTACTTTTTATTGTGTGTTAGTGTAGTGTTTTTAGGGTACAGTCGCATGGGCGGGGGGTTCACAGTAGTTTCTCGCTGGCAGTTTGAGCTGCGGCAGAAAATTTGCCGCAGTTCAAACTTGCAGCCGGATACTTACTGTAATCCTCCGCCCATGTGAGTGTACCCTGTACATTCACATTGGGGGGGGGGGCGAGAAACATCCAGCTGTTGCAAAACTACAACTCCCAGCATGTACGGTCTATCAGTGCATGCTGGGAGTTGTAGTTTTGCAACAGCTGGAGGCACACTGGTTGTGAAACACCGAGTTTGGTAACCAGTGTTTTGCATCCAGTGTGCCTTCAGCTGTTGCAAAAGCTACAACCCCCAGCATGTACGGACAGCGGAAGGGCATGCTGGGTCTTGTAGTTATGCAACAGCTGGAGGCTGGGGATTGCTGGGGATTATAGTTATGCAACAGCTGGAGACACACTGGTTTGCTACTTAACTCAGTGTGCCTTCAGCTGTTGCAAAACTACAACTCTCAGCAGTCACCGACAGCCAACGGGCATGCTGGGAATTGTAGTTATGCAACCAGCAGATACACTACTACAACTCCCAGCATACACTTTAGCTGTTTGTGCAAGCTGGGAGTTGTAGTTACACAACAGCTGAAGGTACACTTTTCCATAGAAAAATGTGCCTCCAGTTGTTGCAAAACTACAAGTCCCAGCATGCCCTTTTTGCATGCTGGGAGCTGTTGCTAAGCAACAGCAGGAGGCTGTCACTCACCTCCAACGATCCAGCCGTATCACATCAGTCCCTCGTCGTCGCTGCCGCGGCCGTCGCTCCTGGGGCCCCGATCCCAACATTGACGCCGGGGATCGGGGTCCCCAGCACCTGGGGTGCACGTCCCGCACCCGCTCACGTCCTCCGGAAGAGGGGCGGAGCGGGTTGCGGGAGTGACACCCGCAGCGGGCGCCCTGACCGGCCGACGAATCAGGGCGATCGTGAGGTGGCACCAGTGCCACCTCACCCCAGCAGGCTCTGGCTGTTCGGGGCCGTCGGAGACGGCCCCGAACAGCCTGTAATTCCGGGTCGCCGGGTCACTGGAGACCCGATTGACCCGGAATCTGCCGCAGATCGCTGGACTGAATTGTCCAGCGATCTGCGGCCATCGCCAACATGGGGGGGGCATAATGACCCCCCCTGGGCGATATGCCCTGATGCCTGCTGAACGATTTCAGCAGGCATCGGGCACCGGCTCCCCTCCAGCTAGTGGCGGGGGGCCAGGATTTGACAGGACGTACTCAAACGTCCTGAGTCCTTAAGGACTCGAAAAATGGGCCGTTTGAGTATGTCCTGCGTCCTTAAGGGGTTAAACTTGCATAATGTGAAGTCTCCTGTCTTGACATAAAAATTGAGATTTTCCTTCCCTTGGTGACGGAAAATATAGATTTTATAAAAGACAGGAGACGAACATTATCCCTCCCATGTAACCCTCCCCTATATGTTAATTATATATATTTTCTAGCTTTCTAGATCACAATGGATGATGTTCTTCCAAGTCTTGTTTTGTTGTTCTGGTTAACCGTTCCAGATTCCATAGATCAAAACAAACCGGGAGTGCTCCCTTGTGTAGGATTTATGAGACCAAACAGAGCTTTGATATATGTCAGGAAACGTGCTCACCTTTTCAGGTTGTGCAGACTTCAGGCACAGCACTTACAATTGTTTCAGTAGTAATAATTGAATCCAGCTGCTGCGGCTTCCAATGCCACGAGGGACATACAATAAACAGAGAATAGAGACAAATAGGAATGGGAAGCTTCCAGCTTGTGCCAGCTTGAGGAAGGAGATCGACTTCAATAAGGTAAGTAGTATTTGATTACAAACACGCAATGCGTTTCAAGGCCGTGTCGAACTTTTCCTCAGGCGTGTATTACAACAGTAGATCAACAGAGAAATAGACACATTCATAGGCGTCACCACTTACGTTACAGCGAAGTTAAGTTATCGATACTAAATCACATGATTTAAAATGTAGACTGAAATATAAATACAAGAAAACCAAAATAAATAAGACCTCCAGGGGACAAGGTATTAAGTTTAAAATTTCAAAAGGACTCCCTATTTATAAGTCTTTGGTAGCGATTAAATACATTTTCAGGGATCTAAAAAAAGGGGTGTGTTCCCGAAATTTTCACAAAAACCCAACATATTTGCTAAGGTTTCCACATAAAATGATGTGGATTTGAGCTGAGGAAAACCAGACAGATCAGAGCATGTGTAAAAAAAAGCTAAGTGTAGGGAAAGTGGAAAATGTAGGGAAACCTTAGTAAATGCCGTGGAAAATAAATTGTAGGGAATTAAAACCCACAAAGAAACCTACATTCCACTCTTTCAAAATTAATAGATATATTGTTACGGTGCTTATTCATTCTAGCACTAAGTGTCTGCATTGTTCGACCAACATGTTGGATTTTGCATTTACAGGTAAGTAAATAGACCACATAAGATGAGTATATCCCATATGTGGCTCTAAACTTATGCATTGAAAGGGAGTGAGGGAGCTTCATGCGCATTTGAGGCAATGGTGGATTTTCTGCAACTCAAACTCGGCGTGGGAAACTTACCGTAAATCCACCCGTGTGCTCTAGCTGTTGCATAACTACAACTCCCAGCATGCCAAAGTTATGCAACAGCTTGAGGCACACAACTACAACTCCAGCAGGCCCTTTGGCTGTCCGTGCATGCTGGGAGTTGTAGTTTTGCAACAGCTAGAGGAATAAAAGTGCAAATAGCTGCTGCATAACTACAACTCCCAGCATGCACAGACAGCCAAAGGGCATGCTGGGAGTTGTATTTATGTACATTCGTCTGGTACATAACTACAATGCCCAGCATGCCTTTTGAATGTTGGTGCATGCAGGGGGTTGTAGTTATGCAACAGCTGGGGGAATTTATTTTCTATCAAAAAGTGTTCCTCCAGCTGTTGCATAACTATAACTCCCAGCATAAACGGACAGCCGAAGGGCATGTTGGGAGGCATAAAACTATAAGTCCCAGCATGCCCTTTGGCTTTCTGTGCATGCTGGGAGTTGCAGTTATGCAAGAGCTATTGGCACTCTTTTCTACTAGCTCTTGCATAATTACAATGGGGGAGATTTATCAAAACCTGTGCAGAGGAAAAGTTGCCAAGTTGCCCATGGCAACCAATCAGATTGCTTCTTTCATTTTTAATAAGGCCCCTGCAAAGTGAAAGAAGCGATCTGATTGGTTGCCAAGGGCAACTGGTCAACTTTTCCTCTGCACAGGTTTTGATAAATCTCCCCCAATATAATTACCTTTTGACTGTCCATGCATCCAAGTTATGCAAGAGCTAGTGGAAAAAAGTGTCACTAGCTCTTGCATAACTACAACTCCCAGCATGTACAGACTGCCAAAGGGATGCTGGGAGTTGTAGTTGTGTACCTACAGCTGTTGTATAACTACAACTTTTGGCATACCCTTTGGGACGACCAATCACGGCGAGCGTGAGGTGGCACCAGTGCCAAAGGGTATGCCAAAAGTTCAAAAGTGCCTCACTCCAGCTGTATGGGGGGGATTGGTGCTGTCTCAAACAGCGACAATCACCCTTATATTCTGGGCCACCGGGTCACCAGAGACCCATCCCCGCCTGATCACCGTGTCCAGGACAGCTGGGGACCCCCGGGATCATGCACGCGGCACCCCGTTTGTAATCAGTGCCCGGAGCGTGTTCGCTCCGGGACTGATTACTGGCGACCGCAAGGCCGGCGGCGTGTGACGTCACGCCTCCACCCCTGTGTGACGTCATGCTCCGCCCCTCAATTCAAGCCGACGAGAGGGGGCGTGATAGCTATCACGCCCCCTCCCGTTGGCTTGCATTGAGGGGCGGAGCGTGACGTCACACGGGGGTGGAGGCGTGACGTCACACGCCGCCCTGCGGTCGACCATAATCAGACCCAGAGCGAACACGCTCTGGGCACTGATTACAAACGGGGTGCCGCGTGCATGATCCCGGGGGTCCCCAGCTGCGGGACTGGGGATAAGATGTTTAAGCACCGGAGTACCCCTTCAATGTCACATCCCCCATCACATATCCCCTTGTCACATTCTCCTCCTATGTCACATATCCCCGTCACATTCTCCCCCCCATGTCACAATCTCCCCCGTCACATTCTCCCACCCATGTCACAATCTCCCCCGTCACATTCTCCCACCCATGTCACAATCCCCCCCCCGTAACAATCTTCCCTCCATGTCACATCCCCCCTCCCTGTCACATATCCCCTTGTCACATTCTCCCCCTTTGTCACATGTCCCAGTGTCACATTCTCCCCCCATGTCCCTGTGGTACCCTGGTACCCGGGTGGTGTAGTGCAGGTAGTAGTAGGGGCAGGTGGTAATACCCCAAGGACAGATGGTAGTATAATCCCTTATAGTGTTCGTGACGCCAGGATGTGGTTGTATGGTGTAGGGCACCGCCGACAACCAACTCAGAAACGGCATATATTAAATGAGAGTCCAAAGTAGGTTTTGATGCAACTGGAACTTTACTGAAGAAGACAGTATAACGTTTCTTACAGCCAACTTCCACAGAGGTGACCGTGACACAGCCTCTTAGGCTTGCTTGGACTTGTAGTGGTAATAATGATGATGTAGGCCACTGTGCTACTGTTATGACTTTAGTAGGGACAGTAGAAACTTGACTTGTAGACAAAGATGAGACTTACAGATTATATGTGGCTGCAGACTTGTAGGCTTTGGCCTAGCTGTATTGGACCGAACATGACTGGTGCTTTCTTCACTGTCAAGGAATTAAGAGCAGACACCAAGGCAGGTGGTACTGGCATGGGAGCGGGTGGTGATGGTGGCACTGACCTGACGGATGCCCCTAGTGTCTCGGAGGGAGAGGTGCTACCTTCTTCGGACTCAATAACTTGGATGGCAAGTCTCTTAAAAGCGGGGAATGACAAACTATGGTTCTGTACCGCTAACATTCTAAGTTGGGCTTTGTCCCATTTGTTGTGAGCCCCATCAATAAATCTGTCCATCAATACAGTCTCTAGGGCATTTTGTAAGGCTACAGCATAAGCTCGGAGGGTCTCACCTGGCTTCTGTCGTCTCTCATACAGGCAGAGATGTACCTCTGACGGGGAATAAAATTCAAACACTTGGTACAGACTCTCAAAGATCTGCTCCAATGAGCAACTGCACCTGTTGATTAGGGGGAAAAGAATAAAAAACAAAAAGGCTTTGCATCTTTTTAAAATCTCGCAAAGTGAAGGGGTCCCCATTGTAGGTGGGAAGAACGGGGTTCCCCAAGAAGACTGGTGCAGCTACAGGAACTCCTAAACTGTTGCACTGAACTGGAGATGGTAGAACCCTCCGAGTTTCCAAAACAGGTGATGATCCAACCGCTGGGGTTGAAGAAGCACCCTCGTCTAATGGTCCTGGAGAACTGGGTGCTGAAATCTTGCAGGCTTGATTGAGTGAGCTGTCGTTTTAAGAAGTCTGGAGTCCGCTGGCCCTTTAAGAAGTTTTGAGTGCGCTGTCGCTATAAGAAGTCTGGAGTGCGCTGTCCCTTTAAGAAGTTTTGCATGAGCAGTCGCTTTAAGAAATCCAGCAATGTGCTGGGGTCCCCTGATGTATGCCGCTTACTTATATCCCTTGCTGACTTTCGCAGAGTCTGCGCAGCGGTGGACTGATATGGTGATACAGGCGCAGCTGCCGGAGCCTTTAAGATGGCTGCGCCCAGGGAATTTCAAGCTGGGTCCAGCTGAGAAATACTTCCTAACTGATACACGGGGTAGACTTTTCGTTCCTCCCTGCAGGCTAAGGAGGAGTGACTGCGAAGGGCTGGCGGGGCGGAGCTGTGGCCGCTCGCATGTGCTGGAAGACCCGAGACTGAGGAATAACCCTTGCAGGTACACTTTGCAACAGCACTACAGTGTTCTTCACCTCCCCTCTGCACGTGGGGGGAGTGCTGCGTGTGGTGCATCGGAGAAATGATATGTTATATATAAAGGACTGGGTGTAAAGTCGCCGGCAATGAGACCGTGCGCCCCACGTGCCGGTGAGTGTAAATGATCATCTGGAAATGAAAGTGGTATTAGAACAGTGCGCTCTGGAGATGGTAGTAAGTAGGAATAGTATAAACGGATGGTTTTAGTACCAGGCCGACTGTGGGACACGGTCTGCTGGATAGGTGCAAAGGTAATGCTGCATAAGGCAGAAACAAGGGGAACAAGTGGTAAGTATAATATGAAAAAACATAAAAAATATATATATGAGGCAACTGTAGTTATATGCACGATGTAAGTGGCAGCTAAACTGGAAATAATGATATGCTAAAGGTAATTACTGTATGTACAATGCACATATGCAACAACTGATCAGGACAATATAAATGGTAAAATTAGGGTAGATGCGTATGGAATAAGAGATAAACATTATGAGCATCGACCAACAGGGGATCAAGGGAATGTGGAGAATGATACCGGTGTTGTGAAAAGGTAATGATGTTGAAATACAGACTTGCAACATATGTGAAAAACAGAGGAATAGATGAAAAAGCCAAAATGTGGAGTCATAGAATAGTTTCTAGGATTTCATTTAACCCTTTTGGAGTAATCGTGAACAACTTATAAATCCAGAATACTTCACGTTTTTAAGCAGTTCAAATCGGTTTGTTGAGAGCTCTGGAATTTGGTCAATGGACATAATAGTAATAATTCTACACATGCAAGTTCCAAACGGTGATGGATATTAGTGTATAGTGCAGTGACATCGCAAGTTATCATCTGATATACTTGCTCCCAAGGGGTACAAAGATAGCTCAAAGGTTGATGACATACTTTTGTAAGTAGCGGTCTATTAAATGTGCAAGATTACTGGTACATGAATTTTTATTTGAAATGATAGGATGACCAGGGGGATGCGTAAGGGATTTGTGTATTTTTGGAAGAAAGTAAAAATAGAGTTTATTGCCATTGGAACTGAATTACTTGCAGAAATGTTTGTTCATTTTTGTTGAGAATACCTTCTTGCGTAGCTTCCTGGATTATTCCAGTCAGTTTCTTCTGCATTTTTTGGAAGGGATCCTGTTTGATGATTTTATAAAAGTCCTCAAATATACTGAGAAACACATGTATGCTCAGTACCGAAACACTTGCATGCTCAGTGCAGTCAGGTACACACATATGCTCAGTACAGAAACATGCTTACATTCAGTACAGAGACACGCACACTCAGTACACATGTATGCTTAGTAAAGAGACACATGCATGCATACAGTCATGTTCACACATGAACGCTTAGTACAGTAAGACACATCATGCTTAGTACAGTCAGATACACATGTAAGCTCAGTACAGAGATACATGTATGCTCTGTGCTGAGTGTACCTGACTGTACTGAGACATGCACGCTCAGCACCGTCAAGAACATGTGTATGCTCAATACAGAAACACACACATGCACACTCAGTACAGTCGGGTACAAATGTACGCCCAGTACAGAGACACATGCATATGCACACTCAATACATTCAAGGACAAATATACGATCAGTACAGAGACACATGCACATACTGTACAGTCAGGTACACATGTACACTCAGTACAGAGACATGCACATGCACACTCAGCACAGTCAAGTACAGATGTCTGTTCAATACCGAGACACACACGCACGCTCAGTACAGTCAGGCACACACGTATACTTGGGACAGAGACACATGCATATGCACACTCAAAACAGTCAGGTACACGCAAACGCTCAGTACAGAGACACATACAAACTCGGTACAGTCAGGTTCACACATACGCTCAATATACACATGCACACATGCACGCTCAGTACAGTTAGGTACACACGTATACACATTACAGAGACACACACTTAGAACAGTCAAGTACACACATATGCTCTGTACTGAGATGCATGCTTAGTACAATCAGGTACACATAGTAACATAGTTCGTAAGGTTGAAAAAAAGACCAGAGTCCATCAAGTTCAACCTATAACCCTAATGAGTCCCTACAGAGTTGATCCAGGAGGAAGGTAAAAAAACCCTCATAGTAGAGGAAAAAATTCCTTCCTGACTCCAAATATGGCAATCAGAATAGATCCCTGGATAAAATTTTTGTCCCTATAGATCTAGAATCTATAACCTGTAATGCTATTACTCTCCAAAAATGCATCCAGGCCCCTCTTGAACTCCTTTACTGAGTTCACAATGACCACCTCCTCCGGGAGAGAGTTCCACAGTCTCACTGCACTTACAGTAAAGAACCCCGGTTATGTGGCACCGTATCAAATGCTTTGGAAATATCCAGATATACGACATCCACTTGTCCAGTCTGGAGCTCACGTCCTCATAAAAACTGATCAGGTTAGTATGACAGGACCGATCCCTCATAAAGCCATGCTGATTTGAAGTCATACATTTATTTTGATCAAGATACTCCAAAATAGAATCTCTTAGAAAACCCTAAAACAATTTACATACAACGGAGGTTAAACTAACAGCAACAAAGGAAAGGAAAAAATGCTCAGCTCACCATCCACTTGTAGTATGTAGGACTGACTTGGGCTGGGTAGAAGCACCTGGAGCAGGGATGAATCCGGGCCACTTCCCGTAAATGAGAACCATACAGACAAAGGGAATCCAGCTCTCAGGATATAGAAGAGGATAAGACGTAGCTTTTAATATCTCATGTTAAAATTATCCAAAATCGATCACAAACCCAAAAAATAAAAAAGAAGGAAAAGGGGGGGGGGGGGACATTTTAACATGAGATATTAAAAGCTACGTCTTATCCTCTTCTACATCCTGAGAGCTGGATTCCCTTTGTCTGTATGGTTAAACTAACAGGCCTATAATTCCCGGGGTCATCTTTTGACCCCTTTTTAAATATTGGCACCACATTTGCCATGCACCGGTCCTCGGGAACAGTGCCTGTTACTATAGAGTCCCTGAATTTTAAAAGTAAAGGTCTATTACATTACTTAATTCCTTTAGCACATGGGGGTGAATGCCATCTGGACCTGGCGATTTGTCTATTTAGATTTTTTGTATTTTTTGTACTTCTTTCTGGGTTAGACAGGTAACCTGTACTAGGGAGTTTACCTTCTCTCGCTGTATTTCACCTGGCATTTCATTTTCCTCAGTGAATACAGTGGAGAAGAATTTAATATATTTGCTTTTTCCTGATCCCATTTATAATTTCTTCTTTATTGTTTTTTAAAGAGCCTACACTTTCATTTTTAACCTTTTTGCTATTTATATAGTTAAAGAACATTTTGGGGTTAGTTTTACTCTCTTTGACAATGAATCTCTATTTTTTTTTACATATTTTAAATTTTTTCTATAACTTTTTAATGCTTCTTTACTGCCGTCCTGTTTTAGTAGTTTAAATGCTTTATTTTTGTCATTTATTGTCATTTTTTTCATCCATATTGGCTTTCTTTTATTTCTGACCATTTTATTCCCATAAGGTAGAATTTAAGATATTTTTAAAAGTCTCCCATTCAGTGTCAGTATTCTTGTTTTTCAGGACATTATCCCAATTTATATTGTTAAGGGCTTCTCTGAGTTGATCAAACTTTGCCTTCCTAAAGTTCATTGTTTTTGTGGCCCCTTGAGATATTCCCTTATTGAAGAACAAGTTATAATGTATTATATTATGAGCACTATTTCCTAGGTGTCCTACTTACACATTAGTTACTCTGTCAGATCTGTTGGTTAATATTAAGTCCAGTAGGGCCCCCCCTCTGGTTGGGCCCAGCACCATTTGTCTTTAGCTATAGTCAGAAACCTGTTTCCTTTCTGAGATTCACAGGTCTCAGTCTCCCATTTTATATCAGGATAGTTAAAGTCCCCAATTATTATCACCTCATTCTGATTTGCTGCCTTGTTTATTTGCCTCAGTGGGTTTTAGCAAACCCCTATCAGAATTTTTTTTTAATCTACATATATTTCTAACCATAATGACTCCACATTATTGTTTCCCTCCCATATATCCTGAATAGACTACAAGAAGCAGGTATCCCGGCTCAATCCCTGGTCTGGATACTGGAGTAATCACAAGGAAAGAGAAGAACTCCAGCTCAGCTCAGGAAGATATGGCTTTATTCACATCAACGAGGCAACAGGTACAGGGAGGAAGTGACGCGTTTCGGCCAGGTGCTGGCCTTAGTCGTACAATAATTAGGAGTTCTAAGAACCCTTATATATGGGTCCAAGAATGAAGGCAGGTGCTCAGAGACAATCAATCACCGGCAACTCCCGTTCACACTCGGAACCATTCACATAGAAAAAACACAGAAAATTTAGAGCGTGTACAAGTCCATATCATATAGTGTGAACGAATAGTTAAAAGAAAACATTTATTATATTATCTAAAATATATAAAAGATACACAATCAATAAAGATAGGGGTATTATAACAATGCTTGTGAGCAAGATAGCAAGTGTGCATGGACAACCTTGCACCACATGCATTTGCTCACAGAAGTAAAAAAAATAGATGTGTTTTCTAATAGCCATGCGAACAGCGGTATAACAGTGGTAAATACCAAAAACTGAATTTTTTATGAGATAAGGAGGAAATATATATGCAGCATGTTTAACCCCTTAAGGACCAGGCCATTTTACACCTTAAGGACCGGAGCGTTTTTTGCAATTCTGACCACTGTCACTTTAAACATTAATAACTCTGGAATGCTTTTAGTTATCATTCTGATTCTGAGAATGTTTTTTCGTGACATTTTCTACTTTAACTTAGTGGTAAAATTTTATGGTAACTTGCATCCTTTCTTGGTGAAAAATCCCAAAATTTGATGAAAAAGATGAAAATTTAGCATTTTTCTAACTTTGAAGCTCTCTGCTTGTAAGGAAAATGGATATTCAAAATAAAACATTTTTGGGTTCACATATACAATATGTCTACTTTATGTTTGCATCATAAAATTAATGAGTTTTTACTTTTGGAAGACACCAGAGGGCTTCAAAGTTCAGCAGCAATTTGGAAATTTTTCACAAAATTTTCAAACTCGCTATTTTTCATGGACCAGTTCAGGTTTGAAGTGGATTTGAAGGGTCTTCATATTAGAAATACCCCATAAATGACCCCATTATAAAAACTACACCCCCAAAGTATTCAAAATTACATTCAATAAGTGTATTAACCCTTTAGGTGTTTCACAGGAATAGCATAAAAGTGAAGGAGGAAATTCACAATCTTCATTTTTTACACTCGCATGTTCTTGTATACCCAATTTTTGAATTTTTGCAATTGGTAGAAAGGAGAACATTTTTACTTGTATTTGAAACCCAATTTCTCTCGAGTAAGCACATACCTCATATGTCTATGTTAATTGTTCAGTGGGCGCAGTAGAGGGCTCAGAAGGGAAGGAGCGACAAATGGTTTTTGGGGGGCATGTCACCTTTAGGAAGCCCCTATGGTGCCAGGACAGCAAAAAAAAAACACATGGCATACCATTTTGGAAACTAGACCCCTCGGGGAACGTAACAAGGGGTAAAGTGAACCTTAATACCCCACAGGTGATTCACGACTTTTGCATATGTAAAAAAAAAAAAATGTTTCACCTAAAATGCTTGGGTTTCCCAAAAATTTTACATTTTTAAAAAGGATAATAGCAGAAAATACCCCCCAAAATTTGAAGCCCAATTTCTCCCGATTCAGAAAACACCCCATATGGGGGTGAAAAGTGCTCTGCTGGAGCACTACAGGTCTCAGAAGAGAAGGAGTCACATTTGGCTTTTTGAAAGCAAATTTTGCTCTGGGGGCATGCCGCATTTAGGAAGCCCCTATGGTGCCAGAACCGCATAAAAAACCCACATGTCATACCATTTGGGAAACTAGACCCCTCGGGGAACGTAACAAGGGGTAATGTGAACCTTAATACCCCACAGGTGATTCACAACTTTTGCATATGTAAAAAAAAAAAATGTTTACCTAAAATGCTTGGTTTCCCAAAAATTTTACATTTTTAAAAAGGGTAATAGCAGAAAATACCCCCCAAAATTTGTAACACAAATTCTCCCGAGTACGGCGATACCCCATATGTGGCCCTAAACTGTTGCCTTGAAATACGACAGGGCTCCAAAGTGAGAGCGCCATGCGCATTTGAGGCCTAAAATAGGGACTTGCATAGGGGTGGACATAGGGGTATTTTACGCCAGTGATTCCCAAACAGGGTGCCTCCAGCTGTTGTAAAAGTCCCAGCATGCCTAGACAGTCAGTGGCTGTCTGGTAATACTGGGAGTAGTTGTTTTGCAACAGCTGGAGGCTCCGTTTTGGAAACAGTGGTGTACCAGACATTTTTCATTTTTATTGGGGAGGGGGGCTGTGTAGGGGAATGTGTATATGTAGTGTTTTTTACTTTTTATTTTATTTTGTGTTAGTGTAGTGTTTTTAGGGTACAGTCGCACGGGCGGGGGGTTCACAGTAGTTTCTCGCTGGCAGTTTGAGCTGCGGCCGAAAATTTGCCGCAGCTCAAACTTGCAGCCGAATAGTTACTGTAATCCTCCGCCCATGTGAGTGTACCCTGTACGTTCACATTGGGGTGAGGGGGGGGGGGGAACATCCAGCTGTTGCAAAACTACAACTCCCAGCATGTAGGGTCTATAAGTGCATGCTGGGAGTTGTAGTTTTGCAACAGCTGGAGGCTCCGTTTTGGAAACAGTGGCGTACCAGACGTTTTTCATTTTTATTGGGGAGGGTAGTGTAGTGTTTTTTACTTTTTATTTTATTTTGTGTTAGTGTAGTGTTTTTAGGGTACAGTCGCACGGGCAGGGGGTTCACAGTAGTTTCTCGCTGGCAGTTTGAGCTGCAGCAGAAAATTTGCCGCAGCTCAAACTTGCAGCCGGATACTTACTGTAATCCTCCGCCCATGTGAGTGTACCCTGTACATTCACATTGGGGGGGGACATCCAGCTGTTGCAAAACTACAACTCCCAGCATGTACGGTCTATCAGTGCATGCTGGGAGTTGTAGTTTTGCAACAGCTGGAGGCACACTTTTTGTGAAACACAGAGTTTGGCAACAAACTCAGTGTTTTGCAACCAGTGTGCCTTCAGCTGTTGCAAAAGCTACAACCCCCAGCATGTACGGACAGCGGAACGGCATGCTGGGTGTTGTAGTTATGCAACAGCGGGAGGCATACTACTTTGGCTGGGGATGCTGGGGATTGTAGTTATGCAACAGCTGGAGACACACTGGTTTGCTACTTAACTCAGTGTACCTTCAGCTGTTGCAAAACTACAACTCTCAGCAGTCACCGACAGCCAACGGGCATGCTGGGAGTTGTAGTTATGCAACCAGCAGATGCACCACTACAACTCCCAGCATGCACTTTAGCTGTTTGTGCAAGCTGGGAGTTGTAGTTACACAACAGCTGAAGGTACACTTTTCCATAGAAAGAATGTGCCTCCAGCTGTTGCAAAACCATAAGTCCCAGCATGCCCATAAGGGAATGCTGGGAGTTGTGGTGGTCTGCCTCCTCCTGTTGCATAACTACAGCTCCCAGCATGCCCTTTTTGCATGCTGGGAGCTGTTGCTAAGCAACAGCAGGAGGCTGTCACTCACCTCCTGCTGCTGCTGATCGACGCTGCAGGTCAGTCCCGCCGCCGCCGCCGTCGTCGCTCCTGGGGCCCCGATCCCAACATTAACGCCGGGGATCGGGGTCCCCAGCACCCGGGGTCGTCTTCCCGTACCCGCTCACGGAGAGGGGCGGAGCGGGTGCGGGAGTGACACCCGCAGCAGGCGCCCTGATTGGTCGGCCGGCCGACGAATCAGGGCGATCGTGAGGTGGCACCAGTGCCACCTCACCCCTGCATGCTCTGGCTGTTCGGGGCCGTCTCTGACGGCCCAGATCAGCCAGTAATTCCGGGTCACCGGGTCACTGGAGACCCGATTGACCCGGAATCGCCGCAGATCGCTGGACTGAATTGTCCAGCGATCTGCGGCCATCGCCGACATGGGGGGGCATAATGACCCCCCTGGGCGATATGCGCGATGCCTGCTGAACGATTTCAGCAGGCATCGGGCACCGGCTCCCCTCCGGCTAGCGGCGGGGGGCCGGGAATGGACAGGACGTACTCCTACGTCCTCGGTCCTTAAGGACTCGGAAACGGGGGCGTAGGAGTACGTCCATTGTCCTTAAGGGGTTAACTAAATATAGCAACAATAGGTACAGTGTTGAGAATTATGGTCTCATATACTGTACATGCAAGAGAAGGTTATATATAAAACCAGATGTAAATTACTAGTAACTGCAGAGTTATAGGAACAGGCTATAGCAATATCAATAAAAATATATGACATGTAGGATTAAATTTAGACCATAAATATTGACACTGCGACTATATATTAGTAATGTAAAATTACATCCAACCTTTTATTAAGACCATTCGGGACCCTTGTATCTAGTTTGAGAATCCAATATATTTGCCTATCCATGAGTTTTTTTCTGGGGTCTCCTCCTCTCTTTGGACAGAACACTCTTTCGATGCCTTGTAACTTAATATTCGACCAATTACCAGCATGACATTCTGCAATTTGTTTTGAAATCATAGAGATATTTCTGCTATTAAAATGCAGAATGTCAGAAAGGTGTTTTCTAATTCGTGTTTTAAGTGTGTTAGTGGTACACCCTACGTATTGCACCATACAAGACTCACAAGTAAATAAATAAACCACATATTTTGTTTGATGTGGTTTTACCCACTATGTCATCATTTTCCTCAGACATCAACCTCTCCAGTTCCTCTGTTTTATTGGTCAGACTTCTGGCATTAGTCAACATGCAATTCAAAGGTGTATGTTTTTTCTTCCTATGAAGCCTATCCCTATTAGCTATTCTAACCCCTCCCTCCGCCCCACCCCCAGGTACATTAATAAGTCCCCCCTCTCTATCTACACTATCTTCCCCCTCTATGTTGTAGGTTCCCTCACCACAGTCTCTGGTTTGAACACTCCTCCACCCTTCTAGCCATCTTCTCACCAAGCACAGCTGCACCCTCCCCATTGAGGTGCAGTCTGTCCCTATGGTAAAGCCAGTGTCCGACAGCGAAGTCAGCCCAGTTCTCCATGAATCCAAACCCCTCCTTCCTACACCAGCTTCTGAGCCACTTGCTTACCTCCCTAATCTCCCGCTGCCTCTCTGGTGTGGCTTGTGGTACAGGTAATATTTCAGAAAATATTACCTTGGAGGTCCTTGCTTTAAGCTTGCAGCCTAAGTCCCTGAAATCATTTTTAACCCCTTAATGACCAAGCCCATTTTCAACTTAAGGACCAGGCCAATTTTATTTTTGCGTTTTTCGTTTTTTCCTCCTCGCCTTCTAAAATCCATAACTCTTTTATATTTCCATCTACAGACCCATATAAGGGCTTCTTTTTTGCGTGACCAATTGTACTTTGTAATGAAACCTCTCATTTTACCATAAAATGTACGGTGAACCCCAAAAATAAATTTCCTGTTGCTCTATTTTGACCACCTATAACTTTTTCATTTTTCCATATATAGGGCGGTATCAGGGCTCCTTTTTTGCGCCGTCATCTGTACTTTTTTTAGATACCACATTTGCATATATAAAACTTTTAGATCATTTTTATAATTTTTTTTTTTAATAAAATGTGAAAAAAGCAGCATTTTTGGACTTTTTTAATTTTTTATGTTTACGCCATTCACCGTACAGGATCATTAGCATAATGCTCAGTATTACCCCGGGAGATGGCCGGAGCTAGGTAAGGTCACCTCTGGCTGTCATGCTGGATGATCCGATCATCCAATCATAGTGCCGCAATGCCGCAGATGCCGTGATCTGTATTGACCACGGCATCGGATGGGTTAATGGCGGACATCCGCGCGATCGCGGATGTCGGCCATTAAGGGCGGGTCCCCTGCCGTGTATGACACGAGCACCCTTCCGATGCTCGCGGTCATACACAGGATGTAAATGTACGTCCTGGTGCGGGAAGTCCCACCAAACCAGGACGTACATTTACGTCCGTGGTCGTTAAGGGGTTAAGGACACTCCACCTACCTCTTACTTTGTCATTGGTGCCAATATGTACCATGACTGCTGGGTCCTCTCCAGCCCCACCCAGCAATCTATCAACCTGATCCGCGATGTGCCGAACTCGAGCGCCAGGAAGACAACACACTGTTCGGTGGTCCTGGTCTTTGTGACAGATCACCCATTCTGTCCCCCTAATAATTGAGCAAAGAGATAGGATGGTAGCTGCGGCATTCTCTTGAGGAGCGAATCTCCCTAGAAGAGAGAGGTGCAGAAGCTTGTGAGGTGAGGGAGAAGGGTGTCCATGAAGGTCCTATAATAGGTCAGAGGGAGGCAATATGGGCCAGGGCTACTTCTAGGCAGAAAGGAGGAGACAACTGTTAGTACCTCCTCTATAGTAAAAGGGGTTAGAAGCTCATGGGACATGGAGCGATCAGGAGTTGTAGGTCAGAGAGGAAAGTCTAGATTTTTGAGGTCTTACCAAGTGTGTTTAAGGACTCAGAATCTTCTAGATTGTACAAGGAGGAGTACAAATTTTGGAAGGCCTTGGCAGGGTTTGAGGAATGCAGTATACCCATACCATCTCAGACAGCATGGATGTGTTGCCTATGTGGTGTCCCGGTACCGTATTGCATACCGTACCTTGGTAGAGGTCCCCAAAGTCAGAGTTCCTAGGAACGGTGGGGTCCCTCTTTTCTAGATAGCTCCTCGTCACCCCTCAGTTAGCTAATATTCAAATAAATATCAGTGTAAATATGTATATTTAAATGCCTAGCTGTTAGCATTGCAGGACCTTAGGTCATGTGACTCGTTGTTCAGAACTCTATGGTTTGTTGAAGGACCTTTGGTGGTTCTTGTGTCAGATGTTCACCCACAATGCCATGTAACGGTGAGTGACAGCTGTTAAGGACCAATCCAAAACCGCTCAGCCCCTGCCCATATAAAGGAGCTGCAGCCAATAATGACTCTCTTGGGTTGCTGACACTGGATGAGGTAGGACCTCCGCAACTTCCACAGACAATTACTAGGCCAAAGCCTTGCGGCCTCGGCCTACGCTAAAGACTGTGAGTTCTTACAATTCCCCTCTAACTCCGCAAGATCACTGGACCTAAACCTACCCCTAAATCCAGCAGATCTATGCTACAAAATCCTCCTAAACTAAAGAGAACTTACCCGGTCCCAACCACTGTCAATCGCTGCTCAGCTGTATATAGACTCTGTTATCTGGACTGTTACCGGTTACTGCATGTTACAGAAAATCTTCAGTAAAGTTTCAACAAGTTTTCAGCTAAGCACTGGTTGTGGACAATCTGTTAATCTGCACTCACCTATCGCTCTTGGGAAGGGTGGCGATAGGCCCAGCATTACCTTAGCATTTAACCCTCACCCTGTTGTCACAAGTGACAAGGGTTAATAAACCCCTGATACCTGCTCAGCAACACCCCAGCTACCCTACACCCCTGAGGCTTACCACACTTAGCTTTAGCCTTTTTCAAGAGGGAGGACATGAGTTTACCCACTTTGTGGCCGTAGGCATCAATCATGTGCTGCAATGCAAATTATGCCTTAGAGGATTTCTGCTTGTGGTATGCCTTGGGGGGTGTAGGATAATTGGGATGTTGTAGTAGATATCCCAACTATACCTGTCTGTACCTGTCTGTCCTGCCCTGCACTCCTCCCTCCTTCCTTACTGGAGCAGACGCCCCCCTGGCGCTCAGAGGCAGAGTCCTGCTGCAGTCCCTCTCACTTTTATACTTACACTCACTTGTATACTTCACACTCTTGTATACAGACAAACAATCACTAACTCAGACAATCGCTTAGTATACTTTCTTTTATAGTTACCAGACACCACCTCTCTCTTCCACTTCCTGGATGTGAATGCAAAAATGTACGCTTATACAGAGACACACACATGTACACACAGTACAGTCAGGTACACACGTACACTCATACAGAGAGACACACACATGCAAGCTCAGTACAGTCAGATACACACATATAGTACAGAGACACTAGCACATGTATGCTAAGTACAGTCCGGTACACATGAACACTCAGTACAGACACACACACATGCAAGTTCAGTACAGTCCGGTACACACAAACACACATACAAAGTACAGGCACACAAGCTTCATTTTATAAAAAGGAAATTTCCTACTTTTTTTCAAAACATTTTACTTAAAGAGTACCTGTCACCAAATAAAACTTTTTATATAGTATTCCTTATGTAATTAGCAGACACTTTCCCATTCCCTTGCTTTTAAAATTATCAACATAAATATGTTTAAAACGTAATAGAAAAAAAAATGGCCACTAGGTGACTCTGTTCTGTCCCCTGCTGCAATTAATACAGTGAGTTTGGTCTCCTCCCGGCGTGGCAGGAGACCAAACTCAGAAAGTGTTTTTCTGCTCTGAGCTTGATTGACAGCTGCACTAAGCCTGACTGAAAGCTGCCTAGAGCCTCACTGAAAAATGCAGAGAGCCTCACCTAAAGATGCATAGAGCCTGAGGTCTTCTATTCACCACCGCACTGCAACAATGTGAGGGTGGAAGTGGTTCCCTATCAGGCTTCAGTGATGTCATAGCAATATAGAACACAGTCCAGCTGACCTCTCCTGACTCGATGCACGGACCGGTGGCCGGCTAGGCACCAAACAATACTGAATAAAGGCAGAAGGTCCAGCACGTTGATGATTTGCAGCTTTATTGAAGTAGACAACACATGGTAAAAGCAACAGTCAGACGTGATTCGAGAGCATGTGCTCTTCCTCAGTGATGTCAGCGTATACTCAGGTGAGGTTTAAATATTTAGGAATAGGGCGGAGAATATGCTGATAATACCTTGCACCTCACCGGATATACAACTGGCTGGAGGATCAATATACAAAGATAAAAAAGATTCTAAAATAGGCTACATCGCATGAAACCCATGCATCTCCCGATATCCACTGTGAATTCTCAAAGGCTCTCAGCACATCCCTGGAATCTTTCAAATATCCAGGGACACGCTGTACCAATGGTTGAAGTAATTGGTCCACCCACATGGACAAATGTTCCAAATGGGAACCATTGCTGGATAAAATTGGTCTCATGGGTGGAAGACAGTGGAAGAGAGGTGGTAAATATAAAGCAATTACACTAAGAGATTGTTGAGCTAGCAATTGTGTGTCTGTATACAAGAGTGTGAATTATACAAGTGAGTGAGTATAAAAGTGAGGGGACTTAAAATTAAGGGTATACTGTAAAGTATTGTGAGCATTTTGAGTGCATTTCTGTGTTTTTTCTTTCTTTCTTTCTTTTCCCTCTCTTTCTCTGTCTGGGAGGATTACAGGTGGAGAGAGGGTGGAGTAACTAAATAATTAGCAGCTGATAAATTGCAGCTGTTTGCAGCCAGCTAGCCATTTGCATTCACTTCCAGGCAGTGGAAGAGAGGTGGTAAATATAAAGCAAGTACACAAAGCGATTGTTGAGCTAGAGATTGTGTGTCTGTATACAAGAGTGGGAAGTATACAAGTTAGTGAGTATAAACGTGAGGGGACTTAAAATTAAGGGACTTTACATTCAGGAAGTTTAAATTGAAATATTAGATTTTTTTTTTTATTTTCTGTTAATTTTTGCTATCCCCAAATCTAGTATGGCCTCCATGTTGGAAAAGGCAGTCCAGTGTGCATCTTGCACAATGTATGCAATGCTTGAACAGCAGTTTGAAGGTGCATATTGTTGTGCGAGATGTGTGCGAGTTGTTCACTTGGAAGCCCAGATCCTGGATCTAGAGGAGCAACTGGCAACACTGAGATGCATTGACAGCTTGGAGAGGAGTCTCCTGCTCACTGAGCGGGTACTCTCTGGGGTAGAGGTGGGGGAGGATAGTGGGATGGAGGTGCAGGACAGTCAGGCAGTTAGCTGGGTTACAGTTAGAAAACGGGGTAGAGGAAAAAGTGTCAGGGAGGCTAGTCCTGAACTGGCACACCCCAACAAGTTTGCCCGGTTGGCAGATGAGGGGGATGCCATCTCAGAGCTAGCGGTACTGCAGCAGAACTCTGCCTCTTACCGACAGGGGGGTGTCTGCTCCAGTAAGGAGGGAGGAGTGCAGGGCAGGCCAGACAGGTACTGGTAGTGGGGGACTCAATTATTAGGGGGACAGACAGGGCGATCTGTCACAAAGACCGGGATCGCCAAACAGTGTGTTGTCTTCCTGGCGCTCGAGTTCGGCACATCACGTATCGGGTTGACAGGTTGCTGGGTGGGGCCGGAGAAGACCCAGCAGTCATGGTACATATTGGCACCAATGACAAAGTAAGAGGTAGGTGGAGTGTCCTTAAAAATGATTTCAGGGACTTAGGCTGCAAGCTTAAGGCAAGGACCTCCAAGGTAGTATTTTCTGAAATATTACCTGTACCACGAGCCACACCAGACAGGCAGCGGGAGATTAGGGAGGTAAACAAGTGGCTCAGAAGCTGGTATAGGAAGGAAGGGTTTGGGTTCATGGAGAACTGGGCCGACTTCGCTGTCGGTTACCGGCTCTACCATAGGGACGGCTGCACCTCAATGGGGAGGGTGCAGCTGTGCTTGGGGAAAAGATGGCTAGAAGGGTGGAGGAGTGTTTAAACTAGGGACTGGAGGGGGGGTGGGAACCTACAACATAGAGCTGGAAGATAGTGTATATAGAGGGGGGGGACTTAATAATATACCTGGGGGTGGAGCGGAGGGAGGGGTTAGAATAGTTAATAGGGATAGGCATCATAGGGAAAAAAAACATACACCATTGAAGTGCATGTTGACTAATGCCAGAAGTCTGTCCAATAAAACTGACAAACTGGAGTTGAAAATTTCTGAGGAGGATTATGACTTAGTAGCTATAACAGAGACTTGGTTGGATGATAGCTGTGACTGGGCGGTCAACATACAGGGTTATTGTCACGATTCGGCTTCCAGGTAGTGGATCCTCTGTGTCAGCGAGGGATTGGCGTGGACCGTGCTAGTGGACCGGTTCTAAGAGGCTACTGGTGTTCACCAGAGCCCGCCGCAAAGCGGGATGGTCTTGCTGCGGCAGTAGCAACCAGGTCGTATCCACTAGCAACGGCTCAACCTCGCTGACTGCTGAGAAGGCGTGGGACAGAAGGACTAGGCAGAGGCAAGGTCAGACGTAGCAGAAGGTCGGGGCAGGCGGCAAGGTTCGTAGTCAAGATGGATAGCAGAAGTTCAGGTAACACAGGCTTTGGACACACTAAACGCTTTCACTGGCACAAGGCAACAAGATCCGGCAAGGGAGTGCAGGGGAGGTGAGCAGATATAGTCTGGGAGCAGGTGGAAGCCAATTAAGCTAATTGGGCCAGGCACCAATCATTGGTGCACTGGCCCTTTAAGTCTCAGAGAGCTGGCGCGCGCGCGCCCTAGAGAGCGGAGCCGCGCGCGCCAGCACATGACAGCAGGGGACCGGGACGGGTAAGTGACCTGGGATGCGATTCGCGAGCGGGCGCGTCCCGCTGTGCGAATCGCATCCCCGACGGCCATGACAGTGCAGCGTTCCCGGTCAGCGGGACTGACCGGGGCGCTGCAGGGAGAGAGACGCCGTGAGCGCTCCGGGGAGGAGCGGGGACCCGGAGCGCTAGGCGTAACAGTACCCCCCCCCTTAGGTCTCCCCTTTTCTTTGTCCGGTAACTGCCTCCCCTGGGATGAGGACACCGGGAAAGAATGGAGGGTTTCCTCAACGGCAGGCAGTACAGCAGGAGTGGGAATGGGGAGGGAGGGCAGAGGGCGAAGCCTGGCACGGGGCAGTGTGTCACCAGGACGGGGGCCATGAGGAGGCACTGAGGCTTGCCTGACGGGACTGGGAGGGGGGGAGAGGCACTTCCTATGGCAGGCGGAGTCCCAGTTCTTGATCTCCCCGGTGGTCCAATCAAGGGTGGGAGAATGAAGCCGGAGCCATGGCAGACCGAGGAGGACCTCAGAGGTACAGTTGGGGAGGACGAAGAGCTCAATCACTTCGCGATGGGGTCCAATACACATCAGGAGGGGTTCTGTGCGGTAACGCACGGTGCAATCCAATCTGACTCCGTTGACCGCGGAAATGTAGAGCGGCTTGACGAGACGGGTCACCAGGATGCGGAATTTATTCACCAGAGAATCCAGAATAAAATTCCCAGAGGCACCAGAGTCCAAGCAGGCCACGGCTGAGAGGGAGGAGTTGGCTGAAGGAGAAATCCGCACGGGCACCGTGAGACGTGGAGAAGCAGACTTAGAACCAAGAGACGCCACACCCACGTGAGCTGGGTGCGTGCGTGCGTTTCCCAGACGTGGAGGACGAATAGGGCAATCCACCAGGAAATGCTCGGTACTGGCACAGTACAGACAAAGATTTTCTTCCCTACGGCGATTCCTCTCTTCCTGGGTCAGGCGAGACCGATCCACTTGCATGGCCTCCTCGGCGGGAGGCCCAGGCGTAGGTTGCAACGGAGACTGTGGGAGAGGTGCCCAGAGATCTAAGTCTTTTTCCTGGCGGAGCTCTTGATGTCTCTCAGAAAAGCGCATGTCAATGCGGGTGGCCAAATGGATAAGTTCTTGCAGGTTGGCAGGAATCTCTCGTGCGGCCAGCACATCCTTGATGCGACTGGATAGGCCTTTTTTAAAGGTCGCGCAGAGAGCCTCATTATTCCATGATAATTCAGAAGCAAGAGTACGAAATTGGATGGCGTACTCGCCCACTGAAGAATTACCCTGGACCAGGTTCAGCAGGGCAGTCTCGGCAGAAGAAGCTCGGGCTGGTTCCTCGAAGACACTCCGGACTTCAGCGAAGAAGGACTGGACTGTGGCTGTGGCAGGATCATTGCGGTCCCAGAGCGGTGTGGCCCAAGACAAGGCCTTTCCTGAAAGAAGGCTCACTACGAACGCCACCTTAGACCGTTCTGTAGGAAACAAGTCCGACAACATCTCCATATGCAGGGAACACTGAGACAGAAATCCACGGCAGAGTCTAGAGTCCCCATCAAATTTGTCCGGCAGGGACAAGCGGAGGCTAGGAGCGGCCACTCGCTGCGGAGGAGGTGCAGGAGCTGGCGGAGGAGATGGTTGCTGCTGTAGCAGAGGCAGAAGTTGCTGTAACATGGCGGTCAACTGCGACAGCTGCTGTCCTTGTTGGGCAATCTGCTGCGATTGCTGAGCGACCACCGTGGGAAGGTCAGCGAGACTTGGCAGCGGCACCTCAGCGGGATCCATGGCCGGATCTACTGTCACGATTCGGCTTCCAGGTAGTGGATCCTCTGTGTCAGCGAGGGATTGGCGTGGACCGTGTTAGTGGACCGGTGTTCACCAGAGCACGCCGCAAAGCGGGATGGTCTTGCTGCGGCAGTAGCAACCAGGTCGTATCCACTAGCAACGGCTCAACCTCGCTGACTGCTGAGAAGGCGTGGGACAGAAGGACTAGGCAGAGGCAAGGTCAGACGTAGCAGAAGGTCGGGGCAGGCGGCAAGGTTCGTAGTCAAGATGGATAGCAGAAGTTCAGGTAACACAGGCTTTGGACACACTAAACGCTTTCACTGGCACAAGGCAACAAGATCCGGCAAGAAAGTGCAGGGGAGGTGAGCAGATATAGTCTGGGAGCAGGTGGAAGCCAATTAAGCTAATTGGGCCAGGCACCAATCATTGGTGCACTGGCCCTTTAAGTCTCAGAGAGCTGGCGCGCACGCGCCCTAGAAAGCGGAGCCGCGCGCGCCAGCACATGACAGCAGGGGACCGTGACGGGTAAGTGACCTGGGATGCGATTCGCGAGCGGGCGCGTCCCGCTGTGCGAATCGCATCCCCGACGGCCATGACAGTGCAGCGCTCCCGGTCAGCGGGACTGACCGGGGCGCTGCAGGGAGAGAGACGCCGTGAGCGCTCCGGGGAGGAGCGGGGACCCGGAGCGCTAGGCGTAACAGTTATAGTCTATTCAGAAAGGATCAGACAAAACGGAAAGGGGGAGGAGTCTGTCTTTATGTAAAGTCCAATTTGAAGGCCGCACTGCAGGAGGATATTTGGAAGGAAAACGATAACGTGGAGTCATTATGGTTAGAAATATATGAGATATGAGATAAAAATAAAAAAAATTCTGGTTTGCTATAAGCCACCAAACATAATGGAAGAGCCAGAAGATCAATTATTGAGGCAAATAAACAAAGGCAGAAAATCAAAATGATGTGATAATAATGGGGGACTTTAACTATCCTGATATAAACTGGGAGACTGAAACCTGTGAATCTAATAAAGGAAACAGATTTCTGACTATAGCTAAAGACAATTATCTGTCCCAAATGGTGCAGGTCCCTATCAGAGGCGTGCCCTACTAGACTTAATATTAACCAACAGACCTGATAGAGTAACTAATGTGCAAGTAGATGGACACCTAGGAAATAGTGTTGAGCGGCATAGGCCATATTCGAATTCGCGAATATTCACGAATATATGGATGAATATTCGTCATATATTCGCGAATATTCACATATTCGTAATATTCTCGATTTATTTTCGCATATGCGAAAATTCACATATGCGAAAATTAGCATATACAGAAATTAACATAAGCAAACATTCGCATATGCGAAAATTAGCATATGCAGATTTTCGCGTATGCGAAAATTCGCACACCGGTCTCAAACAGTAGTATTAGAGCCTTCTTTACACCACACAAGCTGGAAGCAGAAAGGGATGATCACTGTGATGTGTACTGTGAAAAAAAAAAAATTTAAAAAATTTAAAAAAATGAAAAAAATATTCGTAATTACGAATATATAGTGCTATATTCGCGAATATTCGCGAATTCGCGAATATGCGATATTCGCGAATAAAATTCGCATTGCGAATATTCGCGAGCAACACTACTAGGAAATAGTGATCATAATATAATACATTATAACTTGTTCTTCAATAAGGGAATATCTCAAGGGGCCACAAAAACAATGAACTTTAGGAAGGCAAAGTTCGATCAACTCAGAGAAGCCCTTAACAATATAAAATGGGATAATGTCCTCAAAAAGAACAATACTGACACTAAATGGGAGACTTTTAAAAATATCTTAAATTTTCACTGTAAAATGTATATACCTTATGGGAATAAAAGTCTCAGAAATAAAAGAAAACCAATATGGATGAATAAAAATGTTAAGGGGGCAATAAATGACAAAAATAAAGCATTTAAATTACTAAAACAGGACAGCAGTGAAGAAGCATTAAAAAGCTATAGAGAAAAATCTAAAATATGTAAAAAAAACAGATAAAAGCTGCAAAAATAGAGACTCATTGCCAAAGAGAGTAAAACTAACCCCATAATATTCTTTACCTATATAAATAGCAAAAAAGGTCAAAAATGAAAGTGTACGCCCTTTAAAAAATTATGAGGAAGAAATTATAAACGGGGATCAGGAAAAAGCTAATATATTAAACAAATTCTTCTACACTGTATTCACTGAGGAAAATGAAATGCCAGATGAAATACAGTATGATAAGGTAAACTCCCATGTACAGGTCACCTGTCTAACCCAGGAAGAAGTAGAGTGCCACCTACAAAAAATCTAAATAGACAAATCACCAGGTCCAGATGGCATTCACCCCTGTGTTCTAAAGGAATTAAGTAATGTAATAGACAGACCCCTATTTTTAATATTCAGGGACTCTATAGTGACAGGGACTGTTCCCCAGGACTGGCGCATGGCAAATGTGGTGCTAATATTTAAGAAGGGGTCAAAAGGTGACCCTGGGAATTATAGACCTGTTAGTTTAACCTCGGTTGTATGTAAATTGTTTGATGGTTTCCTAAGAGATGCAATTTTGGAATATCTTGATAAAAAATAAATGTATGACCCCGTATCAGCATGGATTTATGAGGGATCAGTCCTGTCAAACTAACCTGATCAGCTTTTACGAGGAGGTGAGCACCAGACTGGACCAGGGACCAGACTGGACCAGGGGCAATTGCTGGATGTCATATATCTGGATTTTTCCAAAGCATTTGATACGATTCCACATAAAAGGTGTGTGCATAAAATGAGAAGGTTTGGGATGGGGGAGAATGTGTGCAACTGGCTCACTGATAGGAAACAGAGGTTGGTTATTAATGGTACTTATTCTGATTGGGTGACTGTTACTAGTAGGGTACCACAGGGGTCCATCTTGGGTCCTGTCCTATTTAATATATTCATTAATGACCTTGCAGAGGGGTTGAATAGTAAATTAGCAATCTTTGCAGATGACACTAAACTCTGTAAAGTAGTAAACACTATAGAGGACAGTGCATTGTTACAAATGGATCTGGATAGTTTGGAGGTTTGGGCTGGGAAGTGGCAGATGAGGTTCAACACTAATAAATGTAAGGTAATGCACATGGGGAAGAAAAATCCGGGCTGGGATTATGTATTATATGGGAGAACACACGGCTGACATGGAAAAGGACTTAGGATTCTTAGTTAACAGTAAATTTAGCTGTAGTGACCAGTGTCGGGCAGCTGCTGCCAAGGCTAATAAAATCATGGGGTGCATCAATAGGGGCATAGATGTCCACGACAAGGAAATAATTCTACTGCTCTACAAATCACTAGTCAGACCACACATAGAATACTGTGTACAGTACTGGGCACCAGTGTACAAGAAAGATATAGTGGAGCTGGAGAGGGTTCAAAGACGGGCAACCAGAGTAATACGGGGAATAAGAGGACTACAGTACCCAGAAAGATTATCAGAATTAGGGTTATTTAGTTTAGAAAAAAGAAGGCTTAGGGGAGACCTAATAACTATGTATAAATATATCAGGGGACAGTACAGATGATAGATGATCTATTTATACCCAGGACTCTATCAATAACAAGGGGGCATCCTCTACGTCTAGAGGAAAGAAGGTTTCTACACCAGCACAGACGGGGATTCTTTACTGTAAGAGCAGTGAGACTGTGGAATTCTCTCCCGGAGGAGGTGGTCATGGTGAACTCTGTAAAAGAGTTCAAAAAGGGTCTGGATGCATTTTTGGAGAGTAATAACATTGATGGTTATGTATACTAGATTTATAGGGACAGAAGGTTGATGCAGGGATTTATTCTGACTGCCATATTTGGAGTCGGGAAGGAATTTTTACCTCTAGTATGAGGGTTTTTTTGCTTTCCTCTGGATCAACTCAACTCAATAGGGACTTATTAGGGTTATAGGTTGAACTTGATGGACTCTGGTCTTTTTTCAACCTTATGAACCATGTTACTATGTTACTATTTAAATTGCATAATTCTGAAGTTGGTGTTAGCAGATATCAAGGAAAAAAAAAATTCCGCTGTGACCCAGGCCTCCTCTCCTAATCTAATTCCCTCCCTATCCCATTTAGCATTTTCAATTTCTCACTTTTACCTACCGTATTTATCGGCGTATAACACGCACTTTTTAGGCTAAAATTTTTAGCCTAAAGTCTGTGTGCGTGTTATACGCCGATACCCCCCCCCCAGGAAAGGCAGGGGGAGAGAGGCCGTCGCTGCCCGCTTCTCTCCCCCTGCCTTTCCTGGGGTCTAGAGTGCTGCTGTCGGCCCTTTTCACCCCCTGGTTATCGGCGCCGCTGCCCGTTCTGTCCCCCTGACTATCGGTGCCGGTGCCGATAGCCAGGGGGAGAGACGCGGCGCCGACAGCCAGGGGGAGAGAAGGGGCAGCGGCACCCATTGCCGGCGCCGCTGCCCCGTTGCCTCCCCCCATCCCCGGTGGCATAATTACCTGTGTCGGGTCCGCGCTGCTCCAGGCCTCCGTCGTTGCTATGCGCTGAACGGCGCCTGGAGCAGCGGAGCAGCGCGGACCCGAGCAGCGCGGACCCGACTCAGGCCTGGAGCAGCGCGGACCCGACTCAGGTAATTATGCCACCGGGGATGGGGGGAGGCAACGGGGCAGCGGCGCCGGCACCGATAGTCAGGGGGACAGAACGGGCAGCGGCGCCGATAACCAGGGGGTGAAAAGGGCCGACAGCAGCGCTCTAGACCCCAGGAAAGGCAGGGGGAGAGAAGCGGGCAGCGACGGCCTCTCTCCCCCTGCCTTTCCTGGGGGTATACACGCGCACACACGCACCCTCATTTTATCATGGATATTTGGGTAAAAAACTTTTTTTACCCAAATATCCTTGGTAAAATGAGGGTGCGTGTTATAGGCCGGTGCGTGGTATACCCCGATAAATACGGTAATTCATCTTTCAATTTATTGTAAATAATGACCATATTACTACCTCTCCACTACATAACCAATCAAAAAAATAAACTATTACTTATATTTAAAATCTGTTCATTCAAGGTGTTACCTATCTGCTTGTTTTAGTTGTAAAAGCCAAACATTATGTTTATTACTTAAATTAAATTATTTTTGAATGTCTTCAGTCATTTTCAAAACTTAATTTTCATAAAATTATCCCACATATGTTCCCCCTCTATTTTTCCAAAAACCCATTTGACCCATCTTACCAAATTCCACCAAGTTAAAGTAAGGGAGTGAAACCAAAACTACCATCAATATTATAACAAAATTCCTTTATAATCAGAAATTGTCAGAATACCACCTGACATTCAAAATAATAAAATGATACATATGTTCTCTGAAGAAAAGGATCCTTCATTAGATGACAATATGAGTATTGTGTGTTCCAGTGACAACTTAATTCTGCAACTGAAGAACCACAAAAAAGAATGAACGACTTAAAGCCTACTGGAACTGAGGAACAAAATAGTAAATCTATCACCTGGGATAGTCAGACAATTCCAACAGCCGGTGGTTAGTATCCACAGTTCCCTGTTTCTGCTAGTCCTTGGCAATATTGCTTTTATTACTGGTCTGGTATCAACATGGCAATAATGCTGGAAGAGTAACTCAAGGATACCCACATGTTTCCTACAATACACAGTCAATATATGGAGACCATATAGTGGCTGAATGACACAGCCTGGAGGTGGCTGAAGCATGAGGAGTCCATATAGTGTCTGAATGATACAGCCTGGAGTTGGCTGCAGATGGGGAGACAATAGTGCCTCACAATCTCTAAAAATAAAAGATGAATTTTGAAATTTCAATTGAAGATGTATGGTACCTAGTGCTACCATAAACATATATAGGTAATGTCCTAGGCCCAGCAGCATCACTAAATCATGTAGTTGCTGAATGACACAGACAGGAGCAGGCAGCAGCATGAGTACACAAGAGGGGTTCACAACCCCTAACATTAAAAGGTAAATGTTGAAATCTCTATTGAAGATGCATGTTAGCTAGAGCAACCATCCAAAAATGTAAGGCCCAAGCCCAGCAACATCACTAAACCATGTAGTTGCTAAATAACACAGACAGGAGTAGTCAGCAGCAGGAGTACACAAGAGGGTTTCATAAACCTTAAGATTGAAAGATCAACGTTGAAATCTCAATTAAGCATGTATGTAAGCTAGTGCTAACATCCAAAAATTTAAGGCCCAAGCCCAGCAGCATCAGTAAGCCAAGTAGTTCCTGAAAGACACGGTCAGGAGCAGGCAGCAGCAGTACTCAAGAGGGTTTCAAAACCCCTAAGACTGAAAGATCAATGTTGAAATCTCTATTGAAGAGGTATGTTACTTTGTGCTATCATCAAAGAATTTAAGGCCCAAGCCCAGCAGCTTCACTAAGCACAGTAGTTCCTGAAAAAACCCACAGAGGGAGCGGCATGCCACTGGGTGATGCAGCAGGCTGGACGACTACATCGGAGCCACGGTTCTCTCAGGGTGCTTTATGGTGGCGAAGCATATGTTGACGCAGGGCTGTGGTGCCAACACTGGGACCCTGGCCACGCTTCACCTTCTGCCGACATATCTTGCATGTGGCTATATGAACCTCCTTCGGATGCTTGATGAAAAACTGCCACATCACCGAGTAGCTGATTTTCTCACCAACAGTCCGCACTGATTGACTTCTACTGCCGCCAACTCCAGGAACCCTTGTTCCACTACCTCCCGGAAGGTAGGCTGCCGCAATGCAGGTGGTCTCCCCTGGGCACATTTGGCTCCAGAATTTCCACTTCTGCCACCACGCTGACTGCCAACCATGCTACCAGCTTGCTGGCTCAGCTGCTGCCTCACAGGCAACCTGCAACCCTCTTCTCCCGATGATGATGATGATGAAGCGCCTTCTGCACCCAGCTCCCAATTGCGATCGGCTTCATCATCATCAACAAGTGTCTGCACATCACTGATGTCCTCCTCAGGTTCCTCAACAGTGTCTGTCTGCTTCAGGACCCTGAACCCTGGCAACACCGCCTCCCACGTCACTCAACTCATCACTACTTGCCCGCCTAGCAGAAGCGGAGGATGTCTACTCCACTTCTTGGCTGGGCAGTAGCTGCTGACTGTCCTCTATTAGATCATCCTCACTGAATAGTGGAGCTGAACCCACAGCATAAGATACTTCTGTAGGAGAGGGAACAGCATAGGACAGAGGCAATGGGAGGACAGGGACTGCTCCCTGGCCATGCCAACTGAGGGTTGTGTCTGAGGAATCCACCGACTGTTGACTGGGGTGTCAGATGTCACTTGTGATGAAGTGGATGACCATGTTAACCATTCGACGATGGCAGATGGGTTGCTGGTCGAGACACGATCGCTAGCTGATAACGGGAGCTCAGGCCTCTCGGTGCGACTCCTGCTGCAACTCGACCCTAGTCTGCTGCGACCTCTGCCTGAAGTATTTAGGCCTCTGCCACTCCTCTGTGCACGTCCTGGCACTTCTCTGCCTGACATACTTAGTGTGCATATGAGGGGAGTACAACAAGCTTCACTACGCTTAAACCAGTATTTGTCTAGGTTTGCACTTTTGGCTGGCCTTTCACAGTATCTAGGCCCTTGAGAGATTAACAGGAACAAAATAGTACACTACTTAGATGTAGGTATGTGGTATACCCTGATGAGGGTAGAAACATGCTCTACAGTACATTTAAAAAAGTATCTGAGTACAACACCAGCCGATGAGTACTTTTGCCAGGACTTTCACAGTATGTAGGCCCTTGACAGATTAACAGGTACAAAATAGTACACTACTTAGATGTATGTATGCGGTCTGCATTGATGAGGGCATTGATGAGTCAGTATTTTTGTAAAACACCAGCAGGAGATTACTTTTGTCTGTTCTCTCACAGTATGTAGGCCTTTGACAGATTAACAGGTACAAAATAGTACACTACTTAGATCTAGGTATACATTGATGAGGGCAGAAAAATGCACTACAGAACACTTAAAAAAGTATATTTTTGTAAAACACCAGCAGTACATAACAGTGCTGCAGCCTAAAAAAGCTGTGTACTAAACAAAAAATTGCACTCTGTCACAGACTATTAGGAATTCGACTGCTGGATATTATACCGTCTACAGACTAGTATAACCAGTAGATGCTATTTTGTGGAACAAAGACACTGAATTGTTCTGAAAAATTATTCCTGCCTCCTCTGCTAAGGTTCATGAAGTTGATGCAGCTTGTTAAAATGTAATACTATGCTGAAGAAAGTGACTGGGAGGTTAAAGGGGTACTCCGACGCTAAGACATCTTATCCCCTGATCGTGGGGGTCCCACCGCTGAGGACCCCCGTGATCTTGCACGCAGCACCCCGTTAGAATCAGTCCCCGGAGAACGTTCACTCCAGGTCTGATTACTGGAGATCACGGGGATAAGATGTCTTAGTGCCAGAGTACCCCTTTAATGCCTGCAGCTGCAGTAAAAATCCTTTTCATTGAAAAAAAACAATGCTCACCGTCCACAAGAACGATGATGTGACTAGGAGGATGTTAAATGCTGCTGGAATGCGCCTTTCTCTGCTTTCTCTGCTTTAACACACACAGACACACACACAGGCTGTCTGTCCTATCTCTCTGCAGTGTCATGAATGAAGTGGCTGGCCGCAATATGGCTGCCGATTATATAGGGCTGTGACATCACAGGGGTGACTGGCTGCTGATAGGCTGCATCCTCCATGTGATTCAGGGATATCCCGCCTTGCCTTCCTGCCTTCACAGCATCCCTTGCCCCATGTATTGACATGTGGAACCGCCATTTTAGATGCCCCGGAGCCTGGAACGCTGTAAAATGTAGTTTAATGAAGCGATTTGCACGATAGAATCGCGGCGATATTCACATTCGTTGCAAATCGAATATTTCCTAAAATTCATAACGAATTCGGGTTTGTCAACTTCGATTCGCTCATCTCTAGTGTTAAGGCTCACTGTACCCCTTGTTACGTTCCTTGAGGGGTGTAGTTTCCAATATAGTATGCCATGTGTTTTTTTTTTTTTTTTTTTTTTGCTGTTCTGGCGCCATAGGGGCTTCCTAAATGTGACATGCCCCCCAAAAACCATTTCAGCTAAATTTGCTTTCCAAAAGCCAAATGTGACTCCTTCTCTTCTGAGCATTGTAGTGCGCCCGTAGTGCATTTGACGTTCACACATGGGGTATTTCCATACTCGGAAGAGATGGGGTTACATATTTTGGGGGGCATTTTCTCATATTACCCCTTGTAAAAATTTAAAATTTGGTGGAAAACCAGCATTTTAGTGAAAAAAATTAATTTACACATCCGATTTTAATGAAAAGTCATCAAACACCTGTGGGGTTTAAGGCTCACTGTAACCCTTGTTACATTCCTTGAGGGTGTAGTTTATAAAATAGTATGCCATGTTGTTTTTTTTTTCTGCTCTGGCACTGCTCTGCTCTGGCAGGAAATGAGACATGCCCCCCAAAAACCATTTCAGAAAAACTCACTCTCCAAAATCCCATTGTTGGTTCTTCGCTTCTGAGCCCTCTACTGCGCCTGCCGAACACTTTACATACATATATGAGGTATTTCCATACTTAATTTTGGAAATTTTCACAAACAAATTATGCAAGTATCGACAAAAATTTACCACTGACATAAATAGAATAGGTCACGAAAAAACAATCTCGGAATCAGAATGACAAGTAAAAGCACCCCAGAGTTAATAATGCTTAAAGTGTGCAAAAAATCAGATATGCAAAAAATGCCCAGGCCCTTAAAAGGGTTATCCAGGAAAAAACTTTTTTTTATATATCAACTGGCTCCAGAAAGTTAAACAGATTTGTAAATTACTTCTATTAAAAAATCTTAATCCTTTCAGTACTTATGAGCTTCTGAAGTTAAATGGGCACTGTCATGAAATAAAAAAAATTGAAATGTTGTAGTACTTAAGTACTACAACATATCTCTAATATACTTTAATTAAGTAGTGGCCGAATGCATTCGGCAGTGACGTCCCTACAGAATTTCGACTCATTTAAGCCTGGCAATGAGTCGAAATTCAGTCATTGCGGTGCTCGCTCCCGCCTGTCAATCGGACAGGCGGGGGCGAGCGCTTTGAAGGAAGTGGATGCGCGCAGGCTCCCGGGGACAAGGTAAAGTATTATGCCGGGGGGGGGGGGGGGGTTGTGTGTTCACCTATACAGTATGCCTCCAGTTTCCCCACTACAACTCCCAGCATGCCCTGACAGCCAATAGATGTCAGGGCAAGCTGGGAGTTGTAGTGGGGAAACAGCTGGAGGGACACTGAATAGGTGAACTAAGGGGGGGTGGGGAGGGGGAGTGGGTTGAGCGGAGCGGCGGTGCCGGGGCGGGTTGCGGGCTGCGCGGCGGGGAGGGGGTACTCTGAATGGGTGAACTAAGGGGAGGGGGAGTGAGTTGAGCGGAGCGGCGGGGCCGGGGGGGTTGCGGGCTGCGCGGCGGGGAGCAGTATGAGCCAATAGATGTCAGGGCAAGCTGGGAGTTGCAGTGGGGAAACAGCTGGAGGCCCCCTGTATAGGTGAACTACGGGCGGAAGTGTCAGCCCCAGCAGACATCAGTGACGTGGTGCTTGCTGGGGAAGTCTGCCTGGTAGTGAGCACACTACCAGGCAGACATAAAGTCATTTTTAATATGTAAAAAAAAATTTAAGGCAGGGAGGGGGTAAGGGATAGATGGGTAATAGGCAGGGACAGAAAAAAGAAAAAAAGTGATGGTGGGAGGTATCCTTTAAGGTTGTTCTTTTCTGTCTAAGTGCTCTCTGAACCTCCCAGTGCTCTCGGGAACCGCCCAGTTTAGAAGATGTTTGCTATGGTGATTTGCTTCTAAACTGGGCGGTTCCCGAGACACGTGTCATCAGAGAGCACTTAGACAGAAAAGAACAACCTTAACTTCAGAAGCTCATAAGTACTGAAAGGATAAAAAAAATTTAATAGAGGTAATTTACAAATCTGTTTAACTTTCTGGAGCCAGTTGATATATGAAAAAAGTTTTTTCCTGGATAACCCCTTTAAGGTGAAAATTGGCTTGGTCCTTAAGAGGTTAAGGGGGTATTTAAAAATCTTAATCCTTCCAGTACTTATCAGCTGCTGTATACTACAGAGGTTTTATTTTATGAATTTCTTTTCTCTCTGACCACAGTGCTCTCTGTTGACACCTCTGTCCATGTCAGGAATTGTCCAGAGCAGGAGCAAATCCCCATAGCAAACCTATCCTGCTCTGGACAGGTCCTGAAACAAACAGAGGTGCCAGCAGAGAGCACTGTGGTCAGACAAAAGAAATTCAAAAAAGAGAAGAATTTCCTCTGTAGTATACAGCATCTGATAAGTACTGGACGGAGTAAGATTTTTTAATATTAGTAATTTACAAATCTGTTTAACTTTCTGGCACCAGTTGATTTAAAAAAATAAAAGATTCTACATGAGTACCCCTTTATCCTTACAGAAGCAAGGTATAATAGGAGTACTTACATGGAAGACTTGAGGGGCTTTACTAGGCAGCTGGTTGACAAGTCAGCTACTCTCCCCCCCACAATTGCATCAAGGGAGGTTGTTTGAGTGCAACAGTAGTTATCCACCATTTTACTAACCCTTTTACTAATGCCACAGTCATTATTGTTAAATGGTGGGATCAGAGCTATCTCAGATCCTATCCATTACTAAAGCATCTCAGCAGTAATGCACAGCTGGCACTCAACATGAATGGAGTAGGCTCAGCTAGTTTTGCAATGGCTGGAGGTTTGCGCCCCCCTTCCCCCCCCCCCCCCTAAAAAAAAAAACCCAGGGTTCATGCACACGGTCGGGTTTACAGTGAGTTTCATGCTACGATTTTCAGCTGCAGCAAATTTTCCACCACAGCTCAAACTCCCAGCGAAAAACTCACTGTAAACTGGTCCGTGTGCATGTACCCTAAAAACACTACACTAGACTGCACAAAATAAACAGTATAACACTACATACACACACACCCCTACACTGTTACCCCCTCCCCCCTAAAAAATAAAAACGTTTTGTGCGGCACTGTTTCCTAAACGGAGCATCCAGCTTTTGCAAAACAACAACTCCCAGCATTGCCTGACAGCCACTGACTGTCCAGGCATGCTGCCAATTTTGCAACATCTGATTGGGAAACACTTCTGTAGGGTATTTTTGGTAAAGGAAGCAAACACAGTGCTTGCATCCGGGTCCACCCCTATGCAAATCCCAAATGTAGGCCTCAAATGCGCATGGCGCTCTCTCACTTCGGAGCCCTGTCGTATTTCAAGGCAACAGTTTAGTGCACATATGGGTTATTTTCAAACTTGAGAGAAATTGTGTTACAAGTTTTGGGGGGCTCCTTTAACCCCTTATGAAAAGGAAAAGTTGGGGGCTACACCAGCAAGTCAGAGTAAAAAAAATTATTTTATTACACTAAAATAAATAAAATAAAACCCACATGTGGCCCCATTTTGGAAACTACACCCCTCAAGGAATGTCATAAAGGGTGCAGTTATCATTTACACCCCACAGGTGTCTGACAGATTTTTGGAACAGTGGCCCGTAAAAATGAAAATTTTTAATGCTCACTGCACCCCTTGTTACATTCCATGAGGGGTGTAGTTTTCAAAATGGGGTCACATGTGGGGAGTCACTGTTCTGGCACCATAGGGGGCTTTGTAAACACACATGGCCCCTGAATTCAATTCCAGCCAAATTCTCTCTCCAAAAAACTTATATTTTGCTCCTTCTCTTCTGAGCACAGTAGTGTGCCCACAGAGCACTTTACGTCCACATATGGGATATTTCCATATTTTAGAGAAATTGGATTACAAATTGTGGGGGGCTTTTTCTCCTTTTACCCCTAAAAATGGGGCTACAACAACATGTTAGCACTTTGCTGCTATTCCTATAAAACACCTAAAGGGTTAACAAACTACATAAAGGGTTAACCAACTTTCTGACAGTCATTTTGAATACTTTGAGGGGTGCTGTTTCTATAATGGGGTAATTTATGGGGGATTTCTCAAAAGATCTGTTCAAATCCAATTCAAACTGAACTGGTCCTTGAAAAATAAATAAATAAATTGCTGCTAAGTCTTCTAATGTCTTCAAAAAGTAAAAACATATCAACTTCATGAAGCCAACATAAAGTAGACATATTGGCATTCATTTACTAACAGCATTCAGACTTTTTTTGTCGGGTTGTGTGCCTAAATTCTGTGTAAATTCTGAATGTGCGACAGGGAAAAAAAACAGAATCAGAAGCACTCTGAGTGAAAAAAAAATCCTACAAAATGGGTTTGGTTTTTGGGAAAAGAGGCATGTTCCCTACATTTCATCAAAAATCCCTCGTCTTTTCTGAAAATCATGTGAATTTTCTGGGACGAAAACCCTACACTTTAAAGCATGTATAACGTTTCCGAGAGCAGAGTAAATTAGTAAAGACCATGGAGAAAAAGGTGGGAGCAGCAAAAAAACACAACAAAACCTACACTCCACTCTTAGTAAATCAGGGCCATTGCGTATGTGAATCAATATATAATTTATTTGGCATGTCTATTTTCCTTACAAGCAGAGAGTTTCAAAATGAGAAAAATGCTAAATATTCTAAATTTTTATCAAATTTTGGAATTTTTCACCAAGAAATGATGCAAGTATCGACGAAAATTTATCTCTATCATAGTAGAATATAGAAACAAGTAAAATATGTCATGAAAAACCATCTTGGAATCAGACTGATAAGTAAAAGCATCCCAGAATGAATAATGTATTAAGTGACACAGGTCAGATTTGCAAAAAATGCCCTGGTCCTTAAGGTCAAAATGGGCATGGTCCTTAAGGGGTTAAACTCTGTATCTTACCTTGTTGCTAGCCATATTTGTTCCTGTTCTGGTTATTTTATGACATGATGACCTGCTCCCTCATATCCTGGCAGTCACTTACAGAACAGAACCTGACCTCCTTCATGCCCGCATACAAACATGCTAATTACAGATTATCCTAGGTCACTAATCTTTCTGTGACCATCTGGCATTGACACACAAGAAAACAAAGGGGGGAGGTGGGACACAAAATTTACATCAATTAAAACTGCTACATTACTGTCATATTACATTGACTGAAGTTTTCTGAGTTTCTTCTTATTTAGATCATAACCATGTGAAATGCCTCCTATCTATCTATCTGTAAAACTCAATGACAGGCATATTCAAAGAATGATGGATTTTTCTGCACAGTTTTTCTTTTACATTATTTATTAATTTACTTGGGATTCTCAAAGACCCCCCCCCCCCCTTTTTGTTTGAATATATGTGCCAAAATTGCAAACAACAATTATAAAAACAGGCGGGGCAAGCTATATCTGAGGAAGAAAAAAAC
Organism: Hyla sarda; assembly: GCF_029499605.1. Taxonomy (NCBI): domain Eukaryota; kingdom Metazoa; phylum Chordata; class Amphibia; order Anura; family Hylidae; genus Hyla; species Hyla sarda. Next base: position 306,725,010 of record NC_079190.1, on the reverse strand, counting down.
GAAAATGCAAAAAGAAAAATGTCCTGGTCCTTAAAGGGGTACTCCGCTGCTCAGCGTTTGGAACAAACTGTTCCAAACGCTGGATCCGGTACCGGGAGCTCGTGACGTCATAGCCGTCTCATGCATTCGGAACAGTTTGTTCCAAACACTGAGCAGCGGAGTACCCCTTTAACTCCTTAACGACGCAGGACGTATATTTACATCCTCCGCCGGCTCCCGCGATATGCTGCGGGGTCACGCGGTGTCCCCGCATCACATCGGGTCGGTCCCGGTGGCTATCAATGGCCGGGACCCGCGGCTAATACAGGACATCACCGATCGCGGTGATGCCCTGTATTAACCCTTCAGACGCGGCGATCAAAGCTGACCGTCGCGTCTGAAGTGAAAGTATCCCGGTTGCTCAGTCGGGCTGTTCGGGACCGCCGCAATTTCACCGAACAGCTTACAGGACACCGGGAGGGCCCTTACCTGCCTCCTCGGTGTCCGATCGGCGAATGACTGCTCCGTGCCTGAGATCCAGGCAGGAGCAGTCAAGCGCTGATAACACTGATCACAGGCGTGTTAATACATGCCAGTGATCTGTGTAAAAGATCAATGTATGTAATGTTATAGGCCCCTACGGGACCTATAACACTGCAAAAAAAAAGTGTTAATAAAGGTCATTTAACCCCTTCCCTAATAAAAGTTTGAATCACCACCCTTTTCCCATAAAAAAAATAAAACAGTGTAAATAAAATAAAAAAATAAACATATGTGGTATCGCTGCATGCGTAAATGTCCGAACTATAAAAATATATAATTAATTAAACCGCATGGTCAATGGCGTACGCGCAAAAAAATTCCAAAGTCCAAAAAAGCGTATTTTTGGTCACTTTTTATGAATAAAAAGTGATCAAAAAGTCCGATCAAAACAATAATGGATAAAAACTTCAGATCACGGCGCAAAAAAATGAGTCCTCATACCGCCCTTTACGTGGAAAAATAAAAAAGTTATAGGGGTCAGAAGATGACATTTTTAAACGTATAAATTTTCCTGCATGTAGTTATGATTTTTTCCAGAAGTACGACAAAATCAAACCTATATAAGTAGGGTACCATTTTAACTGTATGGACCTACAGAATAATGATAAGGTGTCATTTTTACCGAAATATGCATTGCGTAGAAACGGAAGCCCCCAAAAGTTACAAAATGGCGTTTTTTCTTCGATTTTGTCACACAATTATTTTTTTTTCCGTTTCGCCGTGAATTTTTGGGTAAAATTACTAATGTCACTGCAAAGTAGAATTGGTGACGCAAAAAATAAGCCATAATATGGGTTTTTAGGTGGAAAATTTAAAGGGTTATGATCTTTAAAAGGTAAGGTGGAAAAAATGAAAGTGCAAAAACTGAAAAACCCTGAGTCCTTAAAGGGGTAGTCCAGTGGTGAAAAACGAATCCCCTATCCTAAGGATAAGGGGATAAGTTTGAGATCGCGGGGGTTCGACCACTGGGGCCCCCTGCCATCTCTCTGTATGGGGGCCAGGCTCTCCGGCCAGATAGCGGGTGTCGACCTCCGCACGAAGCAGCGCCGACACGCCCCTCAATACATCTCTATGGCAGAGCCGGAGATTGCCGAAGGCAGCACTTCGGCTCTGCCATAGAGTTGTATTGAGGGGACGTGTCGGCCGCCGCTTCGTGCGGAGGTCGACACGCCCCCTTCCCGCGGGCTGTCGGGGCTCCGTACAGGAGATCGCAGGATCCTTAGGATAGGGGATAAGTTGTTCACCACTGGACTACTCCTTTAAGGACCCAGCCATTTTACACCTTAGGACCCGGCCATTTTAAACATTAATTTAAACATTTAACACTTTAAACATTAATAACTCTGGAATGCTTTTAGTTATCATTCTGATTCCGAGATTTGTTTTTCGTGACATATTCTACTTTAACATAGTGGTAAATTTTTGTGGTAACTTGCATCCTTTCTTGGTGAAAAATCCCAAAATTTGATGAAAAATTAGAAAATTTAGCATTTTTCTAACTTTGAAGCTCTCTGCTTGTAAGGAAAATGGATATTCCAAATAATTTTTTTTATTCACATATACAATATGTCCACTTTATGTTTGCATCATAAAATTGACGTGTTTTTACTTTTGGAAGACACCAGAGGGCTTCAAAGTTCAGCAGCCATTTTCCAATTTTTCACAAAATTTCCAAACTCACAATTTTTCATGGACCAGTGGATTTGTGGATTTGAAGGGTCTTCATCTTAGAAATACCCCACAAATGACCCCATTATAAAAACTGCACCCCCACCCCCCCAATGTATTCAAAATTACAATCAGTCAGTGTTTTAACCATTTAGGTGTTTCACAGGAATAGCAGCAAAGTGAAGGAGAAAATTCACAATCTTCATTTTTTACACTCACATGTCCTTGTAGACCCAATTTTTTAATTTTTACAAGGGGTAAAAGGAGAAAATGTATACTTATATTTGTAGCCCAATTTCTCTCGAGTAAGCACATACCTCACATCTCTATGAATATGTCATTACATTCCGTGAGGGGTGCAGTTTCCGAAATGGGGTCACGTGTTTTTTTTTGGTTTTTTTTTGCGTTTGTCAAAACCGCTGTAACAATCAGCCACCCCTGCGCAAATCACATCAAATGTACATGGTGCACTCGCCCTTCTGGGCCTTGTTGTGCGCCCCCAGAGCACTTTGCACCAACATATGGGGTATCTCCGTAGTCGGTAGAAATTGCATTACAAATTTTGGGGGGGCTTTTTTCAATTTTACCTCTTGTCAAAATGAAAAGTATAGGGCAACACCAGCATGTTAGTGTAAAAAAAAAATTTTTTTACACTAACATGCTGGTGTAGACCCCAATTCACCTTTTCATAAGGGGTGAAAGGAGAAAAAGCCCCCCAAAATTTGTTAGGCAGTTTCTCCCGAGTACAGCAATACCCCATGTGTGGCCCTAAACTGTTGCCTTGAAATATGACAGGGCTCCAAATTGAGAGCGCCATGTGCATTTGAGGCCTGAATTAGGGATTTGCATAAGGGTGGACATAGGGGTATTCTACGCCAGTGATTCCCAAACAGGGTGCCTCCAGCTGTTGCAAAACTCCCAGCATGCTTGGACAGGCAATGGCTGTCCGGCAATACTGTGAGTTGTTGTTTTGCAACAGCTGGAGGCTCCATTTTGGAAACAGTGACGTACCAGACGTTTTTCATTTTTATTGGGGAGGGGGCTGTGTAGGGGTATGTGTATATGTAGTGTTTTTTACTTTTTATTTTATTTAGTGTTAGTGTAGTCTAGTGTAGTGTTTTTAGTGTACAGTCACACGGGCGGGGGATTACAGCGAGTTTCCCGCTGCGAGTTTGAGCTGCCGCTCAAAATTTGCTGCATCGCAAACTTGCAGCCTGATACTCACTGTAAGCCCCCTGCCCATGTGAATGTACCCTGTACATTCACAGGGGGGGGAGGGGAAACCTCCAGGTGTTGCAAAACTACAACTCCCAGCATGCACAGTCTATCAGTGCATGCTGGTAGTTATAGTTTTGCAACAGCTGGAGGCACACAGGTTGGGAAACACTGAGTTAGGAAACAGACAATGTTTCCCAACCAGTGTGCCTCCAGTTGTTGCAAAACCACTACTCCCAAACATTCTCAGGCATGCTGGAAGTAATAGTTCGGCAACATCTTTAGAGCCAGATGTTGCCGAACTACAACTCCCAGCATGCTTGGAGTTGTAGTTTTGCAACATCTGGAGGACTACAGTTTGCAGACCACTAATACAGTGGTTCCCAATCTGTGCCCTTCCAGATGTTGCAAAACTACAACTCCCAGTATGCCAAAACAGTCCAGGCATGCTGGGAGTTGTAGTTCTGCAACATCTGAAGGGCCAGATGTTACAGAACTACAACTCCCAGCATGCCTGGACAGTAAGGGCATGGTGAGGATGTGTAGTTTTGCAACATCTGGAAGGGCCTCCAAATGTTGCAAAACTGCAACTCCCAGCATGCCCAGACGCCAAGGGCTGTCTGGGCATGCTGGGAGTTGTAGTGTAAGGGGACCAGATGGAGCAGTCCAGATCGCTTTACGGCGGTCTGGACTGCTGCAAAGGTCCCGCAACGCCGCCGAAGATCCACTCACCTGTCGCCGTCTCTGCCGCCGGGATCCGGGTCTACAGAGACGAGGTAAGTACCGGGGCTGGGCCCCAGCACTCCCCCGTCCCCCGCCACGTCCTCCGGTCTTCCTCCCGTTCTCTCCGGACTTCCAGGGGCCGGGCAGGGCGGGAGGAAGTAACCGCCCCCCCCCCCTTGCGATTGGTCGGTTAGCTAACCGAGGAATCGCAGGGGATAGGAGGAGGTGGCAGGCTTGCCACCTAGCTCTTATACTTCAGCATGGTCCTGACTGTCTGTGACAACCGGGATCATGCAAAACTACCGGACGGTCGGACGGTCGGGTCCTAGAGACCCGATCAACCCGGTAACGCCGCAGATCGCAGGGGCGATTTTCCTCGCGATTAGCGATGATCACCGACATCGGGGGGCCGACATGGCCCCCCTCTGCGTTTGCCCTGGATGCCTGCTGAAGCATTTCAGCAGGCATCTGCTTCCGATCTCTGCCCGGTGCGCGTCAGGGACCGGCTAACGCCAGGACGTACGGGGACGTCCTGGGTCCTTAAAGCCCAGGGTGCGGGGATGTCCCCGTACGTCCTGGGTCCTTGAGGGGTTAAGGACGGAGGGTTTTTCAGTTTTTGCATTTTCGTTTTTTCCTTATCACCTTCCAAAAATAATAACACTTTCAAATTTGCACCTAAAAATCCATATGATGGCTTATTTTTTGCACCACCAATCCTACTTTGTAATTACATCAGTCATTTTACCCAAAAATTTACAGCGAAACGGGAAAAAAATAATTGTGCGACAAAATGGAAGAAAAAACGCCATTTTGTAACTTTTGGGGGCTTCCGTTTCTACACAGTAAATTTTTCGGTAAAAATGACACCTTATCTTTGTTCTGTAGGTCCATACGGTTAAAATGATACCCTATTTATATAGGTTTGATTTTGTCGTACTTCTGAAAAAAATCATAACTACATGCAGGAAAATTTATACGTTTAAAATTGTCATCTTCTGACCCCTATACGTTTTTTTTTCCACATATAGGGCGGTATGAGGGCAAATTTTTTGCGCCGTGATCTTAAGTTTTTAGCAGTACCATTTTGTTGTAATCTGACTTTTTGATCGCTTTTTATTCATTTTTTATGGTATAAAAAGTGACCAAAAATATGCTATTTTGGACTTTGGAATTTTTTTGCGCGTACGCCATTGACCGTGCGGTTTAATGAACTATATATTTTTATAATTCGGACATTTACGCAGGCGGCGTTATCACATATGTTTATTTTTATTTACACAGTTTTTTTATGGGAAAAGGGGGTGATTCAAACTTTTATTAGGGAAAGGGTTAAATGATCTTTATCAACTTTTTTTTTTTTTTGCAGTGTTATAGCTCCCATAAGGGGCTATAACACTGCAGACACTGATCTTTTACACAGATCAGTGCAAAGCCATAGCTTTGCATTGATCAGTGTTATCGGCGGTTGATTGCTCAAGCCTGGATTTCAGAAGATCAGACGCGCAGGAGGCAGGTAAGCCACCCTCCTGCTGCGTCCTAGCTGATCGGGACATCACAATTTTATCTTGATGTTCCCGATCAGCCCGAATGAGCATCTGGGATGCTTTTACTTTCACTTTTAGACACGGCGTTCTGCTTTGATCGCCGTGTCTAAAGACTTCATGCCGGACATCAGCCCGATCGGCGATGTCCGGCATTAGTGTGAGTCCAGATTGCTTATAGCAACCTGGACCCACCGGTATGATGCATTATATATGGAAACACGCATATGGGCGTTTATAAACATCCAATTACGCTAAGGGGTTAAGGAGTTTAAAAAAATTATATGGGTGTGTAGGTGACAAAAGCTTTAATACGTACACAGTTTTGAATATATATATATATATATATATATATATATATATCATATATCAGGCGCAAAAATGTTTTTTTTTACCACGATGAGCTTTGAATATCCCTCTCAATGTGTGTGTGTGTGTGTGTGTGTGTATGTATGTGTGTATGTTCCAGCATCACTTCCAAACGGCTAAGGATATTAACATGAAACTTGGTACACATTACTTATATGTCAACAACAAACATAGGATAGGTGATTTAACCCTTACCCGCCCCCTTTTGTGAGAGTCAGAGTTTTTATTTAAAGTCCCATACAAGTTTAATAGGAAATATATGTTACATAACTTCCAAACAGCTGAAGATATTTCGATAATACTCGGTCAAATGTAACTTTTATGTGCACTAAAAATATAGGATAGTTAATTTAACCCTAACTTACCCTCATTTGCGAGGGATGGGGTTTTTGTTTAAAGTTCAATGCAAATCTATGGGAAATGTATGTTCCAGCATAACTTCCGTACGGCTGGAGATACTTCGATAATACTTGGTCACATGTTACTTATATGTCAAATAAAAATATATAATAGATAAATTAACCCATAACCTACCCCCATATGTGATTGATTTTTTTTTTTCAAGCCCCATGCAAGTATATAGGACTTCTGGGGCCTTACTCCGCAAGCTCCGCTCTGCATCTCCTGGTGAATGTGTCAGTCCGGCTGGCAAGCCACACCCTCCGTGCATGCCACGCCCCATCTTGCAAAGACACACCCGGCCTTTAAGCCACACCCCTTTTATAAGGACGGGATATGAGGTCGGGATATGGGGACGGGATATGAGGGGACACGGCTCATAGTGCGCTCAGAATCACCTGCACATCTCTCGGGAAATAGACCACATGATGCGGCCTCTTAGCTCCGGTCCGGGGCAGGCTGACCAGCGCGTCGTTACTCTTCCCAGACTCAGTCCCCAGAACACTTTGGAGTCTGAACAGGGAGTGCATATCACGTATGGTGTTCACGCCCACACACATGCTGATCACTCTGGCCACCATGCAAAACAGCAGACAATGAGCGGAGCGTGAGGCTGTACATAAAGTGTGCATGAGGCTGCGATTACTATGGTTACGAGGAACGATCAGGCCACGTCCTAGTAAGACTGTATTTCCCATTAAGACCAGACTGGAGTAGATAGATGACATACTGTGATCCACAGTACAGTGTCCATGTGGCCTACAGTACGTAGGGAGAACTATCCGCTGCTTCCGTGAGAGACTTAATAAACATCGCAGCAATACAGTGCATGGATTTGCTCTACACAGTGTGTCTCGACACATGAACGAGCACCACTCTGGCAATTTTAATCTGATACAGGCCACTCTTATCGAGCAGATAGCCAAGGATATCTCACAACGATTCGAGACACTTAGAAGGTGAGAGAACTTTTGGATACATACCCTTAACACTCTCGTCCCGCATGGTCTCAATGAGATGATTGAATGTAATTTTTAATCCCTTATCAGTGTATTCTTCTGTGTTTCGCACACAATCTAATAGTAACTTTATCTATGTATATGTACATGTATGTATATATATATATATATATGTATATATATATGTGTATGTATATGTTTGTATGTGTATGTATGTATATATATATCGTTCTATTTATGTTTTTTTACTACATATGGCTATGCATTCACAACCCCCCCCCTTTTTTCCCCTCCCCCCCCATCCCTCCATATGCTACTGATGGATGGCCATACTTCCCGTGTGCCTCTCATAGTTATACACATATATCTATTAGCATTTCAGCATATGGAACTGGGGATGTGTATATATATATATATATATATATATATATATATATATATATATATGTATATCCCTAGTTTAGATCCCCCTTTGAGGAATAATTCTTATATTTTTAATTATATTTATATTTTTATTCATTCCAGTATATATATATATGGCTCCTACATCCAGCGCATATGTTATATACACTCATCCTCTGCCCTTTACATCTAGGGGTCCAGAGAATTATTGGGTCAACTTCCCCACTGGCCCCTATTTTATTCCATCTTATTCCTTTTTTTGATTTTACTATATTATATTATATCCCCATTATATCACTACAGTAAGAATGCTTCTCCCCACTCTACACTGATACCTTTTGTCAGGGCTGTCTACTCTATCATGTATATTCCCACTGCACCGACCCTATTGGCGCATGGATGCAGGTTCACACTGTGTGCACCCAGCGCTGACCTGACAGAGATGCCAGTTTTCTATGCCATCATTCACTCTCTGCCACCGGCCTTTGTACCTCATCACGGTCCACACCGCTTACTATATACCGTGACACCTCTCGAGCCGGCATCCATCCCCACACTTACACTGACAGTGCCGGTGCACGATCGCACACTTACCCTGTGTGCATCCAGCGCTCGGCACGTCAGTGCTATCATACTCTGTAACTATCCCCGCCCCTCTGGGTCTTATTGGTTAGCCACTACCACATGCCTCCGCCCCTTGGCAACGCGTCCTTCACGCCGGCTCCTATGTTGTCAGTATTCTCCGCTGTGCAGCGGCAGGATGCTGACATCTGGAGACCGGATGTCAACAGTACCATTGCGGCTTTTTTCTCTAATATATTAACTACATTTTTCACATTTTGTAGTAGTCCTTGGCTCACATATACAATGTACTCTGTATGAATATGTCTATTATACTTTTATTATCTTATATATTGTTTCTATGTACCTGATGTGATGTCATTGTTTGGCTCCGCCTCCTTTTGCTTTTAGCCACCATTTGTTAGTGTATTTAAACTCTATCTGTACCTTTATCATGCACACTGATCTGAGGAAGGGGGTGGCTCCCCCGAAACGCATCATCTGTGTACTTCATTGTCCTCTTATGCTCTAATAAACCACTCCTGTGTTTTTTTACCAATACCTCTGGTTGGCATCTACATACTCTGGAACTAGCAGCGCCTCTGTAAGGGTCATATTTTCCTTCTTCGCCTCCACTTCCTTCAGGATCGGATCTCTTCCTTCCCTGCGACCCAGGCTCAGCAGCAGTTCCAGCCCTTCTGTCACCCACGGTGTGGGTTATATGCGAATACCCTATTCGCTCAAGGTGAGCGGCCACTACCTAGGGGCAAGTCCTGCCCGTTCACTGTGACTTTGTTTTAATCTGTTATCCCTGTTTAGTGGTAATGCACAAGGCGCCTGTGTCGGTCTCTCCTTTTTTCTCTCCCACTCTCTAGTAAGCTACAGGACCTTTGCTATGTCAAGATCAGTTGACCAGTATGGAGGGCGTAATGCTAGGTTACAGAATAACTTTCACATTACATCGTCATGTGATCCTACCAGTGCCGAGCTAAAGGGCCACGCCCCCCGAAATTTTTGGAGGAAAATTCAATCAGCCGAAAATGCTTAAATGGGAATTTTCGGCTGATAATTTTTTTGGCAGCTGAAATTTCAGTGCATCACTAGTGATTTGTATATAACATGGTGGTGGGTGTGCATAAGGCAGGTTTGAGAAAGGGAGGTAACACTCCTGAAATGTCACCAAACGGCCAAAGCTCACAGATGCTGAGTGCTTCGACTCCCAGAATTATGGCCAGAACAAGAGCCTTCAGCTGAGGTACATGATTTCCAATTACGCCTAATCCATGGACTCTCGCTACTTGTCATTGGGTAAATATTCATGCAATATCTGTGTTGAAAAAGTATATGTATTTTGCATTTGAAAAGGAATGGATAAAAGCTTTGGATAAATGCAATCCCTTTGCAGAGACAAAATGAAGAAGGGCTAGCTGAATTGCTTGAATTTCTCTAAGATTGGCAGAGATAAGCCGCTCCTGAGAAGACCAAGTCCCATGGACTGGAATGTCTAAGAGATGTGCACCCCAGCTACTTGGGATGCGTCTGTGGTCAATATGATCAGAGGTTGAACCATAGACCCCCTGTCCCTGAAGTGAATCCACCATCTGAGGGAGTAACGGGATTTCCAAGACAGGGAGCACAGGGAATTGAGCCTGAAAGGGCTGCCATTACATTTTGATAGGCCCTCCGACTGAAGAGGGCAGAGGTGCCACAAAGCCTAAAGGACTGCTTCCGCAGATGCTGACATGAGCCCTTCTGCTCCACGGGAGGTTTCTGTCCTCCCTAAGCTCGCCTTAGGACACCTGTGTTATGGTTTGACAGGTGTATCACCCCCCATGAGGGTCTGGATTGGGACTCAACGAGGTACAGACAGGAACTCTGCAGTACTCTTTATCTTAGATCTTCTTTCGGGAGTCAATTGGAGTGACATCCCCATGAAGTCGATGATGAAGCATAGGTACTTCACAGAGGTTGACGGGCTTACCTGTGGCTTCTGCCAGTTGTTGATCTAACCTAAAACGGAAGAGGAAGGAAAGAGCGACCTGAAGATGCTGAGTTAAGACCACTTGAGAGGAAGGCTTCAGAAGCTAGTCCTACAGGTAAGGCATGATGCTCAGACCCTGACGTCTGAGGGCCAAGGAATTAGCCATCGGGTATATTGGATTTAAACTGTTTGGTTAGTATGGGTCCCTCATCTGGGGGCCCTTATCTGCCTTTAAGACCCTAGGGCCTTTAACGGCCAGATCAGAAGGCTCCCTATGATCAACATCCTGGTCCCCCAACCAGATGATCTAAGTAACGTTTGCATTTTCCCTGGAGGAAAAAACTAAGAAGTGAGCTCTTCATCATCTGAAGAAGATGATACAAGAGAGACCACAGCAGGTTTCTCAGTAGGAGCTGAAACTTCCACAGGGGTTTGAGGTCTCACAGGAAAGACATTTCTGGTTAACTTCTCAGCAATGAAGTCTTTGACCTCTATGATAGAGCCATCAACATAGCTCTTCACCCAGACAAACATCTCCTGCATGGACTCTGGGACAACACCTCTCACAACTAGAGAACTGGCAGTTATCCTCTAGGGGGGGGGTGTTGCACCCAAAATACGGTGACAGATTTACTGGCATCGGAATCCCGAGGGGAAGACATCCCTGAGGAATAGAATAATTAAAAAGTAGTATTCCTAGACTACCTCCATAAAAATCCAAGAAAGAAATAAAGACAGGTGCAGACCAGTACAAGGAGAAAATAGCTCAATCCAGATCATAAGAAAATAATAGAATATCTATCACCAACCTCGGATCACAAAGACCAGAGGACTCTGAGTACTTGCTGACCGACTGAAGCTGCTTATATGCAGCAGGGAGGCCAAACGAAAAAACCCTCCCCAGCGGCAAGCAGAAAAATACCTCAGGAGGAGATAATCAAAACATTACCAACAGATGGATGATCTCTGACAAGGAGAGAAACAGCTCCGCAGAAGAAAATAGATTAAAGCTCTTTTATATGGCAACACTCTAAGTGTAAGTTTATTGTCTAAGGAAACCCCAGTGGCTCATAGTGTTAAACTTTATCACCTGTACATTTTCATAGAAAAAGCTTGTTATCCAACAAAAGCCTCATTATTTACAAAGGTCATTTGTATAGTTCTCCACCTTCTGGGTGCTGTCCAGGACTTAGGACAGTAGTTATGTAACGCTGAGTGCTCCGGGTCCCGCTGCTTCCCCGGAGCTCTCGCGGCGTCTTCTCGCTAACAGCGCTCCGGTCACTGCTTCTGACTGAGAGCGCTATTTCCGTATCAGCGTCGGGGATGCGACCCGTGTGGCGGGACGTCCCCGCTCACGGACCGCATCCCAACTCACTTACCGTCCTCCTGCTGCCCCTTCCTCCCGGCGCGCGTGGCCCCGCTCCTTAGGGCGTGCGCGCGCCAGCTTACTCAGATTTAAAGGGCCAGTGCACCATTAATTGGTGCCTGGTCCAATCAGTGCTAATGTATAAAAACCCACTTCCCCTTCCTGTCCTTTCCAGATCTTGTTGCCCTAGTGCCCTGAGAAAGCGTTCTGTGTGTATCCCAAGCCTGTGTATCCAGACCTTTGCCGCCTGCCTTGACCTCTTGCTACGTCCAACCTTGCCTTCGCCTTGTCCTTGAGTACTTCGCCTATCTCAGCTGTTAGTGAGGTCTATTCGCTATCGGGGTTACGACCTGGGAATTCACCGCCGCAGCAAGTCCATCCTGCCTGACAGTAGATCCGGCCATGGATCCAGCTGAGGTACCGCTGCCAAGCCTCGCTGACCTCACCACCGTGATCGCCCAGCAGTCCCAGCAGATCGTCCAACAAGGACAGCAGCTGTCTCAGTTGACTGTTTCAGCAGCTTCTACCTCCACTGCAGCAACCTTCTCCTCCGCCAGCTCCAGCATCTCCTCCACAGCGAGCTGCCACTTCCACGTCCAGAGTCCGCCTGTCTCTACCTGACAAGTTTGATGAGGATTCTAAGCTCTGCCGTGGGTTCCTGACCCAGTGTTCGCTGCACCTGGAGATCATGTCGCACCACTTTCCCACTGAATGGTCTAAGGTGGCATTAGTGGTCAGTCTGCTATCTGGAAAGGCCTTGTCCTGGGCCACACCGCTTTGGGACCGCAACGATCCTGCCACTGCTACCATTCAGTCCTTCTTCACCGAAGTATGCAGTGTCTTTGAGGAACCTGCCCATGCCTCTTCCTCTGAAACAGCCTTGCTAAACCTCGTCCAAGGAGACTCTACAGTGAGCGAATATGCCGTTGTTACGCCGAGCGCTCCGGGTTCCCGCTCCTCCCCGGAGCGCTCGCTTCACCTCCTCCGCTGCAGCGCCCCGGTCACGTCCTCTGACCCGGGGCGCTGCGATCCTGCTGCTAGCCGGGATGCGATTCGCGATGCGGGTAGCGCCCGCTCGCGATGCGCACCCCGGCTCTCCTACCTGACTCGCTCCCCGTCTGTTCTGTCCCGGCGCGCGCGGCCCCGCTCCCTAGGGCGCGCGCGCGCCGGGTCTCTGCGATTTAAAGGGCCACTGCGCCGCTGATTGGCGCAGTGGTTCCAATTAGAGTTATCACCTGTGCACTCCCTATATTACCTCACTTCCCTTGCACTCCCTTGCCGGATCTTGTTGCCTTAGTGCCAGTGAAAGCGTTCCTTGTGTGTCCCTTGCCAGTGTTTCCAGACCTTCTGCCGTTGCCCCTGACTACGATCCTTGCTGCCTGCCCCGACCTTCTGCTACGTCCGACCTTGCTTCTGCCTACTCCCTTGTACCGCGCCTATCTTCAGCAGCCAGAGAGGTGAGCCGTTGCTAGTGGATACGACCTGGTCACTACCGCCGCAGCAAGACCATCCCGCTTTGCGGCGGGCTCTGGTGAAAACCAGTAGTGGCTTAGAACCGGTCCACTAGCACGGTCCACGCCAATCCCTCTCTGGCACAGAGGGTCCACTACCTGCCAGCCGGCATCGTGACAGTAGATCCGGCCATGGATCCCGCTGAAGTTCCTCTGCCAGTTGTCGCTGACCTCACCACGGTGGTCGCCCAGCAGTCACAACAGATTGCGCAACAAGGCCAACAGCTGTCTCAACTGACCGTTATGCTACAACAGTTGCTACCACAGCTTCAGCAGTCATCTCCTCCGCCAGCTCCTGCACCTCCTCCGCAGCGAGTGGCCGCTCCTGGGATACGCTTATCCTTGCCGGATAAGTTTGATGGGGACTCTAAGTTTTGCCGTGGCTTCCTTTCCCAATGTTCCCTGCATCTGGAGATGATGTCGGACCTGTTTCCCACTGAAAGGTCTAAGGTGGCTTTCGTAGTCAGTCTTCTGTCCGGAAAAGCCCTGTCATGGGCCACACCGCTCTGGGACCGCAATGACCCCGTCACTGCCTCAGTACACTCCTTCTTCTCGGAAATCCGAAGTGTCTTTGAGGAACCTGCCCGAGCCTCTTCTGCTGAGACTGCCCTGTTGAACCTGGTCCAGGGTAATTCTTCCGTTGGCGAGTATGCCATACAATTCCGTACACTTGCTTCAGAATTGTCCTGGAATAATGAGGCCCTCTGCGCGACCTTCAAAAAAGGCCTATCCAGCAACATTAAAGATGTTCTGGCCGCACGAGAAATTCCTGCTAATCTACATGAACTTATTCACCTAGCCACTCGCATTGACATGCGTTTTTCTGAAAGGCGTCAGGAACTCCGCCAAGATATGGACTCTGTTCGCACGAGGCGTTTCGTCTCCTCGGCTCCTCTCTCCTCTGGTCCCCTGCAATCTGTTCCTGTGCCTCCCGCCGTGGAGGCTATGCAGGTCGACCGGTCTCGCCTGACACCTCAAGAGAGGACACGACGCCGTATGGAGAACCTCTGCCTGTACTGTGCTAGTACCGAACACTTCCTGAGGGATTGTCCTATCCGTCCTCCCCGCCTGGAAAGACGTACGCTGACTCCGCACAAAGGTGAGACAGTCCTTGATGTCTACTCTGCTTCTCCACGTCTTACTGTGCCTGTGCGGATGTCTGCTTCTGCCTTCTCCTTCTCTACAGTGGCCTTCTTGGACTCTGGTTCTGCAGGAAATTTTATTTTGGCCTCTCTCGTCAACAGGTTCAACATCCCAGTGACCAGTCTCGCCAGACCCCTCTACATCAATTGTGTAAATAATGAAAGATTGGACTGTACCATACGTTTCCGCACGGAGCCCCTTCTTATGAGCATCGGATCTCATCATGAGAGGATTGAACTTTTGGTCCTCCCCAATTGCACCTCGGAGATTCTCCTTGGACTTCCCTGGCTTCAACTTCATTCCCCAACCCTGGATTGGTCCACTGGGGAGATCAAGAGTTGGGGGTCCTCTTGTTCCAAGAACTGTCTAAAACCGGTTCCCAGTAACCCTTGCCGTAACTCTGTGGTTCCTCCAGTAACCGGTCTCCCCAAGGCCTATATGGACTTCGCGGATGTTTTCTGCAAAAAACAAGCTGAGACTCTACCTCCTCACAGGCCTTATGATTGCCCTATCGACCTCCTCCCGGGTACTACTCCACCCCGGGGCAGAATTTATCCTCTCTCTGCCCCAGAGACTCTTGCCATGTCCGAATACGTCCAGGAGAATCTAAAAAGGGGCTTTATCCGTAAATCCTCCTCTCCTGCCGGAGCCGGATTTTTCTTTGTCTCCAAAAAAGATGGCTCCCTACGTCCTTGCATTGACTACCGCGGTCTTAATAAAATCACGGTTAAGAACCGCTACCCCTTACCCCTCATCTCTGAACTCTTTGATCGCCTCCAAGGTGCCCACATCTTCACTAAATTGGACTTAAGAGGCGCCTATAACCTCATCCGCATCAGAGAGGGGGACGAGTGGAAAACGGCATTTAACACCAGAGATGGACACTTTGAGTATCTGGTCATGCCCTTTGGACTGTGCAATGCCCCTGCCGTCTTCCAAGACTTTGTCAATGAAATTTTTCGTGATCTATTATACTCCTGTGTTGTGGTATATCTGGACGATATCCTAATTTTTTCTGCCAATCTAGAGGAACACCGCCGGCATGTCCGTATGGTTCTTCAGAGACTTCGTGACAACCAACTCTATGCCAAAATTGAGAAATGTCTGTTTGAATGCCAATCTCTTCCTTTTCTAGGATATTTGGTCTCTGGCCAGGGACTACAGATGGATCCAGACAAACTCTCTGCCGTCTTAAATTGGCCACGCCCCTCCGGACTCCGTGCTATCCAACGCTTTTTGGGGTTCGCCAATTATTACAGGCAATTTATTCCACATTTTTCTACCATTGTGGCTCCTATCGTGGCTTTAACCAAGAAAAATGCTGATCCCAAGTCCTGGCCTCCTCAAGCAGAAGACTCCTTTAAACAACTCAAGTCTGCCTTTTCTTCGGCTCCCGTGCTCTCCAGACCTGACCCTTCCAAACCCTTCCTATTGGAGGTTGATGCCTCCTCAGTAGGAGCTGGAGCTGTTCTTCTACAAAAAAATCCTTCCGGGCATGCTGTCACTTGTGGTTTTTTCTCTAGGACCTTCTCTCCAGCGGAGAGGAACTACTCCATCGGGGATCGAGAACTTCTAGCCATTAAATTAGCACTTGAGGAATGGAGGCATCTGCTGGAGGGATCAAGATTTCCTGTTATTATCTACACCGACCACAAGAACCTCTCCTACCTCCAGTCGGCCCAACGGCTGAATCCTCGCCAGGCCCGGTGGTCTCTGTTCTTTGCCCGATTTAATTTTGAGATTCACTTTCGTCCTGCCGATAAGAACATTAGAGCCGATGCTCTCTCTCGTTCCTCGGATGCCTCAGAAGTTGATCTCCCTCCGCAACACATCATTCCACCTGACTGCCTGATCTCCACTTCTCCTGCCTCCATCAGACAGACTCCTCCAGGAAAGACCTTTGTTTCTCCACGCCAACGCCTCGGAATCCTCAAATGGGGTCACTCCTCCCATCTCGCAGGTCATGCGGGCATCAAGAAATCTGTGCAACTCATCTCCCGCTTCTATTGGTGGCCAACTCTGGAGACGGATGTTGGGGACTTTGTGCGAGCCTGCACTATCTGTGCCCGGGATAAGACTCCTCGCCAGAAGCCCGCTGGTTTTCTTCATCCTCTGCCTGTCCCCGAACAGCCTTGGTCTCTGATTGGTATGGATTTTATTACTGATTTACCCCCTTCCCGTGGCAACACCGTTATTTGGGTGGTCGTTGATCGATTCTCCAAAATGGCACATTTCATTCCTCTTCCTGGTCTTCCTTCTGCGCCTCAGTTGGCTAAACAATTTTTTGTACACATTTTTCGTCTTCACGGGTTGCCTACGCAGATTGTCTCGGATAGAGGGGTCCAATTCGTGTCTAAATTCTGGAGAGCTCTCTGTAAACAACTCAAGATTAAATTAAATTTTTCCTCTGCATATCATCCCCAGTCCAATGGACAAGTAGAAAGAATTAACCAGATCCTGGGTGATTATTTGCGACATTTTGTTTCCTCCCGCCAGGATGACTGGGCAGATCTCCTTCCATGGGCCGAATTCTCGTATAACTTCAGGGTCTCTGAATCTTCCTCCAAATCCCCATTTTTCGTGGTGTACGGCCGTCACCCTCTTCCCCCCCTCCCTACCCCCTTGCCCTCTGGTCTGCCCGCTGTGGATGAAATTTCTCGTGACCTTTCCATTATATGGAGAGAGACCCAAAATTCTCTCTTACAGGCTTCTTCACGCATGAAGAGGTTCGCGGATAAGAAAAGAAGAGCTCCCCCCGTTTTTTCCCCTGGAGACAAGGTATGGCTCTCCGCTAAATATGTCCGCTTCCGTGTCCCTAGCTACAAGTTGGGACCACGCTATCTTGGTCCTTTCAAAATTCTGTGTCAAATTAATCCTGTCTCTTATAAACTTCTTCTTCCTCCTTCTCTTCGTATCCCTAATGCCTTTCACGTCTCTCTTCTCAAACCACTCATCCTCAACCGTTTTTCTCCCAAATCTGTTCCTCCCACTCCTGTTTCCGGCTCCTCGGACGTCTTCTCGGTCAAGGAGATTTTGGCTGCCAAAAAGGTCAGAGGAAAAAATTTTTTTTTAGTAGACTGGGAGGGTTGTGGTCCTGAAGAGAGATCCTGGGAACCTGAGGACAACATCCTTGACAAAAGTCTGCTCCTCAGGTTCTCAGGCTCCAAGAAGAGGGGGAGACCCAAGGGGGGGGGTACTGTTACGCCGAGCGCTCCGGGTTCCCGCTCCTCCCCGGAGCGCTCGCTTCACCTCCTCCGCTGCAGCGCCCCGGTCACGTCCTCTGACCCGGGGCGCTGCGATCCTGCTGCTAGCCGGGATGCGATTCGCGATGCGGGTAGCGCCCGCTCGCGATGCGCACCCCGGCTCTCCTACCTGACTCGCTCCCCGTCTGTTCTGTCCCGGCGCGCGCGGCCCCGCTCCCTAGGGCGCGCGCGCGCCGGGTCTCTGCGATTTAAAGGGCCACTGCGCCGCTGATTGGCGCAGTGGTTCCAATTAGAGTTATCACCTGTGCACTCCCTATATTACCTCACTTCCCTTGCACTCCCTTGCCGGATCTTGTTGCCTTAGTGCCAGTGAAAGCGTTCCTTGTGTGTCCCTTGCCAGTGTTTCCAGACCTTCTGCCGTTGCCCCTGACTACGATCCTTGCTGCCTGCCCCGACCTTCTGCTACGTCCGACCTTGCTTCTGCCTACTCCCTTGTACCGCGCCTATCTTCAGCAGCCAGAGAGGTGAGCCGTTGCTAGTGGATACGACCTGGTCACTACCGCCGCAGCAAGACCATCCCGCTTTGCGGCGGGCTCTGGTGAAAACCAGTAGTGGCTTAGAACCGGTCCACTAGCACGGTCCACGCCAATCCCTCTCTGGCACAGAGGGTCCACTACCTGCCAGCCGGCATCGTGACAGCCGTGCAGTCTTTCAGGACTTTGCAACGCCCCTGCAGTCTTTCAGGACTTTGTCAATTAATCTTTCTGGACATGCTGTATTCCTGTGTGGTAGTCTATCTAGATGGCATCCTCATTTTTTCCCCCAACCTAGAGGAACATTGCCTCCATGTCCGTCAAGTGCTTCAGCGCCTACGCAAAAATCATCTTTATACCAAGATTGAGAAATGTCTTTTTGAGCGCAGCAGTCTACCCTTCCTGGGATATATAGTGTCCGGTCAAGGCCTTCAAATGGACCCTGATAAGCTATCTGCGGTAATAGATTGGCCACGTCCCACTGGTCTACGAGCTATCCAACGATTTCTCGGATTTGCTAATTATTACCGTCAATTCATTCCCCACTTCTCCACCATCGTTGCTCCTATTGTGGCATTAACCAAGAAAAATGCTAATCCGAAATCCTGGCCATCTCAGGCAGAGGAAGCCTTTAATCTCCTCTGCTCCAGTCTTGTCCAGACCTGATCCTCTGAAGCCCTTCTTCCTTGAAGTTGACGCCTCCTCAGTTGGAGCCGAAGCAGTCCTTCTTCAAAAAACCGCTGAGGATAAAAATATCACTTGCGGTTTCTTCTCCAAAACGTTTTCTCCGTCTGAAAAAAACTATTCAATAGGAGACCGAGAACTATTGGCCATTAAGTTGGCACTTGAGGAGTGGAGACATCTTCTGGAAGGGTCCCTTCATCCCATCACCATCTACGCAGACCACAAAAATGTATCTTATCTTCAATCCGCCCAACGGTTAAACCCTCGCCAGGCTAGATGGTCATTGTTCTTTGCCCGTTTCAATTTTCAAATCCATTTTCTGCAGACAAGAATGTTAGGGCAGATGCTCTATCACGTTCCACCGATGCTTCAGAAGCCGAGACTCTTCCTCAGCACATCATACCTCCTGAGTGTCTGATCTCTTCTGCTCCTGCTTCTCTGGCACCAATTCCTCCTGGAAAAATTTATGTTCCTCCACGTCTTCGCCTCCAGACCCTCAAATGGGGCCATTCCTCTCATCTGGCTGGTCACACTGGAATCAAAAAATCTATACAGTTGATTGCCAGACACTATTGGTGGTCCTCCCTGGAAAAAGATGTGACCGATTTCGTACGAGCCTGTACAGTGTGTGCACATGACAAGTCTCCTCGCCAGAAACCTGCAGGTCTTCTTCTCCCTCTGCCGGTGCCTGAACTGCCTTGGTCTCACATAGCCATGGACTTCATCACTGACCTCCCTTTATCTCTTGGCAACCCCGTCAGCTGGGTGGTCGTTGATTGCTTTTCTAAAATGGCTCATTTTGTTCCGCTTCCTGGCCTTCCTTCTGTGCCACAGTTGGCAAAGCATTTCTTTCTGCAGATTTTTCATCTTCACGGGCTCCCCACGCATATCGTCTCGGATAGAGGCGTTTAATTTATTTCAAAATTTTGGAGAGCACTCTGCAATCAATTAAAGATTAAATTAAATTTCTCTTCCTCCTATCACCCCCAATCCAGTGGACAAGTGGAAAGAGTGAATCAGATCCTTGGTGACTACTTGCGACATTTTGTCTCCTCCCGTCAAGATGATTGGGTCGACCTTCTGCCCCGGGCTGAATTCTCGTACAATTTCAAAAATTCAGAATCTTCCTCCAAATCTCCATTTTTGTGGTGTACGGCCATCATCCGCTTCCCCCCCCCCCTCCCCATTCCCACTTCATCTGAGGTTCCTGCCGTGGATGAATTAACCCGGGACTTCTCATCCATCTGGAAGGAGACTCAAAAGTCACTCTTACTGGCCTCATCCCGCATGAAGAGACATGCCGATAAAAAGAAAAGAACTCCTCCTGTCTTTTCCCCTGGTGACAAAGTGTGGCTCTCTGCCAAATACATACGGTTTCGTGTCCCTAGCTACAAGCTGGGTCCTCGTTACCTCGGGCCATTTAAAATCAAAAAACAAATCAATTCAGTCTCCTACAAGCTCCATCTTCCTTCTTCTCTTCATATTCCTAACGCTTTTCATGTCTCCCTTCTCAAACCTCTCATACTTAACCGCTTTTCCCCCAAGGTCACCGTTCCTGCTCCTGTCACTGGGTCCTCTGATGTCTTCTCCGTGAAAGAGATTCTCGCCTCCAAGGTTGTCCGAGGTCAAAAAAAATTTCTTGTTGATTGGGAGAATTGTGGCCCCGAAGAGAGGTCTTGGGAACCCGAGGCCAATATCCTTGACAAGGAGCTAATTCATAAATTTCTGGGTCCCAAAAAGAGGGGGAGACCCAAGGGGGGGGTACTGTAACGCCGAGCACTCTGGGTCCCGCTGCTTCCCCGGAGTGCTCGTGGCGTCTTCTCTCTGACAGCTCTCTGGTCACTGCTTCTGACCGAGAGCGCTATTTCCCTATCAGCGGCGGGGATGCGACCCGTGTAGCGGGACGTCCCCGCTCACGGACCGCATCCCAACTCACTTACCATCCTCCTGCTGCCCCTTCCTCCTGGCGCGCGCGGCCCGCTCCTTAGGGCACACAAGCGCCAACTTACTCAGATTTAAACGGCCAGTGCACCATTAATTGGTGCCTGGTCCAATCAGTGCTAATGTATAAAAACCCACTTCCCTTCCTGCCCTGAGAAAGCATTCTGTGTGTATCCCAAGCCTGTGTATCCAGACCCTTGCCGTTGCCCCTAACTATGAACCTTTGCCGCCTGCCTTGACCTTTTGCTACGTCCGACCTTGCCTTCGCCTTGTCCTTGTGTACTTCTCCTATCTCAGCTGTTAGTGAGGTCGAGTCGCTATCGGGGCATACAACCTGGGAGTTTACCGCCGCAGCAAGTACATCCCGCCTTGCGGCGGGCTCTGGCGAAAACCAGTAACTTCTTAGAACCGGTCCCCTGGTATGGCCCACGCCATCGCCTCACTAACACAGAGGATCCACTACCCGCTACCAGTCTGGTTCCTGACAACTAGATAAAACCGGCCAACACCATCTAAAGTTAGACATATATATATATATATATATATATATATATATATATATATATATATATATATATATTTATATACAAAAAACCAAAAGGCAACAGCTTACAAAAAAAATGTAAAAGAATATAAAGTAAGATGCAGGCAACCTGTTAAAGGATCAAGTCCAACAATCCATCCAAAGATAAAAAAGAAGATCAGGGCAGCACTCCAATAACGTGAAAAAGAGTGAATTTATTCCATCAAAGCAATGTGCAAAAACAGCAGTGACGTTTCAATCCTCTCCAGGATCTTTTTCAAGCTGAACTAAACAGATTTGTGGTTTCTTTTATACATACAACCATAAAATGAATCAATTATCAATAAAGTGCGAGATCAAAATACAATAAAGTGCAATTAGTGCATAAAACGTGTACAGTAGAATAATCAGTATGCATTGTAAGGCAAGCTTATACATATGTCCAGAATAACTGGACAATAAAGTGCTTACAGTGATCTTAAAACAATCAGATTACCTATAATTAAAAACAGTCAAACAATCAGAGGAATAATTACAGTAACACTATACCTTAAGCATGTGTGATGGCGTGCATGGACACTCGGCGTTCTGGAAGTGCCGTCTGTACCAGCCCCACCCCTTACATGACGTTGTAGTCAATCATTGGTTTGAGATCTCCGTCATGCGAACACAAATGAATATCGGCGTGTGCGCAATGCCGGCTCTAATGTTCTTCTACGTTTGTTCTTCTACGTTAGGACAGATTTTCCATTTTTCAAGATGGCGCTGTCGCACCAATTTCCTCGGTGAGCATGCGCAGGTACGTGACTATGCATGGACGTAAGAGCCGGCATTGCGCACGCGCCGATATTCATTTGTGTTTGCAGGACGGAGATCTCAAATCAATGATTGACTACAATGTCATGTAAGGGGTGGGGCTGGTACAGAAGGCGCTTCCGGAACGCCGAGTGTCCATGCACAACATCACACATGCTTAAAGGAGATATCCAATAGTTAAAAATCTGAAAATATGTACCTGCCACAGGTTAGACCTTGACTCCATGATGCCACCGCACTTTTCATTATATGTCTGCCCCATCCCGTTTGTATGCTATGCCACTGTGAAAATAGCAGCACTTCCTGGTTATGGAGCCTGAGCTCCCATCATCCTCTTCACTCTGAAAAAATGACTTCCTCTCAAGTCTGTAACAAAGTGTATGCCCCCAAAGCCTGCCCATATCACGCCCTACTGTGCTAAATCTCTGCCCTTCTTATTGCTTACAGCTCCTCCCTTCCCCCCCCCCCCCCCCTGCTCTGTTTTGCACCAATTGATGGCTCCCTGTTTGGGTAGACAGGTGGCTCCCTGTTTGGGTAGACAAAATGTCATAACCAATTTTTTGTGTTTTTTTTAATCTCGTTTCAGATCCGTGTATGCAGAGGATTATAGCAGATTCGATGGATTACGGTGGATTAATTTTTTTTTCTTTTAATAAAATGGTTAAGGAGGGCTGTGGGGAAGTGTTTTTTTAAAATAAAATCATTTTTCCAATGTGTTGTGTTTTTTATTTTATTGAATTTTCAGGCTTAGTAGTGGAAGCTGGTCTTTTTGACGGAATCCATTACTAAGCCAGGGCTTAGCGCTAGCCCCAAAAACAGCTAGCGCTAACCCCCCAATTTTTATTCCGGTACCCACCGCCACAGGGGTGACGGGAAGAGCCAGTACCAACAGGCCCGGAGCATCAAAAATGGCGCTCCTGGGCCTAGACGGTAACAGGCTGGCGTTATATAGGCTGGGAGGGCCAGTAGCAATGGTCCTTGCCCACCCTGGTAACGTGAGGCTGTAGCTGTTTGGTTGGTATTGTGCTGAGGATGAAAATACGGGGAACCCTATGCGTTTTTTAAATGTATTTAAATAAAAAAAAACATGTAGGGTTCCCCGTATTTTCATTCTCAGCATAATACCAACCAAACGGCAACAGCCTGACGTTACTAGAGTGGGCAAGGACCATTGTTACTGGCCCTCCCCAGCCTAAATAATGCCAGCCTGTTACAGCCTAGGCCCAGGAGCACCATTTTTGATGCTCCAGGCCTGTTGGTACTGGCTCTTCCCGGCACCCCTGTGGCGGTGGGTATTGGGGTAATAATTGGGGGTTAGCACTAGCTGTTTTTGGATTCTGTCAAAAAGACAGGCTTCCCCTACTAAGCCTGAAAATTCAATAAAAAAAAAACACAACACGTCGGAAAAATTATTTTATTTTAAAAAACACTCCCCCACAACCCTCGTTAACCATTTTATTAAAAGAAAAAAAAATAATCTGCCGTAATCCATCGAATCCACCGTAATCCTCTACATAAACGGATCTGAAACAAGAAGAAAAAAAACACAAAAAATTGGTTATGACATTTTTTGCGCTGTCCGCTGGGAGAGCACACATGATGCAATGTCTACCCAAACAGGGAGCCACCAATTGGTGCAAAACTACAACTCCCAGCATGCCCAGACCACCTTTGGCTGTCTGGGCATGCTGTGACATGTAGTTTAGCAACAGCTGGGGTCTCCCAGTCTGGGTAGACACTGCCAGAATGGTCTGTTCACATTATACAAAACGGAGAATGTGAACAGTGCTTCAGATTTACTAGCCTGGTTCCCTTCTGTAGCTCCGCCCCTAATGATGTCATCACTAGGGGCGGAGCTACACGGACCTGCCCGGGACTCGAGGGAAGTAAGCGGACTTTGTCTTCTGTATACACTATATACAGCTATCTATAGATAGCTGTATATACTGTATACTGCCCAAACGGCTATAGGAGCAAGGAATCCTGTCAGTCTTGTGTCTAACCCTTGTAACATTCCTGGAGGGGTCTAGTTTCCAAAATGGTGTCACATGTGGGGGGTTTCTGCTGTTCTGGCATCATGAGTGGTTTAAAAATGCACATGGCCCCCGACTTCAATTTCAGCAAAATTTTCTCTACAAAAGACCAATGGCACTCATCTAACAGAGCACTTAACATCCACATATGGGGCATTTTCTTAATCGGGAGAAATTGGGCTTCAAATTTTGGGGTCCATTTTCTCCTATTAAACCATGTGAAGATGAAAAATTTTGATTAACACCATCATTTTAGTGTTAAAAATCTAATTTTCCATTTTTACATCCAACTTCAATGCAAAGTGGTCAAACACCTGTGAGGTGTTAAGATTCACAATACCCCTTGTTAAATTCCTTGAGGGGTGTAGTTTCCAAAATAGTATGCCATGTGGGTCTTTCTTTTTTTTTGCTGTTCTGGCACCCTGGGGACTTTCTAAATGCAACATGCCCCCCAAAAACCATTTCAGCAAAATTCTCTTTCAAAAAGCCATATTTTGCTCCTTCTCTTCTGAGCATTGTAGTGCGCCAGCAGAGCACTTAATGGCCACATATGGGGCGTTTTCTTAATCAGGAGAAATTGGGCTTCAAATTTTGGGGTCCATTTTCACTTATTACTCCTTGTGAAAAAGAAAAATTTGGGGTAACACCATCATTTGAGTGTTAAAAATCTAAATTTCCATTTTCACGTCCAACTTCAACGCAAAGTCATCAAACACTTGTGAGGTGTTAAGGCTCACTATACCGCTTGTTACGTTCCTTGAGGGATGTAGTTTCCAAAATAGTATGCCATGTAGGGGTTATTTTGCTGTTCTGGCACCATAGGGGCCACAGTTGCTCTTTCCCTCTTGAGCCATGTTGTGAGCCCGCAGAGCACTTTATGTCAACATATGAGGTATTTCCATTCTCGAGAAAAATTGGGCTAAAAATTTTGGGGGGCTTTTTCACCTAATACCACTTTTAAAAATGAAAAAAAATGGGGCTACAAAAACATGTAAGTGTAAAAAAAGCATATTTAGATTTTTCTCCTCCACTTTGTTGCTATTCTTGTGAAACACCTAAAGGGTTAACAAACTTTCTGAATGTCATTTTGAATACTTAGAGGGGTGTAGTTTCTATAATGCGATCATTTATGGGGTATTTCTCACAGAAAGGCCTCTCAGATCCACTTCAAACTTAAATGGTCAATGAAAAATTCAGATTTTGAAATTTTTGTGAAAATTTTGAAAATTGCTGCTATACTTTGAAGCCCTCTAAAGTCTTCAAAAAGTAAAAACATGTCAAGTTTCTGATGCCAACATAAAGTAGACATATTGTGTATGTGAATCAATATAACATTTATTTGGAATATCCATTTTCCTTATAAGCAGAGAGTTTCAAAGTTAGAAAATGCTACATTTTTAAACATTTTCATGACATTTTGGAATTTTTCACCAAGAAGGGAAAATAATGATGAATGTTTACCACTATATTAAAGTAAAATATGTCACGAAAAAATAATCTCAAAATCAGAATAATCGGTAAAAGCATCCCAGAGTTATTAATGCATAAAGTCACAGTGGTCAGAATAGAATAGATTTTTTGTGCTGAAAACGCCCCCCTCGGCTTATACTCAAGTGAACTCTCCGCCTGTCAGCCCCTTCTCAGTGGTCTTCAACCTGCGGACCTCCAGATGTTGCAAAACTACAACTCCCAGCATGCCCGGGCATGCTAGGAGTTGCAGTTTTGAAACCTCTGGAGGTCCGCAGGTTGAAGACCACTGCGGCCTTCGTCATCATCCAGTCCCACCCTTTAGTTTTCTACTCTCCTCCCCTCGGTGGGAAGGAAGGGCGACTTGGTCTGGGCCATCTATGCTGCAGGGACCGTCCGGTGGGGAGGGTTAATCGTGCCGGCCTGTCCATCTTCACCGGGAGGCCCTCTTCTCCGCTCCGGGCCCGGCCCCGGCCTAGTGACGTTGCCTTGACGACGATGCACAGGGACGTCTGTGTGCAGCAGACGTACCTGCGCATGAACGTCCCTGTGCGTCGTCGTCAAGGCAAGGTTTCTAGGCCGGGCCCGGAGCGGAGAAGAGGGCCTCCCGGTGAAGATGGAAAGGCCGGAGCGACTAACCCTCCCCACCGGACGGTCTCTGCAGCATAGATGGCCCGGACCAGCTCACCCTTCCTTCCCACCAAGGGGAGGGGAGTAGAAAACTAAAGGGGGGGGGGGTCTGGATGATGAAGGTCGCAGTGGTCTTCAACCTGCGGACCTCCAGAGGTTTCAGAACTGCAACTCCCAGCATGCCCAGACAGCTATCCCCTATCCCCAAAGGATAGGGGATAAGATGCCTGATCGGGGGGAGGGGGGGTCCCACTGCTGGGGAGTACCCTGTTACAATCAGTCCCTGGAGCACGTTCGTTTCGGGTCTGATTACTGGCGATCATGGGGGCCAGAGCATTGTGAAGTCACGGCCCCACCCAGTGTGACGTCACGCTCCACCCCCCTCAATGCAAGGCTATGGGAAGGGGCATGACAGCAGCGAGATCCCCCGCGATCAGGCATCTTCCAAAGGATAGGGGATAAGATGTCTTAGCGCCGGAGTACCCCTTATAGGTGAAAAAGGGCTCAGTCCTTAAGGGGTTAAGGACCAGTCCAATTTTCATTTTTGCACTTTCGTTTTTTCCTCCTCCCCTTCTAAAAATCATAGCGCTTTCAATTTTGCACCTACAGACTCATATAAGGGCTTGCTTTTTGCGCCACCAATTGTACTTTGTAATGGCATCAATTATCTAATAACAAAATAGTTACATAGTTACATAGTTGCATAGTTACATAGTTACATAGTTACATAGTTACTACGGTCGAAAAAAGACATATGTCCATCAAGTTCAACCAGGGAATTAAGGGGTAGGGGTGTGGCGCGATATTGGGTGTCACGATCCCGGCTGGTAGGAGGTGGATCCTCTGTGCCAGAGAGGGATTGGCGAGGACCGTGCTAGTGGACCGGTTCTAAGTCACTACAGGTTTTCACCAGAGCCCGCCGCAAAGCGGGATGGTCTTGCTGCGGCGGTAGTGACCAGGTCGTATCCACTAGCAACGGCTCAACCTCTCTGACTGCTGAAGATAGGCGCGGTACAAGGGAGTAGACAAAGGCAAGGTCGGACGTAGCAGAAGGTCGGGGCAGGCAGCAAGGATCGTAGTCAGGGGCAACGGCAGGAGGTCTGGAACACGGGCTAGGAACAAACAAGGGAACGCTTTCACTAGGCACAAGGGCAACAAGATCCGGCAAGGGAGTGCAGGGGAAGCGAGGTATAAGTAGGGAGTGCACAGGTGGAAACTAATCAAGGTAATTGGAAGATTGGACCAGGCACCATCATTGGTGCACTGGCCCTTTAAATCGCAGAGACCCGGCGCGCGCGCGCCCTAGGGAGCGGGGCCGCGCCCGCCGGGACAGGACCGACGGAGAGCGAGTCAGGTACGGGAGCCGGGGTGCGCATCGCGAGCGGGCGCCACCCGCATCGCGAATCGCATCCCGGCTGGAGGCGGTACCGCAGCGCACCCGGTCAGTGGATCTGACCGGGGCGCTGCAGCAACGAGGATGAGGCGAGCGCTCCGGGGAGGAACGGGGACCCGGAGCGCTCGGCGTAACATTGGGGAAGGGATGAGATTTTATATTTCTTCATAAGCATTAATCTTATTTTGTTCCAGGAATGTATCTAATCCTGTTTTAAAGCTGTTAATTGTTCCTGCTGTGACCAGTTCCTGAGGTAGACCGTTCCATAAATTCACAGTCCTCACGGTAAAGAAGGCGTGTCGCCCCTTGAGACTAAACTTTTTCTTCTCCAGACGGAGGGAGTGCCCCCTCGTCCTTTGGGGGGGGTTAACCTGGAACAGTTTTTCTCCATATTTTTTGTATGGGCCATTAATATACTTATATACGTTTATCATATCCCCCCTTAAACGTCTCTTCTCAAGACTAAACAATTGTAACTCCTTTAATCGCTCCTCATAGCTAAGATGTTCCATGCCCCATATTAGTTTAGTCGCGCGTCTCTGCACCCTTTCCAACTCCGCAGTGTCCCTTTTATGGACAGGTGCCCAAAACTGAACAGCATATTCCAGGTAAGGCCGTACCAATGATTTATAAAGGGGGAGTATTATGTCCCTGTCCCTTGAGTCCATGCCTCTTTTGATACATGACAATATCCTGCCGGCTTTGGAAGCAGCAGCCTGACATTGCATGCTATTCTGTAGTCTGTGATCTACAAGTACACCCAGATCCTTCTCTACCAGTGACTCTGCCAGTTTAATCCCCCCTAAGACATACGATGCATGCAGGTTATTAGTACCCAGATGCATAACTTTACATTTATCCACATTGAACCTCATTTGCCAAGTGGATGCCCAGACACTTAGTCTATCCAAGTCATCTTGTAACTTATGCACATCCTCTATAGACTGTACCGTGCTACAAAGCTTGGTGTCATCTGCAAAGATAGAAACAGAGCTGTTAATACCATCTATATCATTGATAAATAAATTAAACAACAGCGGGCCCAGTACTGAACCTTGGGGTACACCACTAATAACCGGGGACCAATCAGAGTACGAATCATTGACCACCACTCTCTGGGTACGATCCATGAGCCAGTGTTCAATCCAGTTACAAACTAAAATTTCCAAACCCAAAGACCTTAACTTACCTGTCAGACGTCTATGAGGGACAGTATCAAACGCTTTAGCAAAATTCAGAAACACTATATCCACAGCCATTCCTCTGTCAAGGCTTCTACTCACCTCTTCATAAAAGCAAATTAGATTGGTTTGACAACTTCTATCCTTAGTAAACCCATGCTGGCTATCACTTATAATACAATTATCCCATATGTATTCCTGTATGTAATCCCTTATAAGTCCTTCAAACAATTTACCCACAATGCACGTTAAACTTACCGGTCTATAGTTTCCTGGGGAAGACCTAGAGCCCTTTTTGAAGATTGGCACCACATTCGCCTTGCGCCAGTCCCTTGGCACAATACCAGACACCAGAGAATCTCTAAATATCACGAACAGGGGTACAGATATTACTGAACTTACCTCTCTAAGAACTCTTGGGTGTAGTCCATCCGGTCCTGGGGATTTGCTTACATTTATATCACTTAACTTACCTTGTACCATCTCTACATTAAGCCAGTTCAGTAGATTACATGATGTGTTACCAGCACTGACCTGGCCAATGTCAGCTCCTTCTTCCATAGTGTATACAGAACTAAAGAACCCATTCAGTAGCTCCGCCTTCTCTTGATCGCCTGTGACAACCTCCCCATTATCATTATTAAGGGGTCCTACATGCTCTGTCCTTGGTTTTTTTGCATTTATATATCTAAAAAAATATTTAGGATTAGTTTTGCTTTCTTTGGCCACCTGTCTCTCATTTTGAATTTTTGCTGTTTTTATTACATTTTTACAGATTTTATTAAGCTCCTTGTATTGTTTAAATGTTATAGCTGACCCATCAGATTTGTATTTTTTGAAGGCTATTTTTTTGTTGTTTATTGCTCTTTTAACATCATGTGTCAGCCATGTAGGATTTAGTTTTAATCGTTTATATTTGTTCCCCTTTGGTATATATTTAGCTGTATAGTTATTTAGAGTTGATTTAAAGATGTCCCATTTACCTTCTGTATCAGTATTTGACAACACCTCCCCCCAGTCTATGTCCTGTAGTGCAGCCCTCAGCCCAGGGAAATTTGCCTTTTTAAAGTTATATGTTTTTGCCTTCCCCGCCTGTCTTTGTTTTCTACATTTTAAGTCAAAAGTAACTATATTGTGGTCGCTATTACCAAGGTTTTCCCGCACAGTTACATTACCAACCAGCTCTGCATTGTTGGAAATGATCAGATCCAACAAGGCATCACTTCTTGTTGGGTCCTCCACAAACTGGCCCATAAAATTATCCTGCAATAAATTTAGGAATTGTCGCCCCTTTGTAGTTTTAGCCAACCCCGGACCCCAATCTATATCTGGATAGTTAAAATCTCCCATTATTACCACTGTACCTGCCCGGGCGGCCCTCTCTATTTGTTTATGAAGCCGAACTTCTATCTCTTCAGTGATATTAGGGGGTCTGTAGATTACACCAAATACTATTTTTTCAGTATTTCCCTCCTTTTGTAACTCTACCCACAATGATTCCACATCCTCAGAATCATCACACACTATGGCATCGTTCACACCCAAAACCAAAGAATATATATTTGTGGGGTGAAATTGAAAAAAAAACACCTCATTCTGTCACTCTTGGGGGCTTCCGTTTCTATACAGTGCAATTTTTGGTAAAAATGACACCATATCTTTATACTGTAGTATAGAAATTTATGTAGGTTTTGTTTTATTTTGCAACTTTAACCTGTTAAGGATGAAAGGCATACAGGTATGCCCTTGTGTCCTGGTACTTAACCCCTTAACCCCTTTACTCAACAGCCTGTTTTGGCCTCAATGACCAAGGCCTTTTTTTCAAATCTGACATGTGTCTCTTTATGTGGTAATAACTCTGGAATGCTTTTACTTATCAATCCAATTCCGAGATTGTTTTTTCGTGACATATTGTACTTTACATTAGTGGTAAATTTTGATTGATATATTCAGCGTTTTTTGTAAAAAAAATGAAAAATTTGGCAAAAAAATGAAAAATTTGCATTTTTCTAGACTTTACATTTTATGCTTGTACCATAAATAGTCATATCGCACCAAATTAATGATTAATTCACATCTGCAATATGTCTACTTTATGTTCCCATCATTTGATAAACATTATTTTACTTTTTTAGAATGTTAGAGGGTTTATAAGTTTAGCAGCAATTTTCCAGATTTTCAAGAAAATTTCAAAATCTGATTTTTCAGGGACCAGTTCAGTTCTGAAGTGGAATTGAGGGGCCTGAATGTTAGATACCCCCATAAATCACCCCATTTTATAACCTGCACCCCTTAAAGTAGTCAGAATGACATTAAAGAAGTTTATTAACCCTTTCGGTGCTTCACAGAAATGAAAGCAAAGTGGAGGCTGAATTTAAAAATTTCATTTTTTTTGCAGATTTTTCATTTTTATCCATTTTTTTCTGTAACACAATAGGTGTTGACAAAGAAATAAAACTCAAGATTTATTCCCTGAATTCTGACGTTTTTAGAAATATTCCATATGTGGCCTTTGTGCGCTACGTGTCTCTCATGCAGGCCTCAGACATGAAGGAGTGCTATGTGGATTTTGGGGCACCCTTTTAGTTTAGGATATTTTGTTGGCATCATATAAAGTCGCAGACGCCTTGGGGTGAAAAAATATTTTTGGGAGACAAGTTGACGCTTTTATTGGTACCATTCTGGGACACATGTGACACTTTGAGCGTTTTTTATTTTATTTTTTATGAGGTGATATACATAAAAAAATCTATTCTGCAGTTGTTTTTTATTAAAAGAATTTAGGTCGTTCGTCATGCGGTATAAAAGACATGTTAACTTTACTCTGCAGGTTGATACGGTTACGGCGATACCAAATTTCTATGCTTTTTTTTATATTTTAGTTCATTTATAGCATAAAAACGATTTTAGTAAAAAAAATCACGTTTTTAATTCGCCGTATTCTGTGAGCCATAACTTTTTTATTTTTTCACTGACGCAATTGTGTATGGACTCTTTTTTTGCGGGACATGTTGATGTTTTTGGGGGGACTATTTTTGAGTTTGTGTTGGGGTGTATTATATATATATATAATTTATTTTACTATTTTTTTCCAATTTTTTTCATTTTATTTTTCATATTTTTTATTTTAATTTTTTTTCACATTTTTATTTTTTTTTCCACTTTTTTAATTTCTTTTTCACTTTATTTCACATTTAACTTTTTTTTGTTTTACTGTTATACACAGAATTCAATGGAGTACACATCTGTACTCCATTGAATTTTGCCTATGTCTGTCAGTACTGACAGGCATAGGAAAGATCAGTCCCTACCTTAGGTAGAGACTGATCACTCATGTTGCCATGGCAACGGAGGCTACTGTCAGTCCTCCGGTTGCCATGGCAACCATCAGCGCTCTGCTTTCACTTTGCAGAGCGCCGATGGTGACAGTGGGAGCTCCCTCCCTCTGTAATCCTAATAGACGCCGCGGTCACAGTGACCGCAGCGTCTACAGGGTTAACTCAGGATCGGAGCTGCGCTCCGATCCTGAGTGCTGCGGGCGGCCTCCCCCAACGGGGCCCCTCTCACCACCGATCGCTTCACTGAATGAAGCGACGGAGGAGAGGGGGAAGGAGGAGACCGCCGCCAGATCACTGCTTTCGGTTCGTCTGAACTGACGGACCAATAGCAGCGATCGCCGGCCGGGGACCGCTGCGATTGGTCCCTGGCCGGCTTCAGGGAGGTCCTGCTGTGTAGCACAGCAAGTTTCATAAAACTGTCACAGCGCGCGGCGGCGCTGTGACAGTTTATGTCCATCAGGTACATGTACCTGATGTTGCGCGAAGTCACCGCGATTCATCAGGTACATGTACCTGATTTTGCGTAAACGGGTTAAGGACTGAGCATTTTTCCATCTTTGCACTTTCATTTTTTCCTCCTTACCTTTTAAAAATCATAACCCTTTCAATTTTGCACCTACAGACCCATATGATGGCTGTATTTTTGCGCCACCAATTGCACTTTGTAATGATATCAGTCATTTTACCCAAAAATCAAAAAATATTTGTAGGACAAAATTGAAAGAAAAAAAAATGGCCATTTTGTAAATTTTGGGGGCTTCTGTTTCTATGCAGTGCATTTTTTGGTAAAAATGACAACTTCCCTTTATTCTGTAGGTCCATGCAATTAAAATGATACCCTACTTATTTAGGTTTGATTCTGTTTTACTTCTGGTAAAATTCATAACTACATGCACGAAAATGTATACGTTTAAAAATGTCCCTTTCTGACCCCTATAACTTTTTTATTTTTCCGCATACGGGGCAGTATGAGGGCTTATTTTTTGCGCCGTGATCTGAAGTTTTCATTTTTGGTTTGATCTGACTTTTTGATCACTTTTTATAAAAAATTTTATAATATAAAAATTGACCAAAAATACGCTATTTTGGACTTTAGAATTTTTTTTTCACATGTACGCCACTGGCCGTGCAGTTTAATTAACAATATATTTTAATAGTTCGGACATTTACCGTATATACTCGAGTATAAGCCGACCCGAGTATAAGCCGAGACCCCTAATTTCAACCCAAAATCCCAGGAAAAGTTATTGACTCGAGTATAAGCCTAGGGTGGGAAATACATCATCCCCCTGTCATCATCCAGACCCCCGTCATTAACATCCTCATCATCATCACCGCCTGTCATCATCCAGACCCTCATCATCATTACCTGTCATCATCCCACACCCCCCCTTCATCATCCCCTTGTCATCATCCCCACCCCCCTTCATCATCCCCTTGTCATCATCCCCACCCCCCTTCATCATCATCCCACACCCCCCCTTCATCATCCCCACCCCCCTTCATCATCCCCTTGTCATCATCCCCACCCCCTTGCATCCCCTTGTAATCATCCCACACCCCCCCCCTTCATCATCCCCTTGTCATCATCCCACACACCCCCCTTCATCATCTCACCCCCCCCCCCCCTTCATCATCCTCTTGTCATCATCCCACACACCCCCTTCATCATCCTCTTGTCATCATCCGCCCGCAGTGGTCTTCAACCTGCGGACCTCCAGAGGTTTCAAAACTACAACTCCCAGCAAGCCCGGGCAGCCATCGGCTGTCCGGGCTTGCTGGGAGTTGTAGTTTTGAAACCTCCGGAGGTCCGCAGGTTGAAGACCACTGCGGCCTTCAACATCATCCAGCCCCCTCTCACCCCCTTTAGTTCTGTACAGTACTCACCTCCGCTCGGCGCTGGTCCGGTGCTGCAGGACTGTCCAGTGGGGAGGTCGTCCGGTGGGATAGTGGTTCCGGGCTGCTATCTTCACCGGGGGTGCCTCTTCTCCGCGCTGCGGGCCCAGAATAGAGGCGTTGCCTGGACGATGACGCAGAAGTACGTTGGCAATGAACGTACCTCTGCGTCGTTGTCAAGGCAACGTGACTATTCTGGGGCCGGGCCAGAAGCGCTTAGAAGAGGCCTCCCCGGTGAAGATAGCAGCCCGGAACCACTATCCCACCGGACGACCTCCTCACCGGACAGTCCTGCAGCACCGGACCAGCGCTGAGGGGAGGTGAGTACTGTACAGAACTAAAGGGGGTGAGAGGGGGCTGGATGATGTCGAAGGCCGCAGTGGTCTTCAACCTGCGGACCTCCGGAGGTTTCAAAACTACAACTCCCAGCAAGCCCGGACAGCCGATGGCTGCCCGGGCTTGCTGGGAGTTGTAGTTTTGAAACCTCTGGAGGTCCGCAGGTTGAAGACCACTGCGGGTGGAGAGTTCACTCGAGTATAAGCCGAGGGGGGTGTTTTCAGCACGAAAAATCGTGCTGAAAAACTCGGCTTATACTCGAGTATATACGGTATTCACGCAGCGATAACACATATGTTTATATTTATTTTTATTCACATAGTTTTTTTTTTTTAAATGGGAAAATTTTTATTAGGGAAGGGGTCAAATTATTTTTGCAATGTTATAGCTCCCATAGGGGACTACAGTCATGGCCGTAAATGTTGGCACCCCTGAAATTTTTGCAGTAACACATGTTTTGCTATACACGTGTTTATTCCCTCTGTGTATATTGGAACTAAACCAAAAAAAGGGAGGAAAAAAGCTAATTGGACATAATGTCACACCAAACTCCAAAAATGGGTTGGGCAAAATTGTTGGCACTCTTACAAAATTGTGGAAAAATGTTATTGTTTCAAGCATATGATGCTCCTTTAAACACACCTGGGGCAAGTAACAGGTGTGGGCAGTATAAAAATCACACCTGAAAACATATAAAAAGGAGAGAAGTTCACTTAATCTTTGCATTGTGTGTCTGTGTGCCACACTAAGCACGGACAACAGAAAGAGGAGAAGAGAACTGTCTGAGGACTTGAGAACCAAAACTGTGGGAAAATATCAACAATCTCAAGGTTACAAGTCCATCTCCAGAGATCTAGATTTGCCTTTGTCCACAGTGCGCAACATTATCAAGAAGTTTGCAACCCAATGCACTGTAGTTAGTTTCCCTGGGCGTGGACGGCGGAGAAAAATTGATGAAAGGTGTCAACGCAGGATAGTATGGATGGTGGATTAGCAGCCCCAAACAAGTTCCAAAAGATATTCAAGCTGCCCTGCAGGCTCAGGGAGCATCAGTGTCAGCGCAAACTATCCATCGATATTTAAATGAAATGAAACGCTATGGCAGGAGACCAGAGAGGACCCCACTGCTGAGACAGAGACATAAAAAGCAAGACTACATTTTGCCAAAATTAACTTGAACCAAAATCCTTCTGGGAAAATGTCTCGTGGACAGATGAGACCAAGATAGATCTTTTTGGTAAAGCACATCATTCTACTGTTTACCGAAAACGGAATGAGGCTTACAAAGTAAAGAACACAGTACCTACAGTGAAATATGGTGGAGGCTCAGTGATGTTTTGCTGTTGTTTGCTGTTGCAAGGCATCATGAAATCTGAGGATT
The DNA here is from genome assembly GCF_029499605.1 of Hyla sarda. Lineage (NCBI taxonomy): Eukaryota > Metazoa > Chordata > Amphibia > Anura > Hylidae > Hyla > Hyla sarda. The sequence goes on along the minus strand of NC_079190.1, from coordinate 306,689,295 downwards.
ACCCATGGATTTTGGGTCGCACTGTACAGCCAAGTGTTAGAAAGCTGGGTTTGCGTCCAAGATCTTGGGTCTTCCAGCAGGACAATGACCCCAAACATACATCAAAAAGCACCTAGAAATGGATGGCAACAAGGCGCTGGAGAGTTCTGAAGTGGCCAGCAGTGAGTCCAGATCTAAATGCCACTGAACACCTGTGGAGAGATCTTAAAATTGCTGTTGGAAAAAGACGCCCTTTCCATAAAAGAGACCTGGAGCAGTTTGCAAAGGAAGAGTGGTCCAACATTCCGGCTGAGAGGTGTAAGAAGCTTATTGATGGTTATAGGAAGCGACTGATTTCAGTTATTTTTTCCAAAGGGTGTGCCACCAAATATTAAGTTAAGGGTGCCATAATTTTGTCTAGCCCATTTTTGAAGTTTGGTGTGACTTTATGTCCAATTAACTTTTTTTTTCCTCCCTTTTTTGGTTTAGTTCCAATACACACAAAGGGAATAAACTTGTATATAGCAAAACATGTGTTACTGCAATCCTTTTCTGTGAGAAATAATTTTCTAGAAAAATTTCAGGGGTGCCAACATTTACGGCCGTGACTGTATAACATGCAGACACTGATGAATGCTATGCAACCGGGACCCACCAGGTTTAACCCGTTCTCCGCTTGTGAAAACGGTTTAAACCCTGTTAACTTAAGTACCTGTACACCCTATGTCCTGGACGGGTTAATAGTGTGTAATGTCCCAGCATGGGATGTGGTTCCGTACTGTATTTCTGCCCTGTCAGGCAGAGTCCCTGTGTGTCCTTAGGGTTCTCCTGCAACAAATCCCATAATATTTGTTTAAGTTATGTATAGTTTTGTGTTATAAGTATAATATACCTTTAAATCTTTGTACCACATAATGGTATTGTTACCCAGAGAACCCCAGTGACCAGGTGACCTCCCAAGTGACCCATGGGCTCCTTGCACAGCCCATCTATATAATATGGGGAGGAGCTGCAATCTTGCTCTTAGCTCAAGCTCTTAGGTCTTTTGAGTTCCTGAGGTCCAGTGCAGTCAAGACATCTCAGTGTGTGTGTCCGGAGCATTGGAGGCCTCAAGCCTAAAGTCTGCAGCCACCTGTCGATTGCAGTAAGCCAAAGTCATCTAATTGTCAGTCATCAAGTCAGTCAAGTCTACTGTTTAGTCACCGTGGCCTGCACCAAAGTCTGTCTAACTACTGCAAGTCCCAGCAACCCTGTGAGGTCTCCCTGTGTCACTGGCCACCTTTCTGGGATATTTGCTGAACTGCATGGACTGAACCATCTGTCTTATCTCAGTAGAGCTACAGTTACCCTTAACCTCTTAAGGACCCATGACCTAAATGTACATCATGAGTCCACTCCCGTTCTATAACTTGGGGCCACGGCGTGGCCCAGCGTCGTAGCGGGTCAGGCCCAGCCTCTAACAATGGCCGGGACCCGTGGCGCACTGATCACGGTGCCGCACGCTATTAACCCTTTAGACACCGCGTTCAAAGTTGAACACCGCTTCTAAAGTGAAAGTAAATCGTTGCCGGTTAGCTCAGGGGGCTGTTCGGGATGTCTGTGGCGAAATCACGGCATCCCAAACAGCTGTAAAACAGCAGGAGGATCCCTTACCTTGCCTCCGGGTGTCCGATCGCCGAATGACTGCTCAGTGCCTGAGATCCAGGCATGAGCAGTAAAGCAGCAGAATCATTGATCAATGGTTTCCTATGAGAAACCATTGATGAATATAAAAAATCAGTGTGTGCAGTGTTATAGCCCCTTATGGGAGCTATATCATTGCAAAAAAAAAAGTGAAGAAAGATCTTTTACCCCTTCCCTAATAAAAGTTTGAATCACCCCCCTTTTCTAATAAAAAAAACCAGAGTAAATAAAAATAAACATATGTGGTATCGCCGTGTGTGGAAATGTCCAAATGATAAAATATATTGGTAATTAAACCGCACGGTCAATGGCGTACGCACAAAAAAATTTCAAAGTCCAGAATAGTGTATTTTTGGTCACTTTTTAAATAATGAAAAAAATGAATAAAAAGCGATCAATAAGTCCTATCAATACAAAAATGGTACCGCTAAAACTTCAGATCGCAGTGCAAAAAATGAGCCCTCCTACCGCGGAAAAATAAAAAAAGTAATAGGGGTCTGAATTTGACAATTTTAAACATATACATTTTCCTGCATGTAGTTATGATTTTTTCCAGAAGTACGACAAAATCAAACCTACAGTAAGTAGGGTATCATTTTAATCACATGGACCTACAGAATAAAGATAAGGTGTCATTTTTACCGAAAAATTTACTGTGTAGAAACGGAAGTCCCCAAAAGTTACAAAATGGCGTTTTTTTTTCCAATTTTGTCTCATAATGATTTTTTTTTTCCATTTCGCCGTATATTTTTTTGTAAAATGACTGACGTCATTACAAAGCAGAATTGGTAGTGCAAAAAATAAGCCATCATATGGATTTTTAGGTGCAAAATTGAAAGAGTTATGATTTTTTTAAGGTAAGGAGGAAAAAATTTAAATGCAAAAACGGAAAAACCCCTGGTACTTAAGTGGTTAACCTGGCCTTGGACTCTTTATTGCCCCTGCCTAATTTAGGATTAGCGGTACAACCTTTCAGATGTTATATAGGCAAACCACGCCCTGTCGTCATGACAAGAAGGGGTTAATTCCATCTACCCCTTGGGCAACAACATCTGCCCTGCACCTTATACCTCACACCCTGACACCAGAACTCTAAACTGTTGGTAAAATTGCAGTTTTCTGACAATGTGCACAGTGCCGCAATGTAAGCTACAATACTTTCACTGGGAAGCTGATTCCGTTTGTTAAACTGGAAACGCTTTACGGTTTCAGATGGAGTAGGAGCAAAATAATTATTTAACACTGTAATAATCTCCTCATAAATATACAGTGCATAGTGAAAGTATTCGGCCCCCTTGAACTTTTCGACCTTTTGCCACATTTCAGGATTCAAACATAAAGATATAAAACTGTAATGTTTTTGTGAAGAATCAACAACAAGTGGGACACAATCATGTGGAACGAAATTTATTGGATATTTCAAACTTTTTAACAAATAAAAAACAGAAAAATTGGGCGTGCAAAATTATTCAACCCCTTAAGTTAATAATTTGTAGCGCCACCTTTTGCTGTGATTACAGCTGTAAGTCGCTTGGGGTATGTCTCTATCAGTTTTGCACATTGAGAGACTGAAATTTTTGCCCATTTCTCCTAGCAAAACAGCTGGAGCTCAGTGAGGTTGGATGGAGAGAGTTTGTGAACAGCAGTTTTCAGTTCTTTCCACAGATTCTCGATTGGATTCAGGTCTGGACTTTGACTTGGCCATTCTAACACCTGGATATGTTTATTTGTGAACCATTCCATTGTAGATTTTGCTTTATGTTTTGGATCATTGTCTTGTTGGAAGACAAATCTCCGTCCCAGTCTCAGGTCTTTTGCAGACTCCATAAGGTTTTCTTCCAGAATGGTCCTGTATTTGGCTCCATCCATCTTCCCATCAATTTTAACCATCTTCCCTGTCCCTGCTGAAGAAAAGCAGGCCCAAACCATGATGCTGCCACCACCATGTTTGACAGTGGGGATGGTGTGTTCAGGGTGATGAGCTGTGTTGCTTTTACGCCAAACATAACGTTTTGCATTGTTGCCAAAAAGTTACATTTTGGTTTCATCTGACCAGCGCACCTTCTTCCACATGTTTGGTGAGTCTCCCCGTTGGCTTGTGGCAAACTTTAAAGGGGTATTCCAGGCAAAAACTTTTTTATATATATCAACTGGCTCCGGAAAGTTAAACAGATTTGTAAATTACTTCTATTAAAAAATCTTAATCCTTCCAATAGTTATTAGCTTCTGAAGTTTTCTGTCTAACTGCCAATGATGATGTCACGTCCCAGGAGCTGTGGATGATGGGAAAATATCCCCGTAGGAGCTGCACAGCTTCTGGGACGTGAGTCATCAGAAAGCAGTTAGACAGAAAACAGCAACTCAACTTCAGAAGCTAATAACTATTGGAAGGATTAAGATTTTTTAATAGAAGCAATTTACAAATCTGTTTAACTTTCCGGAGCCAGTTGATATATAAAAAAAGTTTTGGCCTGGAATACCCCTTTAAACAACACTTTTTATGGATATTTTTAAGAAATGGCTTTCTTCTTGCCACTCTTCCATAAAGGCCAGATTTGTGCAGTATACGACTGATTGTTGTCCTATGGACAGAGTCTTCCACCTCAGCTGTAGATCTATGCAGTTCATCCAGAGTGATCATGGGCCTCTTGGCTGCATCTCTGATCAGTCTTCTCCTTGAATGAGCTGAAAGTCTAGAGGTACGGCAAGGTCTTCGTAGATTTGCAGTGGTATGATACTCCTTCCATTTCAATATTATCGCTTGCACAGTGCTCCTTGGGATGTTTAAAGCTTGGGAAATCTTTTTGTATCCAAATCCGGCTTTAAACTTCTCCATAACAGTATCTCGGACTTGCCTGGTGTATTCCTTGTTCTTCATGATGTTCTCTGCGCTTTAAACGGACCTCTGAGACTATCACAGTGCAGGTGCATTTATTCAGAGACTTGATTACACACAGGTGGATTCTATTTATCATTTAGTCATTTAGGTCAACATTGGATCATTCAGAGATCCTCACTGAACTTCTGGAGAGAGTTTGCTGCAGTGAAAGTAAAGGGGCTGAATAATTTTGCACGCCCAATTTTTCAGTTTTTTATTTGTTAAAAAAGTTTGAAATATCCCACAAATTTTGTTCCACTTCATGATTGTGTCCCACATGTTGTTGATTCTTCACAAAAAATTACAGTTTTATATCTTTATGTTTGAAGCCTGAAATGTGGCAAAAGGTCGAAAAGTTCAAGGGGGCCGAATGCTTTCACTATGCACTGTAGTCATTGGGTTTCTTTGGGGACATCAGAGAGCAGGTGATATCATATGTCTTGTGGCCTATGTCACTGAGCAGCATGGCACGCTTCTGAATAGCATCAGATACCTTATATGCTTCCAGATAAAACATCAATCTTTAAGCATATGAATTCTATAAAGATGGGATGGAAACATCAAATTCCTCCATATGCCTGATGGTAACCATTTTATAGTTGTAGTATTGTATAACTAAGCAGGATAGTAACTGGAATTAAGTATTTTTCAGACCCAAATGAACTCTGTATAATGCTTTAACACACAGTTATCTCATCCTCATAGCCAATTGTTATGTCTTGTACTTAATTAATGTTGATAACTAATACGATGCAGGAGCATTGGTATATGTCTCTTACTGGTCAAACAAAATGGAGACTGAACAAGAAAACAAAGTTTTTCACATGTGTGACAAACAAGATAAACACAATTGACATTACTATACTATTTTAGAACGTCTCCGCTACAGAGCCATCTAGTGGCACTAGACATACATAACAGACAAAACACAACAGAATACATAACAGATACATGCTTTGTGGTAGTCTTCCAGATACTGTAGCGAGTCATAATTTTGAGAGCTACCCTGGGTTTCTTGCCATCCCAGATACAATTAGAGACATTCCTGTTCAACAAGGTTAAATAGGATTTTGGGATAATTCACTCTCACATTTTGGGGGAGGGGGGGCATTGATCAACGTATCTATGTTTTTTAGTTTTTTATTTATTTTTTGCATTTTTTTGGCACAGTATCTTTTTGTGACAATATTTGGAGCATTCTCACTTCTATCAAATTGTAAACTTGCTAGGATTTTGATGGTCCTGTGTTAGATTTTTGTACTGGACAGTATTTTATCAATTGCCTAAATTGTATTTTGCCTTTAATTTACCAGTTTTTGACACATGTTTGACGCAAATCTCCGCCAACAATATTCTGACATGGAAAACACACATACCAAAGGAAGAATATGGTATGCACCAAAATTACTAAAGGACGTGTGCCTAATGATAAATTTTGCACACGTCTGTAAAAACCAAAGTAAAAAAAAAACGGGTAAAAAGAAACTGACAACAGGTAAAAATGATATGTGTAGACTTCCCATCCTTAACAATACTGAGAGCACCTCTTTTCTCTTTATATGTGGCATAATTAAACGGGAATCTTGATTTCTTTGGGGACAATTTTTCAGCAAGATTTGAAAACAGCAGCTGTTTTTCTCCTTTTATCTACCTCAGTTCTAATAAAAGCTTGTAGAATATAACGTGGCCATGTTCAGAAATATTTTTTACAGAAATGCATGTGATCATTGTTATCTCTTGCTTCACACCTGTAGTGTTCACATTACTGAACTGATAAATAAGTTTACTTCTCAAACATGTTTGCTAAATTGATTGGTTAATAGCAGGTCACATGTTATCATGGGATAAGTATATTTGTGAAGCTTGATAGAGGACTTGGTTAATCTGGATCCATCACTAAAGAAATGGCACAAAATAGGATTATGACCTTTTTGCTGTTTGTGTGTCTACTGATGTGTTTTAGGGAAGCACAGTCTGGACTCATCTTTAACTTGGTAAGTTGAATTATAATTTATATTTATATTTTATGCACTCAGTACTTATTTAAATACTAGCTGAGTACCTGGCGTTGCCCGTTTTTTCCTTCCTAATCCTAGTTGGGGAGGAAAATAAACAAAGGAGGAAGCTTTTGACCTCAAATCCCATCCCCATATATTGTTGTCATATCCCAACCCCGTATCCCGTCCTCATATCCCGTCCTCATGCCCCGACCTCCTATCCAGTCCTCCTATCCCGTCCTCCTATCCCGTCCTCCTATCCCGTCCTTCTATCCCGACCTCCTATCGCGACCTCCTATCCCGACCTCCTATCCCGTCCTCCTATCCCGTCCTCCTATCCCGACCTCCTATCCCAACCTCCTATCCCGTTCTCCTATGCCGACCTGCTATCTCGACCTCCTATCCCGTCCTGCTATCCCGTCCTTCTATCCCGTCCTCCTATCCCGACCTCCTATCCCGACCTCCTATCCCGTCCTCCTATCCCGTCCTCCTATCCCGACCTCCTATCCCGACCTCCTATCCCGACCTCCTATCCCGTCCTCCTATCTTGTCCTCCTATCCCGTCCTCCAATCTCGACCTCCTATCCCGACCTCCAATCTCGACCTCCTATCCCAACCTCCTATCCCGACCTCCTATCCCGACATCCTTTCCCGTCGTCATATCTTGACCTCCTATCTCGACCTCCTATCCCATCCTCCTATCTCGACCTACTATCCGGACCTCCTATCCAGACCTCCTATCCAGACCTCCTATCCCGTCCTCCTATCCCGACCTCCTTTTCCGTCCTCATATCTTGACCTCCTATCTTGACCTCCTATCCCATCCTCCTATCCCAACCTCCTATCCAGACCTCCTATCCCGTCCTCATATCCCGTCCTCCTATCTTGTCCTCCTATCCCGAACTCCTATCCCAACCTCCTACCCGACCTCCTATCCCGTCCTCATATCTCGTCCTCATATCCCGTCCTCCTACCCTGACCTCCTATCTCAACCTCCTATCCCGACCTCCCATCCCGTCCTCATATCCCGACCTATACCGTCCTCCTATACCATCCTCCTATCCCATCCTCCTATCCCGTCCTCCTATCCCGACTCGTAATATGTGTACCAGGTAATGAAATAGCTCCAGCCGTACGGAAATTATATGGGAACATACATTTCCCATTGATTTGCATGGAACTTTAAAAAAAAAAACCTGACCCTCACAAATGTGGGTAGTTAAGGGTTAAATTAACTATCCTATATTTTAAGTGGACATATAAGTAACATGTGATTACCGAAGTATTATCGAAATATCTCCAGCTGTTTGGAAGTTATGCAGTAACATATATTTCCCATTGACTTGCATGGGACTTTAAACATAAGACCCGCCCCTGGCAAATGGGGGTGAGTAAGGGTTAAATTACCTATCCTATGTTTGTTGACATATAAGTAAAATGTGTGCCAAGTTTCATGTTAATATCTTTAACCGTTTGAAAGTTTTTGTGGAACATACACACATACATACACACACACGTTGAGTTTTATATACCGTATATAGATTTTAGTCTTTTAGCTATGCTTGGATTTCCCATGCATATTTTGATGCCACATAGAAACATGTTTTGATGGCATTAGTAGTATACTTAATGGGATTGTGACAAGGGGTGGTTGACAACCTAAGGCACAATTACACCTTACAAAACACTTATTGGCCCAGGAACTCAGAAAACACTCATTGGCCCAGGTAGATTGTCTTCCACACATTAGAAGAGAAGGCTTTTAGTTAACTTTAACCCCTTAAGGACCCAGCCCAAATATACCTTAAAGGGGTATTCCGCCCCTAGACATTTTATCCCCTATCCAAAGGATAGGGGATAAGATGTCAGATCGCCGCGGTCCCGCTCTGTGCTGTAATGATAACGCAGTGCCGCAGCGGGGATCCCGGGGGTCCCCAGCAGCGGGACCGCGGCGATCTGACATCTTATCCCCTATCCTTTGGATACTTGAATCATTTCTTGGTGAAAAATTCCAAAATTTTATGAAAAAATTTAAAATGTTGCATTTTTTTTTTTTATTTGAAACTCTCTGCTTATAAGGAAAATGGATATTCCAAATACATTATATATTGATTCACATATACAATATGTCTACTTTATGTTTGCATCATAAAGTTGACATGTTTTTACTTTTGGAAGACACCAGAGGGCTTCAAAGTTCAGCAGCAATTTTCGGAATTTTTCAGGGACCACTTCAGTTTTGAAGTGGATTTGAAGGGCTTTCTTATTAAAAAAAATACCCCACAAATGACCCCATTATAAAAACTGCACCCCTCAAAGTATTCAAAATGACATTCAGAATGTTTGTTAACCCTTTAGGTGTTTCACAGGAATAGCAGCAAAGTGAAGGAGAAAATTCAAAATCTTCATTTTTTTCACTCGCATGTTCTTGTAGACCCAGTTTTTGAATTTTTACAATGGGGTAATAGATGAAAAATCCCCCCAAAATGTGTAACCCAATTTCTCTCAAGTAAGGAAATACCTTACTCAAGTGTTCGGCGAGCGCAATAGAGGGCTCAGAAGGGAAGGAGCGACAATGGGATTTTGGAGAGGGGATTTTGCTGAAATGATTTTTGGGGGGCATGTCACATTTAGGAAGCCCCTATGGTGCCAGAACAGCAGAAAAACCCCACATGGCATACCATTTTGGAAACTACACCCCTCAAGGCACGTAACAAGGGGTCCAGTGAGCCTTAACACCCCACAGGTGTTTGACGACTTTTCGTTAAAGTCGGATGTGTTGATGAAAAAAATTTATTTTCACTAAAGTGCATTTTTTTCCCCAAATGTATCCTTTTTACAAAGGGTAATAGGAGGAAATGCCCCCCAAAATGTGTAACCCCATCTCTTCTGAGTATATAAATACCCCAGGTTAGGACGTAAAATGCTCTGCGAGCGAACTACAATGCTCAGAAGAGAAGGAGTCACATTTAGCTTTTGGAAAGCAAATTTTGCTGAAATGGTGTTTGGGGGGCATGTCGCATTTGGGAAACACCTAGGGTGCCAGAACAGCAAAAAAAAAAACACATGGCATACTATTTTGGAAACTATACCCCTCAAGGAACTTAACAAGGGGTACAGTGAGCCTTAACACCTCACAGGTATTTCACGACTTTTTGTGAAAGTTGGATGTGTAAATGAAAAAAAATATTTTTTTACTAAAATGCTGTGTTTTCCCCAAATTTTACATTTTTACACGGGGTAATAGGAGAAAATGACCACCAAAATGTGTAACCCCATTTCTTCTGAATATGTAAATACCCCATGTGTGGAAGTCAAGTGCACTGCGGGCGCACTACAATGTTCAGAAGAGGAGGAGCGCCATTGAGCTTTTTGAAAGAACATTAGTTTGGAATGGAAGTCGGGGGCCATGTGCATTTACAAAGCCCCCGTGGTGCCAGAACAGTCGACCCCCGCCACATGTGACCCCATTTTGGAAACTACACCCCTCACAGAATTTAATAAGGGGTGCAGTAAGTATTTACACCCCACTGGCGTTTGACAGAACTTTGAAACAGTGGGCTGTGCAAATGAAAAATAAAAGTTTTCATTTTCACAGATCACTGTTCCAATAATCTGTCAGACCCCTGTGGGGCGTAAATGCTCACTGTACCCCTTATTACATTACGTGAGGGGTGTAGTTTCCAAAATGGGGTCACATGTGGGGGGGTCCATTGTTCTGGCACTATGGGGGCTTTGTAAACACACGTGGCCTTCAATTCCGGACAAATTTTCTCTTCAAAATCCCAATGGCGCTCCTTCTCTTCTGAGCATTGTAGTGCACCCGCAGAGCACTTAACATCCACATATGGGGTATGTTCTTACTCAGAAGAAATTTGTTACAAATTTGGAGGGGGCTTTTTTCCAATTTTCCCTTGTGAAAATGAAAAATTTAGGGTAACACCAGCATTTTAGCGAAAAAAATTATTTTTTCTCATTTTCCCATCCAACTCTTCTGCCAAACACCTGTGGGGTGTAAATGATCACTATACCCCTAGTTACGTTCCGTGAGGGGTGTAGTTTCCAAAATGGGGTCACAAGTGGGTATTTATTTTTTTGTGTTTATGGCAGAACTGCTGTAAATTCAGCCAGCCCTGTGCAAATCACCAATTTAGGCCTCAAATGTACATAGTGCGCTCTCACTCCTGAGCCTTGTTGTGCGTCCGCAGAACATTTTACGCCCACATTTGGGGTATTTCCGTACTCAGGAGAAATTGCGTTACAAATTTTGGGGGTCTTTTTTTTACTTTTACCGCTTGTCAAAATAAAAAGTATGGGGCAAAACCAGCATGTTAGTTTAAAAAAAAAAAAAATGTTTACACTAACAGGCTGGTGTAGACCCCAACCTTTCCTTTTCATAAGGGGTAAAAGGAAAAAAAGCCCCCCAAATTTGTAGTGCAATTTCTCCCGAGTACGGAAATACCCCATATGTGACCCTAAACTGTTTACTTGAAATACGACAGGGCTCTGAAGTGAGAGAGGGCCATGCGCATTTGAGGACTTCATGGGGATTGCATAGGGGTGGACATAGGGCTATTCTACGCCAGGGATTCCCAAACAGGGTGCCTCCAGCTGTTGCTAAACTCCCAGCATGCCTGGACAGTCAGTGGCTGTCCGGAAATGATGGGAGTTGGTGATTTGCAACAGCTGGAGGCTCCGTTTTGGAAACCCTGCCGTACGATACGTTTTTCATTTTTATTGGGGGGGACAGTGTAAGGGGTGTATATGTAGGGTTTTACTCTTTATTATGTGTTAGTGTAGTGTAGGTTTTTTTAGGGTACATTCACACTGGTGGGCGTTTACAGTAAGTTTACCACTAGGAGTTTGTGCTGCGGCGAAAAATTTGTTCAGCCCAAACTTGAAGCAGAAAACTAACTGTAAACCTGCCTGTGTGAATGTACTCTGTACGTTCACATGGGGGGGGCAAACCTCCAGCTGTTTCAAAGTGCAACAGCTGGAGATACACAACTACAACTCCCAGCATGCCAAGACAGCTGTTTGTTTGGACATGCTGGGATTTGCAGTTTTTCAACATCTGGAGAGCTATAGTTTAGAGACCACTGCACAGTGATCTCCAAACTGTGGACCTCCAGATGTTGCAAAACTACAAATCCCAGCATGCTCAGACAGCAAACTGCTATGTGGGCATGCTGGGAGTTGTAGTTTTGCAAGATCTGGAGAGCGACAGTATAGAGATCATTGTGCAGTGGTCTCAAACTGTAGCTCTCCAGCTGTTGCAAATCTACAAATCCCAGCATGCCTAAACAACTCTCTGGGCATGCTGGGAGTTGTAGTTTTGCAAAATCTGGACGGCTACCGTTTAGAGACCACTCTATAGTGGTCTCAGACTGTAGCCCTCCAGATGTTGCTAAGCAACTCACTGGCTTCCGTAGGATCCACGGAGCTGCGTCGCCGTCCTCTTCTTCCGTCGATCGTCGCCCGCTGCCGCCATTGATCGTCACCCGCTGCCGTCGCCGATGAGTGAGTGGACTTCGGCGCCGGTCCGGTGTTGTTTCCCCGTTCTGCCCCGCCTATTGTGGGTGGGCAGGACGGGGGAAACCGAAAGTAAAGCCCCCCGCTCCCGATCTGCTATTGGTCATCGCGTCTTGATGATCAATAGCAGGGATAGGAGGGATGGCACCCCTGCCACCTCACTCCTATCGCTTCAGGGGGATCGTGGGTGTCTTGGACACCCGCGATCCCCCTTCTATTCCGGGTCATCGGGTCACCATAGACAAAAGTGTAAATTCACTTGCGATTTGCGCCGATCACCGACATGGGGGGGTCTGAGGACCCCCCTGGGCATTTGCGCGGGGTGCCTGCTGATCGATATCAGCAGGCACCCACGTACGTCCTGGGTCCTTAAGTACCAGAAAGCCAGGACGTATCCATACGCCCTAGGTACTTAAGTGGTTAAGAGCAAGCAACGGAAGCCAGTGTGTGAGCATGCTTGGCTTGGTGTGTGTTTTCATACTAAGTGTGTTTGAAGACTACGTGTGTGGACGTAAGATTAAAGGACTTTAGATTCAGAAAGTGTAGGGGAATGCAAATTGTATTAATTGTAATATTTATTGTCTGATTCTCTTTGATATCTTTACTATCCCAATTACTTAAATGTCCTTCATGTTTTACAATGCTATCCAGTGTACATCTTGCTCAATCTATGCAATTCTTGAACAGGGGTTTGAGGATGGATATTGCTATGTGAGCCCAGATCGTAAATCTAAAGCAACTGACAAGACTGAAATACACTGATCACATGTGTGTTGTCTTCCTGGCACTCAAGTTTTACACATCAGGCATTGAGTTGACAGATTACATGGGAGAGGGTGAAAAAGATCCATCAGTCGTGGTGCACATTGGCATCAAGGACAAAGTAACACGTAGGTGGAGTGTCCTTAAAGGGGTACTCTCACCCTAGACATCTTATCCCCTATCCAAAGGATAAACACTACACTAACACAAAATAAAAGGTTAAACACTACATATACACCCCTTACACATTACCCCCAAAAAATAAAAAAACGTATCGTACGTCAGTGTTTCCAAAAGGGTGCTTCCAGCTGTTCCAGGCATGCTGGAAGTTTAGCAACAGCTGGAGGCACACGGTTTGGGAATCACTGGCGTAGAATATCCCTATGTCCACCCCTATGCAATGTTGTTTTTTCCCCAAATGTTACATTTTTCAAAGGGTTAATAGGAGAAAATGCCCCCCAAAATTTATAACCCCATTTCTTATGATTATGGAAATACACCATGTGTGGACGTCAAGTGCTCTGCTGGCGCACTACAATGCTCATAAGAGGAGCGGAATGGAAGTTGGGGGACATGTGTGTTTACAAATCCCCCATGGTGCCAGAACAGTGGACCCCCCACGTGTGACCCCATTTTGGAAACTACACCCCTCACGGAACATAACAAGGGGTACAGTGGGCCTTAACACCTCACAGGTGCAAATTCTCGTTAAAGTTGGATGGGAAAATTATAAAAATAATAATTTTCTGAAAAAAATGCTGGTGTTACCCTAAATTTTTTTCATTCTCACAGGGGAAAATAGGACCCTCCCCCCCCCCCCCCCCCTCCAAATTTGTAACAAAATTTCTTCTGAGTTAGAACATACTCCATATGTGGATGTTAAGTGCTCTGTGGTTGAACTACCATTCTCAGAAGAGAAGGAGTGCCATTGGGCTTTTGGAGAGAAAATTTGCATGGAATTGAAGGCCATGTGTGTTTACAAAGCCCCCATGGTGCCAGAACACATGTGACCCCATTTTGGAAACTAAACCCTTTACGGAATGTAATAAGGGGTACAGTGAGCATTTACGCCCCACAAGCGTCTGACAGATTTTTGGAACAGTGGTCCGTGAAAATGAAAAATAAATTTTTTTATTTGCACAGCCCACTGTTCCAAAGATCTGACACTGGGGTGTAAATGCTCAGTGCACCCCTTATTAAATTCTGTGAGGGGTGTAGATTCCAAAATGGGGTCACATATGGGGGGTCAACTGTTCTGGCACCATGGGGCCTTTGTAAATGCACATTTACCTCCAAACAAATTCTCTCTCCAATAGCCAAATAGCTCAAACCCTATTTTTTATTTTTTTTTTTGCTGTTCCGGTACCATAGGGGCTTCCTAAATGAGACATGCCCCCCAAAAACCATTTCAGCAAAATTTTCTTTTCACTTCTCTTATGAGCATTGTAGTTCGCTAGCAGAGCACTTGATGCCCACACATGGGTCATTTCCATTTTGGGGAGGGTTACACATTTTGGGGGGGCATTTTCTCCTAGTACCCCTTGTAAAAATGTGAAATTTGGTGAAAAACCAATGCCACTCAGACCCTCCCCATAGACACGGTGCCACGGCATCAACGGATGCCGCACAGCATCACACCAGTGTGAACAAGGTGTAAAAACTCACTTGCCATGTGCTCCCAGTCAGACTGGGAGGCTCTCAGAAAGGAAAGGGCCCTGTGCAGCTTCCTGCTAATTTATATAGGGCTGGGCTGAGGGGGAGAGGTAGAGTGCAGACCAAGTAAAAATAAAAAAAAAAGAAGAGGGGGATAGAAAACACAATGGGGTACATTTATCAAAGCATTTAGTAGATTTTTTTCGCAAAAAAGTCGCTCATGCAACTACTCTCTTTTTTTCTGCGACTTTTTGATTGTGCAGTGCCCTAAGCAAAAAATAAAAATCCTGCTTACCAAAGCAAAAAGTGATTTTTGACTTGCAGTGGTCAGAGATTTATTAAGTGTGAATGTCGCAAAAAAGTCGCATCACATGAAAAAACCTACTAAATTTACTCCAGCTCAGACAAGGAGCAGAAAAAGGCACTATCAAAGCAAATAAAGAAAACTTGCTTACGTGAAAGAAATTTATCAACAGGCTGAAAGCAGTTGATAAATAAGTCGCACATAAGCAAAAAAAATGTAGGGAAAAATTTACTAAAAAAAGAAATACATAAGCAAACATTGATAAATGTCCCCCAATTTGAATTCAAGTAGAGAAAAAAGACATGGTCGCACATCCACAAATTGTATTTTGATCTACAGGGTGGCCATTTATATGGATACGCCTTAATAAAATGGGAATGGTTGGTGATACTAACTTCCTGTTTGTGGCACATTAGTTTATGTGAGGGGGGGAAATTTTCAAGATGGGTGGTGACCATGGCGGCCATTTTGAAGTCGGACATTTTGAATCCAACTTTCATTTTTTCAATAGGAAGAGGGTCATGTGACACATCTCGTATGTTCACAGCATAGACAATTGCCTTCAGATGACCCCAATAATGTGGTGCTGCACCATCTTGCTGGAAAAACTCAGGGAACATGCCAGCTTCAGCGCATAAGGAGGGAAACAAATCATCATGTAGCAATTTCGTATATCCAGGTGCCTGGAGGTTTCCATTGATGAAGAATGGCCCCACTATCTTTGTACCCCATATACCACACCATACCATCAATTTTTGTGTTCCAACAGTCTTGGACGGATCTATCCAATGTGGGTTAGTGTCAGACCAATAGCGGTGGTTTTGTTAATTTCACCATTAACATAAAAGTTTGCCACATCACTGAACAAAATCTTCTGCGTAAACTGAGGGTCCTGTTCCAATTTTAGTTTTGTCCATCAGGGCCGGACTGGCCTAGCCGGATACCTTCCCGGTAGGCCGACCGCACAGTGGCTGCTCACTGACACAAGGTCCTGACACTAAGTCAGGACCTTGTGTAAAGCGGCCACAGAGAGCTGTATGCTCCCAGCAACTCCACTCAACCCAGTACCTGCGCATCCAGAGGCAGCACGTAGCGCAGTGATTCCCAAACGTGATTTTTTTTTAAAATTTCGGCGCCGCAGGGGGGAGGGAAGTTGGTGTGCGCTGTGAGGCTGTAAGAGGACCTGCGATGATGTCACCGTCATGTGATCAGTCACATGGAGGAAGAGGAGGAGTCACATGATCAGGGGCTGCTGTTCTAGGTCTCAGCATACCCCTACGTCCCCCAGCCTCCCTTAGCTTCCCCCTCCCCCTGCGGCGTAGGGAGGGGAAGTATGCGGAAGCTGCGCCGGGTCGGTGTAGTGACCCGTGCCCCAGCGTTCCCCTTCCCCTGCGGCGCAGTGAATGATTGCCTTGCCGGAGCCCTCAGTCGGTGCCCTGCCGGAGAGGCGAAGAACGGGGAAGAAAAATGGCTTGTTTAAGGTACTGTACCATATCCATCCCCCTCCCTCACCCATGTCCATCCCCCCTCCCTCACCCATGTTCATCCCCCCCTCCCTCACGCATGTCCATCCCCCCCTCACCCATGTCCATCCCCCCCTCCCTCACCCATGTCCATCCCCCCTCCCTCACCCATGTCCATCCCCCCTCCCTCACCCATGTCCATCCCCCCTCCCTCACCCATGTCCATCCCAACCTCCCTCACCCATGTCCATCCCCCCTCCCTCACCCATGTGCTTCCCCCCTCCTTCACCCATGTCTATCCCCTCCTTCACCCATGTCTATCCCCTCCTTCACCCATGTCCATCCCCCCTCCCTCCCCCATGTCCCTCCCCCATATCCATCCCCCTCCTCCCCCATGTCCATCCCCCTCCCTCACCCATGTCCATCTCCCCCCCATCACCCATATCTATCCTCCTGTCATTCATGTCCACCTTGTCCATATCCTGTCCATCCCTGTCACCCATGTTCACCCCCCAGTCTACCGCCTGTCACCCATGTCCACCCCCCTATTTACCCCTCTGTCCCCCCTCTTTTATCCCCCTTGTCATCCTTTTCCACCCTTCTGTCATCCCTGTTTACCCCCATATCTCCCATGTCCACGCTCCTGTCATCCATGTCCACCTTGGCCACCCCTCTGTCACCCCTGTCCATCACCCTGTCACCCATGTTCACCCCCCCATTCACCCCTCTGTCACCCCAGTCCACCATTCTTTGTCACTCCTGTCCACCCCTCTTTTAACTGCTTGTCACCGTTGTCCACCCCTCTGTCATCCCTGTCCATCCTCGTGTCACCCATGTTCACCCCCCATTGTCCACCCCTCTGACCACATACTTGTCACCCATGTACACCCCTCTGTCTCTTTGTCACCCCTGTCCACCCCTATCACTTACAGTGACCTTGTCAGTCCTGTCACCCCCGACGCCCCCCTGTCACCCATGTACACCCCTTTACACCCCTGTGCCACACATGTACACCCCTCTACACCCCTCTGCCACCCATGTACACTCCTCTACACCCCTCTGTCACCCATGTACACTCCTCTTTTTTTTTCTTCTTCTTCCCGGAGAGGGAAATTACACCCCTCTGCCACCCATGTACACTCCTCTGTCACCCATGTACACCCCTTTACACCCATCTGCCACCCATGTACACCCCTCTGTCCCCCCTGTTACCACCTTGTCACTCCTGTCCACCCCTTACACCCCCCTGTCACCCATGTACAGTCTTCTACACCCCTCTGCCACCCATGTACACCCCTTTACACCTCTCTGCCACCCATGTACACCCCTCTGCCACCCATGTACACTGCTCTACACCCCACTGCCACTCATGTATACTCCTCTACACCCCTCTGTCACCCTTGTACACCCCTCTGTCACCCATGTATACCCATTTACACCCCTCTACCACCCATGTAATCCCCTCTAAACCCCTCTGCCACTCCTCTAGACCCCTCTGTCACCCATGTACACTCCTCTGAACCCCTCTGCCACTCCTCTACACCCCTCTGTTACCCATGTACACTCCTCTACACCCATCTGTCACCCATTTACACTCATCTACACCCATCTGTCACCCATGTACACTCCTCTACACCCCTCTGTCACCCATGTACACTCCTCTACACCCCTCTGTCACCCATGTACACTCCTCTACACCCCTCTGCCACCACTGTAAACCCCTCTATCACCCCCTACACCCCTCTGTCACCCCCAAATACTCCTCTACTCACCTGTCTCCCATGTACACCCCTTTGTCACCCATGTACAGCCCTCTGTCTCCCCCGTACACTCCTTTACACATCTGTCTCCCATGTGCACCCCCTCTGTTACCCCTTTACACCTATACGCCCCTGTATTCCTCTTCACTTGGAAAAGGGGAATCTGGAGGCTAATGCTGGTAAAGTGCGGAACCATAATAGATTTGTTTTGCAGGTTTAACGGTGAATAGTTGTGGCGTGAAGAATTGGTCAGGACGGTCTGTACCAGAAGAACGACGCTGATCAGAGAAGATGTCAGTGTGAGTTGCTGTATAAAGCAGCATTTTAAACTACATACCCACTGATAAATAGATATTGGAATTTGTGTGCATTGCGGGTTTTTTTTTTTCTTCTTCTTTTTTTTTTTTTTTTTGCTCGTCAACTTCGATCAGGGTGCCCCGCGAAAAAAATATTTTTTCGGAGGGGTGCCCCGAGCCGAAAAAGGTTGGGAAACACTAGTACACAGGATTTGGTCAGTAACAGTATGATGGTAATATAAATGGTGATAATATTCCTCCCTGTATACTGGTATTATTGGCAATATTGGTCAGTATACAGGATTTGGTGATAGTGCGATTATTGTTAATATCAGTCTAAGTATAGAGGACTTGGTCAGTTACAGTGTGATGGTAATATTTCCTTTCCTCCCATACTATTGTTACTTGGTAAATGTATGACTTATATAGACATATACAGTATTATAATGCATGGAAAATTTACACATATATAAATTGCTCCAGCATAGTGAAATACAGTCGCAATTTATTTCTTCGAAATATATATCGAGGAATTAAAAAAAATATATATATATTAGTGTACTGTAAAGGGATAAATCTAGGCGTGGCTACTGATGGCTGACACAATGCTGCGGGGCTGGTCTGCAATTATTTCCAGGGCTGGTTTTCATCCCCAGTCTTGCCCTGTTGCCCAGTCTGCAGCATCTGAAACTACGGATACTGGAAGCCTGTGCTAGCATTTCTCTTGCGGTGTTGCTATCAGTTTGTGAAGAGTGGGAGAAGAGGGTTGCATTGACAATCCAACACAATGGGCCGCACATTGAACACATTTTATAAGTGGTCAGAAACTTGTAAATAACTCATGATAGAATAAAGTTACGTTAAAACCAAGCACATCATTGTTTTTCTTGTGAAATTCAAAATAAGTTTGATATGTCACGTTACCCTCTTCCTATTGAAAAAACAAAAGTTTGATTCAAAATGGCAGACTTCAAAATGGCCACCATGGTCACCACCCATCTTGAAAAGTTTCCCCCCTCACATATACTAATGTGCCACACCACATGGAAGTTAACATCGCCAACCATTCCCACATCCACAATAGGTGGGGCAGAACGAGGAAACCGACAGAGGACCGGCACCGAAGATCCACTTGCCCATCCGACGGCAGCGGGCGACGGGGATCGGCAGGCGGCGATGTCATGCATCTGGCTCCCTGGATCCTACGGAAGCCAGTGAGTTGCCTAGCAACATCTGGAGGGCTACAGTTTGAGACCACTATACAGTGGTCTCTAAACAGCTATTTGCTGTGTGGGCATGCTGGAATTTGCAGTTTTGCAACAGCTGGAGGGCTACAGTTTGGAAATCATTGTGCAGTGATCTCTAAACTGTGGCCCTCTAGATCTTTCAAAACTACAACTCCTAGCATGCCCACACAGCAGTTTGCTGTCTGGGCATGCTGGGATTTGTAGTTTTGCAACATCTGGAGGGCCACAGTTTGGAGATCACTGTGCAGTAGTCTCTAAACTGTAACCCTCCAGATGTTGCAAAACTGCAAATCCCAGCATGCCAAAACAGCTGTCTCGGCATGCTGGGAGTTGTAGTTGCGTACCTCCAGCTGTTGTATAACTACATCTCCCAGCATGCACTTAGGCGATCAGTACATGCTGGGAGTTGTAGTTTTGCAACAGCTGGAGGCACACTGGTTGGAAAATACTGAGTTAGGTAACAGAACCTAACTGAAGGTTATCCAACTGTTGCAAAGTACAACTCCCAGCATGCACGGTCTGTCAGTACATGCTGGAAGTTGTAGTTTTGAAACAGATGGAGGTTTGCCCCCCCCCCCCCCATGTGAATGTACAGGGTACATTGTGGGTTTACAGTAAGTTTCCTGCTTGAAGTTTGAGCTGCGGCAAATTTTTCGCCACAGCGCAAACTCCTAGCGAGAAACTCACTGTAAACACCAAAATTTCTCCTGAGTATGGAAACACCCCATATGTGGGCTTAAAATGCTCTGCGGGCGCACAACAAGGCTCAGGAGTGAGAGCGCACTATGTACATTTGAGGCCTAAATGTCTTAAATTTTGCTTACCTGAAAATTTCAATTCCTGGAGTCTGTAGGCAGCACAGTATGGGTTAAACTGGTCCCCCTGGACTTTTCAGAAGAGATACACAGCATAATTAAAGTATTAGCATAATTAATTAGCTCCTCCTACACACCATAAATACCCCCCTATAACCACACACCACAGAGTTAGTTTTAAAGCATGATTTATTAGGGTAGGATCCCTGTGCTGCCTACGGACTCCAGGAATTGAAATTTTCAGGTAAGCAAATTTTAAGACATTCCTGGTCGTCCTACGGCAGCACAGTATGGGATCTAAGTAGCAGAAAAAAACAAAGGGAGGGCATTACTTCTTGAACGCTTCTTCCAACACTGTTTTGCCTAGGGCTGGACAACTGGAGAAATCCAACCGGTAGTGCTGCATAAACGTAGTCGGAGTTGCCCAGGTAGCTGCTCTGCATATTTCTTGTAGAGAGACATATAATACTTCTGCCCAAGAGGCTGCAGTTGCTCTAGTAGAATGAGCGTTTATAT
Source organism: Hyla sarda (assembly GCF_029499605.1). Lineage (NCBI taxonomy): Eukaryota > Metazoa > Chordata > Amphibia > Anura > Hylidae > Hyla > Hyla sarda. The sequence continues at coordinate 306,668,410 of NC_079190.1, read as the reverse complement.
CTCTTGGAGGATCCAGTCCCTCCATCTGGAAACAGCAACTTATGGTTTTCTTTATCCAATTTGTAATTGCAGATTTTGCAGCTTTCGCTCCTCTTGATTTCCCTCCAAATTGTATAAACAGATGTTCAGAGCATCTAAATGGCTGCGTTCTGGCGATGTATTCTAGAACTGATCTCCTTACATCTAGTTTGGAAATTTCTTCCTCTTACGAGAGGGCTGGTAGGATGATCTCTTGTTGCAGGTTAGACACTGAATGTATTTTTGGGATAAATCCTGGTAACGTATGCAGGACCAAGGCATCCCCTAGATCCCTGAGATAAGGTTCATGGCATGACAACGCTTGTATTTCACTTATGCGCCAGGCTGACGCGATGGCGACCAAAAAACACGTCTTCCAGGTAAGAAATTTCAAATCAACAGAATCCACCGGCTCAAAAGGCTCCGTGGCCAAACATTTTAACACTCTGGAAAGATCCCAAGATGGGATTGGTTTATCTATCTTCGGACATAGATTGTTGACTCCTTTAAAAAATCTCCTGACCATCGGATCATCCGAGAATTTTCCTCATAAGAAATAGTTTATAGCCGCAAACTGCACCTTCAATGTGGATTGTTTAAGGCCTTTGTGCATCCCCTGTTGAAGAAAATTCAGTACCATGGGTACTGTGACCTCCTGTTCTGGACATCTAGATCTGAAAATTTTCCAGATCCTAGCGTAGCACTTCTTCGTACCTGACTTACTGGAACTCACCAATGTAGAGATCACTTCGTCTGTAAGACCCTTCTTCTTTAGTTCTTCCAATTCAGTTTCCAAGCCGTCAAATTCAGGAATTCCAGATTTTGATGATACATCCCTTTTTGCTTGAGCAAATCCATCCTCTTTGGCAGATGCCAGAACTGATTTCTTGATATTTCCCTGATTATTGAAAACCGCGATCTCCTTGGCCAATAGGGAAGGATCAGTATGGAATGAGGTTTCTCCTTCTTTATGTTCCACAACGTTCTTTGGATCAGTGCCGGAGGCGGAAACGCATACACGAACCTCTTCTCCCAGGATATTGCAAGGCCGTCTATGTGCAGAGGCTTGTCTAGCGGTGACAGGGAACAGAAGTTCTATAGCTTGGTGTTTTGCCTTGTAGCGAAAACATCCAGTTCCGGTGTTCCAAATTTTTCTGTGATCTTCCGAAACACCTGCTGATTCAGCTCCCTGTCACGATTCGGCTTACAGGTAGTGGATCCTCTGTGTCAGCGAGGGATTGGCGTGGACCGTGCTAGTGGACCGGTTCTAAGAGGCTACTGGTGTTCACCAGAGCCCGCCGCAAAGCGGGATGGTCTTGCTGCGGCAGTAGCAACCAGGTCGTATCCACTAGCAACGGCTCAACCTCGCTGACTGCTGAGAAGGCGTGGGACAGAAGGACTAGGCAGAGGCAAGGTCAGACGTAGCAGAAGGTCGGGGCAGGCGGCAAGGTTCGTAGTCAAGATGGATAGCAGAAGTTCAGGTAACACAGGCTTTGGACACACTAAACGCTTTCACTGGCACAAGGCAACAAGATCCGGCAAGGGAGTGCAGGGGCAGTGAGCAGATATAGTCTGGGAGCAGGTGGGAGCCAATTAAGCTAATTGGGCCAGGCACCAATCATTGGTGCACTGGCCCTTTAAGTCTCAGAGAGCTGGCGCGCGCGCGCCCTAGAGAGCGGAGCCGCGCGCGCCAGCACATGACAGCAGGGGACCGGGACGGGTAAGTGACCTGGGATGCGATTCGCGAGCGGGCGCGTCCCGCTGTGCGAATCGCATCCCCGACGGCCATGACAGTGCAGCGCTCCCGGTCAGCGGGACCGACCGGGGCGCTGCGGGGAGAGAGACGCCGTGAGCGCTCCGGGGAGGAGCGGGGACCCGGAGCGCTAGGCGTAACACTCCCATTCTCCTGGATGCAGGGTCCTTCTGCTTAGCAGATCTGCTTTCCAATTGAAGGAACCCTTCAGATGGACGGCTGTCAGACTTTTCACATTCCTCTCTGCCCACTGAAAAATCTTGGCACATTGAGACATGAGATTCGGGCATCTTGTACCTCCCTGCTTGTTCAAGTAAAAAAACGTAAGGGAGGTTGTCTGATCTTACTAAAACCTCCTTGCCGAACAAGAAAGGGGAAAAGAGAAGAAGGGCTAGATACACTGCCCTTAACTCCTTCATGTTTGACGAAAAACTTCTCTCCGACCGGGACCACTTTGCCTGTGTCCAATGATGCCCAATGTACGCTCCCCATCCAAGAGCAGAGGCACCTGTTGTCAGTATAACAGTTTGTTGGACTGGCAGGATCGATCTCCCTCTCCAGAATCTGTCCGAGACTAACCACCACCATAGGTCCTTGCAGAGGTCCGCTGGGATCCAGATAATTTTCTCCAAGGTTGTCTGTGATCTGTTCCATGCAGTTAGGACTCTCCTTTGTAGCTTGCGTATGTGGGCTTTCGCCCATTGAACTGCGTCTATCGTCGACGTCAAACTCCCCAGAATTCTCATGGCGTGGCGAATGGTCACTCTTCTGTTCATTAAAAGATACCTGATTTGCTTCCTCAGTTTTTCTTCCCTCTCCTGAGAGATTGAGATCTTCATCGCTATAGAATCCACTATGAATCCCAGAAAGATGACTCTTTGGGATGGGCATAGGTGTGATTTTTTCTCGTTTATAATGAAGCCATGTCTTTCGAGGAATTTTATTGTCTTGGCTACGTCCTTTGTGAGTTGTTCCTCTGACACCGCCTTCACCCACCAGTCGTCCAAGTATGGGACTACCGAGACCCTCTGAATATGTAGGGCCGCTGCTAGTACCACTACCACTTTCGTGAAAACCCTTGGGGATGAACTTAGCCCAAAGGGTAGACTGGTGAACTGGAAGTGCCATACCGAGTTTGCTACCTTGATAGCGAATCTGAGATATTTTCTGAACAGAGGGTGTATTGGGATGTGGAGATAGGCATCCGCCAAATCCATTGTTGCCATAAAATCGCCTTGATTGAGGATATGGATCAGAGATCTTATAGTTTCCATTTTGAAATGTTTCTTCTCCAGAAATTTGTTCAAGTAGGTTAAATCTATCACTAATCTCCATTTGCCATTGCTTTTTTGGAACTGAAAATATCCTGGAGTACACCCCTGTGCCCATATCTTGTTCTGGCACCCATTCTATGGCATCTTTTGCATAGAATTCCAGAACCAATGGCATGATTTTGGGGTCTTGTCCGGAGTTGATAAAAAATGTTTCTGGCGGATTGTTGAGAAACTCCAACTTGTAGCCTTCTTTTATTACTGACAGCACCCACCTGTCCTTCATGGATTGTTCCCATGCTGGAAAAAAAGTTCTTAATCTTCCTCCAACTTTGGGGAGCCATAAACTGGCGTCATAATTCCTTCTTTTTTGATGGAGGCTTGACCTTACTGGCTTGGTTGTAGTTGCTATTTTTCCTTTGTCTATAGTTCTGGTATAATTCCCCTGTTGGTAATTCTTCTTGTAGAATCTTGGGGACCTTCTCCATTTAGGCTTTCCCTTAAACGACTCTTTCTTGGCCGTTTCAGGGAAGACGTCATTCTCATCATTCATGTCCTTTAGAATCCCTTTGAGATTAGGACCGAACATAGACTCGGTAGAGAATGGTAAAGAAATAAGATGATTCTTTGCCGCCACATTACCTTTAACCCCTTAAGGACCAGGCCATTTTACACCTTAGGATCAGAGGGTTTTTTGAACATCTGATCACTGTCACTTTAAAGGGTAGCTCCCACCATCATGATTTTTTTTTCTGTCCCTGCCTATTGCCCTTCTATCCCTAACACCCTCCCTGCCTTTATTTATTTATTTTTACTATTTTTAAAATGGCATTTAGTCTGCCTGGTAGTGTGCTCACTACCAGGCAGACTTCCCCAGCAGGCACCACATCACTTCCGCCCTTAGTTCTCCCAACAGGGTGCCTCCAGCTGTTTCACCACTACAACTCCCAGCATGCCCTGACATCTATTGGCTATCATTCTGATTCCGAGATTGTTTTTTCGTGACATATTCTACTTTATGTTATCGGTAAAATTTTGTCGATACTTGCATCGTTTCTTAGTGAAAAATTCCAAAATTTGATGAAAAAATTTAAAATTTTGCATTTTTCTAACTTTGAAGCTCTCTGCTTGTAAGGAAAATGGATATTCAAAATAAAAAATTTTTAATTCACATATACAATATGTCCACTTTATGTTTGCATCATAAAATTGACGTGTTTTTACTTTTGGAAGACACCAGAGGGCTTCAAAGTTCAGCAGCAATTTTCCAATTTTTCTCAAAATTTCCAAAATCACAATTTTTCAGGGACCAGTTCAGGTTTGAAGTGGATTTGAAGGGTCTTCATATTAGACATTCCTCACAAATGACCCCATTATAAAAACTGCACCCCCCAAAGTATTCAAAATGACATTCAGTCAGCATTTTATCCCTTTAGGTGTTTCACAGGAATAGCAGCAAAGTGAAGGAGAAAATTCCCAATCTTCATTTTTCACACTCGCATGTTCTTGTAGACCCAATTTTTGAATTTTTACAAGGGGTAAAAGGAGAAAATGTATACTCATATTTGTAGCCCAATTTCTCTCGAGTAAGCACATACCTCATATGTCTATGTAAATTATTCGTCGGGTCGAAGTAGTGGGCTCAGAAGCAAAGGAACGACAAGGGGATTTTGGAGAGTACGTTTTCTGAAATGGTTTTTGGGGGGCATGTTGCATTTAGGAAGCCCCTATGGTGCCAGAACAGGAAAAAAAAAACACATGGCATACCATTTTGGAAACTAGACCCCTTGAGGAACGTAACATGGAATAAAGTGAGCCTTAATACCCCACAGCTATTAACCCACAAGGGTTAATAGCAGAAAATATCCCCCAAAATTTGTAACCCCATGTCTTCTGAGTATCGAGGTACCCCATAAGTTGACCTGAAGTGCACTACGGGCGAACTACAATGCTCAGAAGAGAAGGAGTCATATTTGGCTTTTTGATAGCAAATTTTGCTCAGGGGCATGTTGCATTTAGGAAGCCCCTATGGTGCCAGGACAGCAAAAAAATACCCACATGGCATACCATTTTGAAAACTAGACCGCTTGTGGAACGTAACAAGGAATAAAGAGAGCCTTAATACCCCACATGGGTTTCACGACTTTTGCATACGTAAAGAAAAAATAATTTTTTCACAAAAATGTGTGTTTCCCCCCAAAATTTCACATTTTTGCAAGGGTTAAAAGCAGAAAATACCCCCCAAAATTTGTAACCCCATCTCTTCTGAGTATGGAGGTACCCCATAAGTTGAACTGAAGCGCACTACGGGCGAACTACAATGCTCAGAAGAGAAGGAGTCATATTTGGCTTTTTGAGAGCAAATTTTGCTCGGGGGGCATGTCGCATTTAGGAAGCCCCTATGGTGCCAGGACAGCAAAATAACCCCCACATGGCATACCATTTTGGAAACTAGACCCCTTGAGGAACGTAACAAGAGGTACAGTGAGCATTTACCCCCCACTGGTGTGTGTCAGATCTTTGGAACAGTGGGCTGTACAAAATTTTTTATTTGCACAGCCCACTGTTCCAAAGATCTGTCAGACACCAGTGGGGGGTAAATTCTCACTGCACCCCTCATTACATTCCATGAGGGGTGTAGTTTCCGAAATGGGGTCACATTTTGTCAAAACCGCTGTAACAATCAGCCACCCCTGTGCCAATCACCTCAAATGTACATGGCGCACTCTCCCTTCTGGGCCTTCTTGTGCACCCCCAAAGCACTTTGCGCCCACATATGGGGTATCTCCGTAGTCGGGAGAAATTGCCTTACAAATTTTGGGGGGCGTTTTTCCCTTTTACCTCTTGTCAAAATGAAAAGTATGGGGCAACACCAGCATGTTAGTGTAAAATTTTTTATTTTTTACACTAACATGCTGGTGTAGACCCAAACATCACCTTTTCATAAGGGGTGAAAGGAGAAAAAGCCCCTCCAAAATTTGTTAGGCAATTTCTCCCGAGTACGGCGATACCCCGTATGTGACCCTAAACTGTTGCCTTGAAATACGACAGGGCTCCAAAGTGAGAGAGCGCCATGCGCATTTGAGGCCTGAATTAGGGATTTGCATAGGGGTGGACATAGGGGTATTCTATGTCAGTGATTCCCAAAAAGGGTGCCTCCAGCTGTTGCAAAACTCCCAGCATGCCTGGACAGTCAACGGCTGTCCGGCAATACTGGGAGTTGTTGTTTTGTAACAGCTGGAGGCTCCATTTTGGAAACAGTGGCTTACCAGACGTTTTTCGTTTTTATTGGGGAGGGGAGGGGGGGCTGTGTAGGGGTATGTGTATATGTAGTGTTTTTTACTTTTTATTTTGTTTTAGTGTAGTGTAGTGTTTTTAGGGTACAGTCACACGGGCGGGGGATTACAGCGAGTTTCCCGCTGTGAGTTTGAGCTGCCGCGCAAAATTTGCTGCATCGCAAACTTGCAGACTGATACTCACTGTAAGCCCCCTGCCCATGTGAATGTACCCTGTACATTCACGGGGGGGGACCTCCAGCTGTTGCAAAACTACAACTCCCAGCATGCCCAGTCTATCAGTGCATGCTGGTAGTTATAGTTTTGCAACAGCTGGAGGCACACGGGTTGGGAAACACTGAGTTAGGAAACAGACAATGTTTCCCAACCAGTGTGCCTCCAGTTGTTGCAAAACCACAACTCCCAAACATTCTCAGGCATGCTGGAAGTAGTAGTTCGGCAACATCTTTGGAGCCAGATGTTGCCGAACTACAACTCCCAGCATGCTTGGAGTTGTAGTTTTGCAACATCTGGAGGACTACAGTTTGCAGACCACTAATACAGTGGTTCCCAACCTGTGCCCTTCCAGATGTTGCAAAACTACAACTCCCAGAATGCCCAGACGCCGAAACCAAAACTGTCCAGGCATGCTGGGAGTTGTAGTTCTGCAACATCTGAAGGGCCAGATGTTACAGAACTACAACTCCCAGCATGCCTGGACAGTAAGGGCATGCTAAGGATGTGTAGTTTTGCAACATCTGGAAGGGCACAGTGGTCCCAAAACTGCGGACCTCCAGATGTTGCAAAACTGCAACTCCCAGAATGCCCAGACGCCGAGGGCTGTCTGGGCATGCTGGAAGTTGTAGTATACAGGGTCCCAATACAGCAATGCATGTCGCTTTACGGCGACGTGCATTGCTGTAAAGGGCCCGACCACGGCTGAAGATCCACTCACCTGACGCCGACGCCGCCGTCTTCATCGCCGGGATCCGGGTCTTCAGGGACGAGGTAAGTATCGGGGCCGGTCCCCAGCACTCCCCCGTCCCCCGCCGCATCCTCCGGTCTTCCTCCCATCCTCTCCGGACTTCCAGGGGCCGGGCATGGCGGGAGGAAGTAACCGCCCCCCCCCCCCTGCGATTGGTCGGTTAACTAACTGACGGATCGCAGGGGATAGGAGGAGGTGGCAGGCTTGCCACCTCGCTCCTATACTTTAGCATGGTCGTGGCTGTCTGCGACAGCCGGGATCATGCAAAATTACCGGGCGGTCGGGTCCCAGAGACCCGATCAGCCCGGTATCGCCGTAGATTGCAAGGGCCCCTACATGCAGATCGCAAGGGCCCCTACATGGCCCCCCTTGGCTTTTGCCCTGGATGCCTGCTGAAGCATTTCAGCAGGCATCCGGTTCCGATCTCTGCCCAGCGTTGTGGAACGTCATTGGCCCTTAAAGCCCAGGGTGCCATGACGTTCCACAACGTCATTGGTCCTTAAGAGGTTAAGCCACTGTTTAATCCATAAAGATCTTCTAATGGAATTTGTCTCCGCCAAATTCTGTGCTGTCAACCTGAGTGCATCCAATGGTGCGTCACATAAAAATTCCGTGGCTGACTTCTTTACCGGTATCCTTTTCAAAATATCCTCACGAGGGACTCCCTCATGAAGATCTTTTGTCATCTGGCTAATCCAAACACGTAGAGCCCTTGCTACCGGAAGTGATGCCATGGCTATTTTAGCTGTTGCAGCTGTTGTAGAATAAGCTTTCTTCGCTAGCGAGTCTTCCCTTTTGTCCATTGGGTTAGACAAAAGAGAAGTATCCTCAGATGGAAAGTACGACTTCGTTACCAACTTTGCCACTGGCAAATCCACCTTTAGTGGGTTATACCAAGAAGTGGTAGCTTGAGATGAAAGTTTATACACAGACCTGAACCGTGAACCTACATCCACTCGCTTATCAGGTTTCTCCCAATTGGTTTTAAACCACTTGTTCAGTTCAGGATGAGCTGGGAACACCTTATCCACTGATATGGGGAAATAATATAAGCTCTCCCTAGGCAGCTTGCCTTCAGTAGAATGGTCAGACTCAAGCACATGCTTTACAAATTTGACCAGATTGTGCATATCATCCTTATGGAATATATAGTAATCTTCTGGTGCCTCTTGTGATTCTACTGAAGAACAAGATCTAGAGTCATCTGAGTCTGATGGGGAAACAGCACGGTGATGCGTTTCTTCGCTGGTGCAGCCTCTTCCGGCAAAAAGGCTGCTATACACTTTTGAAACCAGTCAAAGAAAGAGCCAGCCTCATCTCCAAACCTCTGCTCCTCCTCAGCAGGCTGAGAATTTTCGGAACATTCTTCACAAACATCCATCTCTGCATTATCTGGTAATGGTTGTGAGCATGATCTGCACTGCCTGTGTTTAGATTTCCTGGTTCTTTTCGCTCTCATAGTTGCGTCAGCCATCTATAATACAAAATATATATATATATTCCATAGAACCAGGAAATCAACACAGGAAACATGTACTATAATCATAAGTATATCCAGATACTCTAAATTGTGAAGGGCCATAAAAACTCCACACAACTATATATACATATATGGAACATATACACTGGGCCTAAAGTCACTTCACAGTGCCTATCCCCATATGTACACTCTATGTTACTTCACAGTAACTACCCAGTGCTTATCAACAGACTGAAGACACTTCACAGTGCCCATAACATGTCCTGGCATTGATATGTAATAAGGTGAACAACATACCTTACTTTCCCAGTCTGCCCTGCTGCCCTTAGGATACAGTGTGTTGGCAGCAGGACCGGCTTCTGTTTTATTACATACCCGGGAGCCGTACGCTTCGCCCCCCTCTGCTGACGTCACTTATGGGTCCGGCACCACGCGCAGGAAGCCTGAGCCCCGCTCTGTGTTATTCGTGGCTTGCGTACCTGTCTGAGGGCATGACAGCGTGCGCATTCCAGAACTTCACAGTACCGGCTGCTATACGTCCTGGCTCCTGCTTCTGCCTCCCGATAAGAGGACTTCCATAACCAGAAAAAAAAGGCCTCACAGTACTTCACAGTGCCTGCGGCTGTTATCCGTCCTTCATTTTGGCTCCTGCTTGTGCCTCACGGTAGGCGGACTTCCATAATCAGAGCAAAGCCTCAGTACTTCACAGTACCCCTAAGCTCCTTTGCCTCACATAGGACTTCACAGTCTCCTATGCAGATATCCCAGGACTAGCTAATGTCCTGTATAATACCATCGGATATACCTAAGAGAATGTGAAAAGGATAGGTTATAGATTATAAGCTTGTAACAAATATCTCTTCCTGAAAGCCAGAAGAAAAAAAACTCTGTAGTATGTGGTTATAGGGGGGTATTTATGATGTGTAGGAGGAGCTCATTAATTATGCTAATACTTTAATTATGCTGTGTATCTCTTCTGACAAGTCCAGGGGGACCAGTTTAACCAGTTTAACCAGTTTAACCAGTTTAACTCCTGTAGGACAACCAGAAATTGGTGATTTGCACAGGGGTGGCTGATTTTACAGCGGTTCTGACATAAACGCAAAGAAATAAATACCCACATGTGACCCCATTTTGGAAACTACACCCCTTACGGAATGTAACAAGGGGTATAGTGAGCCTTGACACCCCACAGGTGTTTCACAAATTTTCGTTAAAGCTGGATGGGAAAATGAGAAAAAAAATGTTTTCACTAAAATGCTGGTCACCCTAAATTTTTCATTTTCACAAGGGAAAATAGGAAAAAAAGCCCCCAAAATTTGTTACCCAATTTCTTCTGAGTATATAGATACCCCATATGTGGATGTAAAGTGCTCTGCTGGCGAACTACAATGCTCAGAAAAAAAGGAGCACCATTGGGCTTTTGAAGAGAAAATTTGTCCAGAATTGAAGGCCATGTGTGTCTACAAAGCCCCCATAGTGCTAGAACAGCGGACCCCCCCACATGTGACCCCATTTTGGAAACTACACCCCTCATGTAATGTAATAAGGGGTGCAGTGAGCATTTACACCCCACAGGTGTCTAACAGATTTTTGGAACAGTGGTCCGTGAAAATGAAAAATTTAATTTTTTATTTGCACAGCCCACTGTTTGCCACGATTCGGCTGGCTGGAGGTGGATCCTCTGTGCCAGAGAGGGAATGGCGTGGACCGTGCTGGTGGACCGGTTCTAAGTTGCTACTGGTATTCACCAGAGCCCGCCGCAAAGCGGGATGGTCTTGCAGCGGCGGTAGCAACCAGGTCGTATCCACCAGCAACGGCTCAACCTCTCTGACTGCTGAAGATAGGCGCGGTACAAGGGAGTAGACAAGAGCAAGGTCGGACGTAGCAGAAGGTCAGGGCAGGCAGCAAGGATCGTAGTCAGGGGCAACGGCAGGAGGTCTGGAACACAGGCTAGGAACACACAAGGAAACGCTTTCACTGGCACAATGGCAACAAGATCCGGCGAGGGAGTGCAGGGGAAGTGAGGTATAAATAGGGAGTGCACAGGTGAACACACTAATTAAGCCAGCTGCGCCAATCAGTGGCGCAGTGGCCCTTTAAATTGCAGAGACCCGGCGCGCGCGCACCCTAAGGAGCGGGGCCGCGCGCGCCGGGACAAGACCGACGGAGAGCGAGTCAGGTACGGGAGCCGGGATGTGCATCGCGAGCGGGCGCCTCCCGCATCGCGAATCGCATCCCGGCTGAGAGAGGTATTGCAGCGCACCCGGTCAGCAGGTCTGACCGGGGCGCTGCAAATGCGAGGATGTTGCGAGCGCTCCGGGGAGGAGCGGGGACCCGGAGCGCTCGGCGTAACAGTACCCCCCCCCCCCTTGGGTCTCCCCCTCTTCTTGGAGCCTGAGAACCTGAGGATAAGACTTTTGTCTAGGATGTTGTCCTCAGGTTCCCAGGATCTCTCTTCTGGACCACAGCCTTCCCAATCCACCTAGAAATTTTTTTTCCCTCTGACCGTCTTGGAGGCCAGAATCTCCTTCACGGAGAAGACGTCAGAAGAACCGGAAACAGGAGTGGGAGAAACAAGTTTGGGAGAGAAGCGGTTAATGATGAGTGGTTTAAGGAGAGAGACATGGAAGGCATTGGGAATACGAAGAGAAGGAGGAAGAAGGAGTTTGTAAGAGACAGGGTTAATCTGGCACAAGACTTTGAAAGGACCAAGATAGCGTGGTCCCAGTTTGTAACTGGGGACACGAAAGCGGACATATTTAGCGGAGAGCCATACCTTGTCTCCGGGAGCAAAAATGGGGGGAGTTCTTCTTTTCTTATCGGCAAACCTTTTCATGCGGGATGAAGCCTGTAAAAGAGAATTTTGGGTCTCTTTCCATATGGTGGAAAGATCACGAGTCACTTCATCCACAGCGGGCAAACCAGAGGGCAAGGGAGTAGGGAGGGGAGGAAGAGGGTGACGGCCGTACACCACGAAAAATGGGGACTTAGCAGAAGATTCGGAGACTCTGAAGTTGTATGAGAATTCGGCCCATGGTAGAAGATCTGCCCAGTCATCCTGGCGGGAGGAAACAAAATGCCGTAAATAGTCACCCAGGACCTGGTTAATTCTTTCTACTTGCCCATTGGATTGGGGATGATAAGAAGAAGAGAAGTTTAATTTAATCTTGAGCTGTTTACAGAGGGCCCTCCAGAATTTAGACACGAATTGGACGCCTCTATCCGAGACGATCTGCGTGGGCAAACCGTGAAGACGAAAAATGTGTACAAAAAATTGTTTTGCCAACTGAGGCGCTGAAGGAAGACCAGGAAGAGGAATAAAATGTGCCATCTTGGAAAATCGATCAACGACCACCCAAACAACTGTGTTGCCACGGGATGGGGATAAGTCTGTAATAAAGTCCATACCAATCAGTGACCAAGGCTGTTCGGGGACAGGCAGAGGATGAAGGAGACCAGCAGGCTTCTGGCGAGGAGTCTTATCCCGGGCACAGACAGTACAGGCCCGCACAAAATCAACAACATCCGTCTCCAGAGTCGGCCACCAATAGAAACGAGAGATGAGTTGCAAGGATTTTTTGATGCCCGCATGGCCTGCGAGGTGGGAGGAGTGTCCCCATTTGAGAATCCCGAGACGCTGGCGTGGAGAAACGAAGGTCTTCCCTGGAGGAGTTTGCCTGATGGAGGCTGGAGAAGTGGAGATCAGACAGTCAGGAGGAATTATGTGTTGCGGAGAGAGCTCTACTTCCGAGGCATCCGAGGAACGAGAGAGGGCATCGGCCCTAATGTTCTTGTCGGCAGGGCGAAAATGAATTTCAAAGTTAAAACGGGCAAAGAACAACGACCACCTGGCCTGGCGAGGGTTCAGCCGTTGGGCAGACTGGAGATAGGAGAGATTCTTGTGATCAGTGTATATGATAACTGGAAATTTTGATCCCTCCAGCAGATGCCTCCATTCCTCAAGCGCCAATTTAATGGCCAGTAGTTCTCGATCCCCGATGGAGTAGTTTCTCTCCGCCGGAGAGAAGGTCCTAGAAAAAAACCACAAGTAACAGCATGCCCGGAAGAATTTTTTTGTAGAAGGACAGCTCCAGCTCCCACTGAGGAGGCATCTACCTCCAATAGGAAGGGTTTAGATGGGTCAGGTCTGGAGAGCACGGGAGCAGAAGAAAAGGCAGACTTGAGATGTTTAAATGCGTCTTCCGCTTGGGGAGACCAGGACTTGGGATTGGCATTTTTCTTGGTTAAAGCCACGATAGGAGCCACAATAGTGGAAAAGTGTGGAATAAATTGTCTGTAATAATTGGCGAACCCCAAAAAACGTTGGATAGCACGGAGTCCGGAGGGGCGTGGCCAATCTAAGACGGCAGAGAGTTTATCTGGGTCCATTTGTAGTCCCTGGCCAGAGACCAAGTATCCTAGGAAAGGAAGAGATTGACATTCAAACAGACATTTCTCCATTTTGGCATAAAGTTGATTGTCTCGAAGTCTCTGAAGAACCATGCGGACATGCTGGCGGTGTTCTTCTAAGTTGGCAGAAAAAATCAGAATATCGTCCAGATAAACCACAGGACAGGAATATAAGAGATCACGAAAAATGTCATTAACAAAGTCTTGGAAGACGGCAGGGGCGTTGCACAGGCCAAAGGGCATGACCAGATACTCAAAGTGTCCATCTTTGGTGTTAAATGCAGTCTTCCATTCGTCCCCCTCCCTGATGCGGATGAGATTATAAGCACCTCTTAAGTCCAGTTTGGTAAAGATGTGGGCACCTTGTAGGCGATCAAAGAGTTCCGAGATAAGAGGTAGGGGGTAGCGGTTCTTTACCGTGATTTTATTAAGTCCGCGGTAATCAATGCAAGGACGTAGGGAGCCATCTTTTTTGGACACAAAAAAAAATCCAGCTCCGGCAGGAGAGGAGGATTTGCGGATAAACCCCTTTTTTAAATTTTCCTGGATGTACTCTGACATGGCAAGAGTCTCTGGAGCAGACAGAGGATAAATTCTGCCCCGGGGTGGAGTAGTACCCGGGAGGAGGTCAATAGGACAGTCATAAGGCCTGTGAGGAGGTAAAGTCTCAGCTTGCTTTTTGCAAAACACGTCAGCATAGTCCATATAAGCCTTAGGAAGACCGGTTACAGGGGGAACCACAGGGTCACGGCAGGGAGTACTGGGAACCGGTTTAAGACAGTCCTTGAAACAAGAAGTACCCCAGTTCTTGATTTCTCCTGTGGACCAATCAAGGGTTGGGGAATGGCGTTGAAGCCACGGTAATCCAAGAAGAATTTCTGAAGTGCAGTTGGAGAGGACCAAAAATTAAATTTTTTCGTGATGAGGTCCGATGCACATTAGGAGAGGTTCCGTGCGGTAACGCACGGTACAGTCCAATCTTTCATTGCTAACAGAATTGATGTAGAGGGGTCTGGCGAGACTGGTCACCGGGATGTTGAACCTGTTGATGAGAGAGGCCAAAATAAAATTTCCTGCAGATCCGGTATCCAAGAAGGCCATAATAGAGAAGGAGAAGGTAGAGGAAGATATCCGCACAGGCACAGTAAGGCGTGGAGAAGCAGAGTTGACATCAAGAACTGTCTCACCTTTGTGCGGAGTCAGCGTACGTCTTTCCAGGCGGGGAGGACGGATAGGACAATCCTTCAAGAAGTGTTCGGTACTGGCACAGTACAGGCACAGATTCTCCATGCGGCGTCGTGTCCTCTCTTGAGGTGTCAAGCGAGACCGGTCAACTTGCATAGCCTCCACGGCGGGAGGCACAGGAACGGATTGCAGAGGACCAGAGGAGAGAGGAGCCGGGGAGAAAAAACGCCTCGTGCGAACAAAGTCCATATCCTGGCGGAGCTCCTGACGCCTTTCGGAAAAACGCATGTCAATGCGGGTGGCCAGATGAATAAGTTCATGCAGGTTAGCAGGAATTTCTCGTGCGGCCAGCACATCTTTAATGTTGCTGGATAGGCCTTTTTTAAAGGTCGCGCAGAGGGCCTCATTATTCCAGGATAATTCGGAGGCAAGAGTACGGAATTGGATGGCGTACTCGCCAACAGAAGAATTACCCTGGACCAGGTTCAGCAGGGCAGTCTCAGCAGAAGAGGCTCGGGCAGGTTCCTCAAAGACACTTCGAATCTCCGTGAAGAAGGAGTGTACAGAGGCAGTGACGGGGTCATTGCGGTCCCAGAGCGGTGTGGCCCATGACAGAGCTTTCCCAGATAGAAGGCTGACTACGAAAGCCACCTTAGACCTTTCAGTAGGAAACTGGTCCGACATCATCTCCAAGTGCAGGGAACATTGCGAAAGAAAGCCACGGCAAAACTTAGAGTCCCCATCAAATTTATCCGGCAAGGATAATCGTAGGCCGGAAGCGGCCACTCGCTGCGGAGGAGGTGCAGGAGCTGGCGGAGGAGATGATTGCTGAAGCTGTGGTAGTAGCTGCTGTAGCATCACGGTCAGTTGAGACAGCTGGTGGCCTTGTTGCGCTATCTGTTGCGACTGCTGGGCGACCACCGTGGTGAGGTCGGCGACAACTGGCAGTGGGACTTCAGCGGGATCCATGGCCGGATCTACTGTCACGATTCGGCTGGCTGGAGGTGGATCCTCTGTGCCAGAGAGGGATTGGCGTGGACCGTGCTGGTGGACCGGTTCTAAGTTGCTACTGGTATTCACCAGAGCCCGCCGCAAAGCGGGATGGTCTTGCAGCGGCGGTAGCAACCAGGTCGTATCCACCAGCAACGGCTCAACCTCTCTGACTGCTGAAGATAGGCGCGGTACAAGGGAGTAGACAAGAGCAAGGTCGGACGTAGCAGAAGGTCAGGGCAGGCAGCAAGGATCGTAGTCAGGGGCAACGGCAGGAGGTCTGGAACACAAGCTAGGAACACACAAGGAAACGCTTTCACTGGCACAATGGCAACAAGATCCGGCGAGGGAGTGCAGGGGAAGTGAGGTATAAATAGGGAGTGCACAGGTGAACACACTAATTAAGCCAGCTGCGCCAATCAGTGGCGCAGTGGCCCTTTAAATTGCAGAGACCCGGCGCGCGCGCGCCCTAAGGAGCGGGGCCGCGCGCGCCGGGACAAGACCGACGGAGAGCGAGTCAGGTACGGGAGCCGGGATGCGCATCGCGAGCGGGCGCCTCCCGCATCGCGAATCGCATCCCGGCTGAGAGAGGTATTGCAGCGCACCCGGTCAGCAGGTCTGACCGGGGCGCTGCAAATGCGAGGATGTTGCGAGCGCTCCGGGGAGGAGCGGGGACCCGGAGCGCTCGGCGTAACAATATATATATATATGTTTGTGTGTGGGAGTATATATGTATGTCTAGGGGGCCTATGAGCCTAGTGTGCAGTCAGTACACAGTATGCAGGTATATGCACATGGAAATAAAAATGCTGGAAAAACGAAGTTCAATTGTTATAGATATCATAGGAATAAATAGTCCAAAAATAAGTCCAACAGTATCCAAAGGTATCAAATATCCCAGGTTGAGATATGCGTGAAAATAAATGAGCAGGAAAACAAAGTCCCATAGATATGCCGTAAAAACAGATATACCGGAAAACAGGGTCCTATGTGGGAGTACCAAGTCCTATTGCAGTAAAAGTTATTGGCATCAGGGGGGGGGGGGGGTTTTGCCCAAACATGTGTGCCCAGAAGATATCCAGAGGGGGATATCTCCTAGGTTGGGGGGGGGGGGGGGGAGTGTGTGGGGACAGACATAGCATAAATACAGAGGGGGCTCATAAATACAGAGGGAGGGGGAGGGAGGACTTGAGTTGTACTTACATTCCGGCGTCCTGAAGCCTATGATGTGCTGTGGTGGCGTGGCTGTGTGGATCGCGGCATCCTGTCTTATATATGAGCACTGGGGGGAGTAACCGGAAGTGCGCGATATTCAACTTCCGGTCCGCGTGTGGCACCCCATAGTGGGTAAAGTGGTGTGATACAGTTTGATGCTGGAAGAAGGAGGAGGGGGGAACTCTTGAGGAGAGAGAGTGGGGTAGAGGGGGAAGAGAAGGAGGGAAAATGGGGAAGAAAGCGGAAAGAAGCAGAGAGGAACAAAAAAAGGGGATGAGAAATGATGAAAGTGAAGAGCATAAAGGGAGGGACAGGGAAACAAAGGGAATGGGAACCAGAAAGGAAGTAAAGTGGGGGGATAGGAACAGTGGGACAGAGGGAAAAAGTTGATGAAAGTGTAAGGCACGAGGAGAGGGGCAGGGGATCAGAGGAAATGGGAACTGGAGAGAATGGAAAGTGGAGGCATGGGAACAGTGGGACAGAGGGGAAAGAGGGTGATGATAGAGGAGGAATGGAACTCCAAACTGAAAAAGATACCAAGGATTTGGAGATGGTGCCGCAGAGGCTACTGCAGATGATGAAGAGGCTACTGGGGATATAGAGGGAGGAATGGGGGGTAAGTGTAGAGCGGGGGGGGTGAGGAATTGGGATGAGGGTGGCAGGGAAGATGGGGGGGAGAAAGGGTGTGGCAGGGAAAGGTGGCCAGGTTGGTGGGGGGGGGGCAGAGAGGGAAGGAAAAGAAAAAAGGGGGGAGGATAGGGGGGGATGGGACATGGGATGGATGGGGAACCAGGGAGAGATGTGTGGGAAACCAAGAGGTACGGCAGTGTCCAAAAAATGGGGGGGAGGGGCGGATCCATGGTGGAGGGGTGGTTAAAGTTCTATGCACTCATTGAGGCCATCTGGGGTGAGACATTTCAGTTTATAAATCCAGTATGCTTCCCTGTGGTTAAGTGCGATCTGTCTGTTTTCTTTGTCTTCTGAGATCTGCTCGATGGGGGTCACTCTGATGCACGAAAAGTCTTTGTTATGCTTCTTCGTTAGGTGTCTGGAGACGCTTTGCTTAAGGTGTCCGATGTTGCAATTGTGACGATGGCCGTTCAAGCGTTTCCTGAGGGTCTGTGTGGTCCTGCCTACATAATATAGTCCGCAACAGCAGTCGAGTAAGTAAATTACGTAAGAGGAGCCACAGTCTAAATGTGTTTTAATCTCAAAGGCGGTACCAATGTTCATGGTTGTGAAAGATTTCTTCCCATGTTCGATACTGAGGCAACAGAGACATCCCTGGCTCCTACAGTTGAAGGACCCCGGAGTGGGGGTGATGATGGTCTTGGAGGTTTTTTTTGTTTTTCTGAGGCGACTGGGTGCTAGTATGTTTTTTATGGTCTTTCCTCTGCGAAATGTCAATTTGGGCTTTTCAGGTAGGAGTTTTTTCAGTATTGGGTCCACAAGTACTGAAAATCCCATTAGTGAGACTATATGTGTAAAACTTAATAGAAATGTAAAGTTTATGTTCACAAATGCCAGAAGCCTAGCAAATAAAATGGGGGAGCTTGAGGCCTTGATACTGGAGGAACATATTGATATACCGTATATACTCGAGTATAAGCCGACCCGAGTATAAGCCGAGACCCCTAATTTCAACCCAAAATCCCAGGAAAAGTTATTGACTCGAGTATAAGCCTAGGGTGGGAAATACCTCATCCCCCCCTGTCATCATCCAGACCCGTCATTAACATCCTCATCATCATCCCCTTGTCATCATCCCACACATCCCCCCTTCATCATCCTCTTATCATCCCACACATCCCCCCTTCATCATCCCCTTATCATCCCACACATCCCCCCTTCATCATCCCCTTGTCATCATCTCACACATCCCCCCTTCATCATCCCCTTATCATCCCGCACATCCCCCCTTCATCATCCCCTTATCATCCCACACATCCCCCCTTCATCATCCCCTTGTCATCATCCCACACATCCCCCCTTCATCATCCCCTTATCATCCCACACCCCCCCTTCATCATCCCCACCCCCCTTCATCATCCCCACACCCCCCCTTCATCATCATCTTCTCATCATTCGCCCTCAGTGGTCTTCAACCTGCGGACCTCCAGAGGTTTCAAAACTACAACTCCCAGCAAGCCCGGGCAGCCATCGGCTGTCCGGGCTTGCTGGGAGTTGTAGTTTTGAAACCTCCGGAGGTCCGCAGGTTGAAGACCACTGCGGCCTTCAACATCATCCAGCCCCCTCTCACCCCCTTTAGTTCTGAGTACTCACCTCCGCTCGGCGCTGGTCCGGTCCTGCAGGGCTGTCCGGTGAGGAGGTGGTCCGGTGAGGAGGTGGTCCGGGCTGCTATCTTCACCGGGGGCGCCTCTTCTCCGCGCTTCCGGCCCGGAATAGAGGCGTTGCCTTGACAATGACGCAGAATTACGTTGGCAATGAACGCACCTCTGCGTCGTTGTCACGGCAACGTGACTATTCTGAGGCCGGGCCCGAAGCGCTTAGAAGAGGCCTCCCCGGTGAAGATAGCAGCCCGGAACACTATCCCACCGGACCACCTCCTCACCGGACAGTCCTGCAGGACCGGACCAGCGCCGAGCGGAGGTGAGTACTCAGAACTAAAGGGGGTGAGAGGGGGCTGGATGATGTTGAAGGCCGCAGTGGTCTTCAACCTGCGGACCTCCGGAGGTTTCAAAACTACAACTCCCAGCAAGCCCGGACAGCCGATGGCTGCCCGGGCTTGCTGGGAGTTGTAGTTTTGAAACCTCTGGAGGTCCGCAGGTTGAAGACCACTGCGGGTGGGGGAGTTCACTCGAGTATAAGCCGAGGGGGGTGTTTTCAGCACGAAAAATCGTGCTGAAAAACTCGGCCTATACTCGAGTATATACGGTAGTTGGGGTCACTGAGACATGGCTGGACTCCTCGCATGACTGGGCTGTTAATCTGCAGGGGTTTACATTGTTTTGCAAGGATATAATGAACAGAAAAGGTGGTGGAGTCTGTCTGTATGTAAGAAGTGGTATGAAAGTCAGTGTGAACGATGCCATAGTGTGTGATGATTCTGAGGATGTGGAATCACTGTGGGTAGAATTACAAAAGGAGGGAAATACTGAAAAAATAATATTTGGTGTAATCTACAGACCCCATAATATCACTGAAGAGATAGAAGGTCGGCTGTATAAACAAATAGAGAGGGCCGCCCGGGCAGGTACAGTGGTAATAATGGGAGATTTTAACTATCAAGATATAGATTGGGGCCGGGGGTTGGCTAAAACTACAAAGGGGAGAAAATTCCTAAATTTATTGCAGGATAATTTTATGGGCCAGTTTGTGGAGGACCCAACAAGAAGTTATGCCTTGTTGGATCTGATCATTTCCAACAATGCAGAGCTGGTTGGTAATGTAACTGTGAGGGAAAACCTTGGTAATAGCGACCACAATATAGTTACTTTTGACTTAAAATGTAGAAAACAAAGACAGACGGGGAAAGCAAAAACATATAACTTTAAAAAGGCAAACTTCCCTGGGCTGAGGGCTGCACTACAGGACATAGACTGGGGGGAGGTGTTCTCAAATACTGATACAGAAGGTAAATGGGACATCTTTAAATCAACTCTAAATAACTATACAGCTAAATATATACCAAAGGGGAACAAATATAAACGATTAAAACTAAATCCTACATGGCTGACAAATGAGGTTAAAAGAGCAATAAACAACAAAAAAATAGCCTTCAAAAAATACAAATCTGATGGGTCAGCTATAACATTTAAACAGTACAAGGAGCTTAATAAAATCTGTAAAAATGTAATAAAAACAGCAAAAATTCAAAATGAGAGACAGGTGGCCAAAGAAAGCAAAACTAATCCTAAATATTTTTTTAGATATATAAATACAAAAAAACCAAGGACAGAGCATGTAGGACCCCTTAATAATGATAATGGGGAGGTTGTCACGGGCGATCAAGAGAAGGCGGAGCTACTGAATGGGTTCTTTAGTTCTGTATATACTATGGAAGAAGGAGCTGACATTGGCCAGGTCAGTGCTGGTAACACATCATATAATGTATTGAACTGGCTTAATGTAGAGATGGTACAAGGTAAGTTAAGTAAAGTAAATGTAAGCAAATCTCCAGGGCCGGATGGACTACACCCAAGAGTTCTTAGAGAGGTAAGTTCAGTAATATCTGTACCCTTGTTCATAATATTTAGAGATTCTCTGGTGTCTGGTATTGTGCCAAGGGACTGGCGCAAGGCTAATGTGGTACCAATCTTCAAGAAGGGCTCTAGGTCTTCGCCAGGCAATTATAGACCTGTAAGTCTAACGTGCATTGTGGGTAAATTGTTTGAAGGACTTATAAGGGATTACATACAGGACTACATAGGGGATAATAGTATTATAAGTGATAGCCAGCATGGGTTTACTAAGGATAGAAGTTGTCAAACCAATCTAATTTGCTTTGATGAAGAGGTGAGTAGAAGCCTTGACAGAGGAATGGCTGTGGATATAGTGTTTCTGGATTTTGCCAAAGCGTTTGATACTGTCCCTCACAGACGTCTGACAGGTAAGTTAAGGTCCTTGGGCTTGGAAACTTTAGTTTGTAACTGGATTGAACACTGGCTCATGGATCGTACCCAGAGAGTGGTGGTCAATGATTCGTACTCTGATTGGTCCCCGGTTATTAGTGGTGTACCCCAAGGTTCAGTACTGGGCCCGCTGCTGTTTAATTTATTTATCAATGATATAGAGGATGGTATTAATAGCTCTGTTTCTATCTTTGCAGATGACACCAAGCTTTGTAGCACGGTATAGTCTATAGAGGATGTGCATAAGTTACAAGATGACTTGGATAGACTAAGTGTCTGGGCATCCACTTGGCAAATGAGGTTCAATGTGGATAAATGTAAAGTTATGCATCTGGGTACTAATAACCTGCATGCGTCGTATGTCTTAGGGGGGATTAAACTGGCAGAGTCACTGGTAGAGAAGGATCTGGGTGTACTTGTAGATCACAGACTACAGAATAGCATGCAATGTCAGGCTGCTGCTTCCAAAGCCGGCAGGATATTGTCATGTATCAAAAGAGGCATGGACTCAAGGGACAGGTACATAATACTCCCCCTTTATAAAGCATTGGTACGGCCTCACCTGGAATATGCTGTTCAGTTTTGGTCGCCTGTTCATAAAAGGGACACTGCGGAGTTGGAAAGGGTGCAGAGACGCGCAACTAAACTAATATGGGGCATGGAACATCTTAGCTATGAGGAGCGATTAAAGGAGTTACAATTGTTTAGTCTTGAGAAGAGACGTTTAAGGGGGGATATGATAAACGTATATAAGTATATAAATGGCCCATACAAAAAATATGGAGAAAAACTGTTCCAGATTAAACCCCCCCAAAGGACGAGGGGGCACTCCCTCCGTCAGGAGAAGAAAAGGTTTAGTCTAAAGGGGCGACACGCCTTCTTTACTGTGAGGACTGTGAATTTATGGAACGGTCTACCTCAGGAACTGGTCATAGCAGGAACAATTAACAGCTTTAAAACAGGGTTAGATACATTCCTGGAACAAAATAACATTAATGCTTATTCAGAATTATAAAACTATATCCCTTTCCCTTATCCCCTTACACCCTTCACTTCAATTCCCTGGTTGGACTTGATGGACGTATGTCTTTTTTCAACCATACTAACTATGTAAGTAACTATGTAACTAAGTAGGGTACCCCAGTTTCTTTCGAAGATTTCCCTAATTCTTTTGTGATCTTGATTGAAGGTCGTAATGAAGTTACAGCTGTAAATGTTTTGTTCTAGAGTGCCTGTTCTTGGAGCAGCTGATGGTAGGAGATCTTTTTGTTCCGTGTTTAGGTTGGCTGTGAATGCTTCTTTTAGAATTGAAGACGGATAGTTTTTCTGTTTGAATCTGTTGTGTAAAATTTTGATTGGGTTTTGTAATCCGAGGTGTTTGTGCAGTTGTGGCGGATTCTCCTGTACTGACTGTAAGGAATGTTTGTCAACCATTTTTTGTAGTGTGCACTGTGAAAGTCTAGGAAGCTGTTTGTGTCAACTTTTTTTAAGTGGGTTTTAGTTATGATCTTGTCATGTTGATGGCTCACATTGAGGTCCAATAAGACAATGGAGATTTGATCCATAGTGGCTGTAAATTCTAAACCCCAGTGGTTTTGGTTTAGGTGTTGGATGAAGTTGTTTGCAGTGGTGGGGTCTCCGATCCAAATGATGAATAGGTCATCGATGTAGCGTTTATAGTAGACAATGTGGGGGTTGAAAGCCAGAGAACCGTTGATATGTTCCGCTTCGAAACCTCCCATGAACAGATTCGCATAGCTGGGGGACACTCGAGTCCCCATCGCTGTTACCACCTTTTATTTGGTGGTAGAGGGTGTCCCCGTAGGAGAACACATTGTGGGTGAGTATGAATTGGAGGCTCTTGATAAGAAAGTCAATCTGTTTTTCCTTAAACTTGCCAGTATATTTGATACCTTTGGATACTGTTGGACTTATTTTTGGACTATTTATTCCTATGATATCTATTACAATTGAACTCCGTTTTTTCCAGCACATTTATTTCCATGTGCATATACCTGCTTACTGTGTACTGACTGCACACTAGGCTCATAGGCCCCCTAGACATACATATATAATCCCACATATATATATATATATATATATATATATATATATATATATATATATAAATGTGTGTGCTTTTGTTAGATATGTTCACATAAAAAAAAATTCTCTGCTGTGAGTGCCTGTTATTCTTCCACTCCCCTTGCAGCACACACATTTTTATCCAATTTTACCTGCCACATATACTTATGTGGTTCCCCCTACCCTGTATATTCTTTTACATATATATATGTATATACACAAATTTTACAAAATATTCTTAATGCCCTCACTTTCATGTGTAATGACTTTTATCCTTGTACCCATTGCGCTATCCTCTTAGCATTTGTTTTATGGACCTGAAGAAGGCACATGCTGGTGCCAAAACGCGTTGTCCGATTGTTCTAAACCACAATAAACTGTCCTGTGCTTTGTTGGCGTTCCGAATCCTTTTATTCCAGCAGTAGCGCTTGTCTAGAACCCCCGCTTTTTCTACTCTCCTTTTCCTGGTTTCTTTTAATCTTAGGGATTGTGAAGCCCTATGGTCTCCTCATGCTGTCGCCAACTCCAGGCTGTGTCATTCTGCCATATTATTGTCTTCTTATGCTGCTGCCACCTCTAGGCTCTGTCATTGTGCCGCCATGTGACTCCTGGTTAGATTGGGTTTTTTGGTCATACAGTATTAGTTCAAAGTAAACACCGGAACATTAAACATGGGAATCTAATATTAATCTTTAAATTTAAACAAATCGATGTCATTTTTTCAAGACCGGGGCCCTATGGTCGTCGACGTCATATTACCTGTGGAATTATAACAAGAATCCAATTAAACAGCTTGGAGCGCTAACAATGTACCATAACTGATTAAATGAAACATTCGCACATTTTCACAGTCAGGGCGGCACTGAGAGGCAGGGAGTGGGAACAGGTGGTATCTTGCCTGGCGGAGGACCGCCAGCTCGATTTTAAAATACAAGTACAAGCTTTTTCACTGCAACCACTTCTAGCTTTATGCGCCCACTTATCCAACGGCACAGAAGCTGAATGTGCTCCTGTCCAAGTTGCTGGTACTGCAGTCCCTCCCTATTCAAGTGGACACTCAGAGTATGGGGGTGTGCTGAAAGGCAGGGGCTGGAACAGGTGGTAGCTCACCTCGTGGCGGACCGCCAGCTCGATGGGTAATCAAAAAATGTAAATACATTTTAATTAAATTAAAATGACATAATAAAATCTGCCACCTCCAGATGCTCTGCAGCAGTGATTCCAATAGCGATGCCTGTAATCTGAATGTCATACTGAATAACAGTATTATTTCACTAACACAGCACACTCCCTATGCGTGTTAGGACAAAGCAAAGTGTTCTACACCCCTATTGAGGCTCTTTGTAGGCCAGAAATTATCGTTTTTAATAGTGATTGGCTGAAATAACTTCGACCAGAACCACATTTTTTCGGAATATTTGGCAAATCTGACGAATCGAATTTTCAAAAATTTGCTCATCTCTAGTACTGGGCACCAGTGTACAAAAAAGATATAATGGATCTGGACAGGGTTCAAAGACAGGCAACCAGAGTAATATGGGGAATGGGAGGACTACAGTACCCAGAAAGATTATCAGAATTAGGGTTATTTAGTTTAGAAAAAAGGCTTAGGGGTGACCTAATAACTATGTATAAATATATCAGGGGACAGTAGAGAGATCTCTCCCATGATCTATTTATACCCAGGACTGTATCTATGACAAGAGGGCATTATCTTCGTTTAGAGGAAAGAAGGTTTCTACCTCAGCACAGACAGTGGGTTCTTTACTGTAAGAGCAATGAGACTATGGAACTCTCTGCCAGAGGAGATGGTCATGGTGAACTCTGTAAAAGAGTTCACAAGGGGTCTGGATGCATTTTTGGAGAGTAATAACATTACAGGTTATGGATTCTAGATTTATAGGGACAGAACGTTGATCCAGGGATTTATTCTGACTGCCATATTTGGAGTCGGGAAGGAATTTTTACCTCTCAGATGAAGGTTTTTTGCCTTCTTCTGGATCAACTCAGTAGGGACTCATTAGGGTTATAGGTTTAACTTGATGGACTCTGGTCTTTTTTCAACCTTGTGAACTATGTTACTATGATGCTAGCTAGAAGTCTATGCAGAGAAAAGGTCAAATCTGCTGGCTGGACATGGAGTGGGGTACACTGCTGCCGGCTTCTTTTGCCTATATCTTACAATCGCAATCTAGAAAAAGGTTGAAGAAATTAAAGAATCTGTGGGTTAACTGGTAAAAACGTTTTCCCCAGGGTGTTTTTTTTTTCCCCTGGGAGGCGGGGTACTGATATGTATTTTATACTGTACCTTTTGCAAAAGGCGTGTGATTAAAGGGGTTCTCCACTGTCTTAACCTACTTTTGGCAGTTAGTTCTGTGGTTATACGTTGTTATGGCTTTTTTTCATGTTGCTAACGGTTCTGTATGTGGTGTTTTACTTACCTTTTTTCCAGACCCGGAAGCTGGTTTCTTCATTTGCTTCCTGCCTTGCCTGGACCACTTTGTTTATTTTCTTCCGCTGCCATCTAGCCATTGGGACGTCACCGTGGAGGGTGGTGTGTTGGAGGCCGGCCTGCCCCTCGCTCCATACGTGCCCGCCTCCCTCGCGACGGAATCCTCGGTCGTCATCAGCGAAGGCTGTCTGGACTTGCTGGGAGTTGTAGTTTTGCAACAGCTGGAGGCACCCTGGTTGGGAAACACTGCCATAGCAATAACCTTCAGGAGCTGTCCAGCGCTCCGGGACTCACCTCTGGCCAGGTTAGGGTTAACAATCCTCCAGTGTGTCAGGCCCGATGCTGACATCACTATGGCACATGCGCAGATGATCCTCCGGAGCGAGGACCAACTGCGCATGCGCCCATCACGGCATCCGATTCGCCGAAAGCAGCCCAATCCGCATTCAGCTTAGAAGAAGCTGAAAGTAAGGAGGGTGCGCTCTGATGACGACAGAGGATTCCGTCGCGCGGGAGGCGGGCACGTACGGAGCGAGGGGCAGGCCGGCCTCCAACACACCACCCTCCACGGTGACGTCCCGATGGCAAGATGGTGGCGGAAGAAAAGAAAAAAAGTGGTCAAGGCAAGGCAGGAAGCAAATGAAGAAACCAGCTTCCAGGTCTGGAAAAAAGGTAAGTAAAACACCACATACCGAACCGTTAGCAACATGAAAAAAAGCCATAATAACATATAGCCAAAAAACTAACTAACTGCCAAAAGTTGGTTAAGGCAGTGGAGAACCCCTTTAATTGTTAAAAATGGAAAGAAAAGTAAAGAAAGAAATGTATTTAAATAAACTTTATAAACTATGTAGCTATGTAGTTACTGTATATGGCATTTGTTTTACAAAAAAGAAAAAAATATGTGTGAAGGCGGCCTTTCTTTATTATCACATTATCAAGTGAAATAAAAAAAACTTTATAATCAATTTCACAAAAAAATTATCTTGCTCTATTTTAAAATTAGGACCATGGAGAACTATGTCTTCAAAGTGCACAATGTAAGAGTGGCTGTTGCCACAGGGAGAGCGGCGTGAGCCTTGCAAGATGTGCTCCAAAAGCAGCAGAAACTCAGAAATGTTCACCTTTGGTGAGTATATGTAAACAGCAGTTGAGCTGGGTTCTCTTTCACACATACAGTGTAAAAGTCCTGAAGATGACTATAACTCGAGCAGATTATAAAACTCTTCATGAGGCTGGTCCTCTTTCATTTCTTGTGGAAATGTATACATAAATACTTTGTAATGACACCTTTCATTTTACCATAAAATGTATGATGCAACAAAAAAAATATTTATTGGGACTTCTGTGCTTTGTTTTAAATTAGTGCACGTTATTGTAATTATGTTAAACCTGGCATGTTCTCTTTATTCTGTGGATTAATTTATTTAATTAATTAGAGGGGTGCTCCAAGGGAAGTTAATAAAAATAATTATTAAAATGCCCCAAAGCCACTACAATACCTGTTCTGTGCCGCCTGCAGTTATCCATGTGATCTTGCCAGCTCATGTGGCCCCTGTTGTCTCCTGAATATTCTTTATTTTCTTGCTTGAAGCCCAGTCTACAACTCCCAGCAGTCAGTGCAGCTCTGTGTAATGGCTGCCAGCCAGTAGCTATAGAGGTAGCCAGAGGGGTCCCCAAAGCAAATCTGCCCCATAAGAGACAGCATTATAATTGCCATATAGGGCCCTTTTGCAGATTTTGCATCGAGGCCCAGAAGTGACAAGCTACACCTCTGCTGCCAGGCTTTTGCTATTTGTGTGCATGCTGTGTTGTTGAAAACACAATGTACATGTATTTTCTTTCAGACTATCCTTCCCCCAGCAATAAATCATACTAAAAAAAGACACCGACAGCGCTCCGTAGTGTGATACCATTTTCAACAGGAATAGATGTACTAAAAGTGATGCTTACCACATCAAGTTACACACCACCAAGTGTAACTATGGAAAAGAGCAAAGGTTTTAGGTGCCTGCAGCCACTCCACGTCCAACTTCAATGTAAAAGCAAAAGTTTCCTCCAACGTATTGACTAGATTCAGAGGCGCTGGACACACAAACTGAAGGGATCTCAAGTTTATTCACCCATGATGCAATGCATTTCACAGTAAGACTGCTTCATCAGGCGTACTCAGGATGAGTATGTGTGTCCAGCGTTTGTGTGTCCAGCGCCTCTGAATCCCATTGATACGTTGGAGGAAACCTTTGCTTTTAGCAATAAATCATGATATTCTCTGAATGGCAGCAGTCAGTAATTAGATCTACAGCGGAAAAAGGGCAGTGGTATGTGCTGAGGAGACGTCTCTGCCAGGAAAATCCTCACACAGGGAGGGGAGGGAAGGTGTGGCTGTGAAGCCAGAAATCACGTGGTATTTTCCAGGAGGCTGTGGGCTAGGTCTCAGTGAGGGGTTTACACAAAGATAAGGTGGAACTGAATATGAGATCTTTCTCTCACTCCCTGCATGTAAGTGACAGCTGAAAGAGGGAGGCTGCCATATATAACTAATGAATGATATTTTGACAAATAAATAGGTTGGTGAGAGGGAAAGTATGGGCTATGGGTTTAGTTCCCAGAGCACCCCTTTAATGATTAAAATGATACTCATTTACATGTTATCAAGCTGTACTTTTAACAAAATAAGCATGTTTAAAATTATCCTATTCTGACCCCCTATAACTTTTTCTATATACAGGCCTGTATGAGGACTTTTTTTTTGCACCATGATCATAAGTTTTTATCAGTACTTTTGCACACATGTGACTTTTTGATTACTTTACATTCTATTTTTTTCTGGGCCCTGATGTGAACAAAAATCTGAAATTTTGGACAATTTTTTTTTTTAATCTTTACACTACTCACATATGAGATCATTAACATTATTGTCAGGATCCGGACTGGTATGCGGAGAGGACACTGGTGGTGGATCCTCTGTGTCAGTGAGGTGATGGCGTGGGCCGTACCAGGGGAACGGAATCTAAGGGGTTACTGGTTTTCACCAGAGCCCGCCGCAAAGCGGGATGGACTTGCAGCGGCAGGTAACCCCCGGGTCGGTCCACCCGTTAGGGACTCAACCTTACTGACAGCTGAGACAGGCGCGGTACACAAGTACTAGACAGAGGCGAGGTCAGACGTAGCAGAAGGTCAGGGCAGGCAGCGAGGTTCGTAGTCAGGAGCAACAGCAGAAGGTCTGGGTACACACTATAACGCTTTCACAGGGCACAAGGCAACAAGATCCGGCAGGGAACAGAAGGGGAAGCAGACTTTTATGCACATGGAAGCTGATTAGACTGATTGGGCCAGGCACCAATTAGCAGTGCGCTGGCCCTTTAAATCTGAGAGCCCCGGCGCGCGCGCGCCCTAGAGAGCGGGGCCACGCGCACCGGGACCCAGCAGGAGATTGGGACAGGTGAGTGGGACGGGAAGCGATCCTCAAACGGGCACAACCCGCTAGGCGGATCGCATCCCCGCCGGGCACAACAGAGCAGCGTCTCCAGTTAGCGCTGCTGACCGGAGCGCTGCAGGGCAGAAGAGGGGGACCCGGAGCGCTCGGCGTAACAGTACCCCCCCCCCCTTTGGTCTCCTCCTCTTTTTGGAGCCAAGAAACCTGGCAATGCGTTCCTTGTCTAAGATTTTGGCTTCAGGCTCCCAGGATCTCTCCTCAGGACCGCAATTCTCCCAATCCACCCAAATTTTTTTTTTTTTACCTCTGACCACCTTGGAGGCGAGGATCTGTTTGATAGAAAAGACATCAGAGGAACCGGAGACAGGGACAGGAACAGGAACCTTAGGAGAAAAACGATTAAGGATAACAGGTTTAAGTAACGAGACATGAAAAGAGTTAGGAATGCAGAGAGAGGTAGGAAGGTGGAGCTGATAGGACACAGGGTTAATCTGTCTCAGGACTTTGAACGGGCCTAAGAACCGCGGGCTCAACTTGTAGCTCGGGACCCGGAAATGAATATATTTGGCGGAGAGCCATACTATGTCACCCGGAGAAAAAACGGGAGGAGCCCTTCTGCTCTTGTCAGCATGTTTCTTCATCCGGGAGGAAGCCAATTGGAGAGAATTATGGGTGTCACGCCAGATGGAGGGGAAATCCTGAGTCAGCTCATCCACAGCAGGAACACCAGAAGAAGAGGGCAACGGGAGGGGGGGGAAGAGGGTGACGGCCGTACACCACAAAAAACGGAGATTTAGCGGAGGACTCAGAATTTTTTTAATTATAAGAAAATTCGACCCAGGGCAGGAGGTCGACCCAGTCGTCTTGGCAAGAAGAAACAAAGTGCCGAAGATAATTGCCCAAAACCTGGTTCACTCTTTCCACTTGTGGATTGTGGATGGTAGGCAGATGAAAAATGGGTGCAGAGAGCCCTCCAAAATTTAGAAACAAATTGCACGCCTCCGTGGAGGCGAAAAATTTGGAGGAAAATTTTTTTAGCCAACTGAGGTGCGGAAGGAAGACCAGGCAGAGGAACAAAGTGGGCCATCTTGGAGAAACGATCAACGACCACCCAAATAACTGTGTTACCATGTGAATCAGGAAGATCTGTAATGAAATCCATGGCAATTTGGAACCATGGTTGCTCAGGGACGGGCAAAGGATTGAGGAGTCCAGCAGGCTTCTGGCGGGGAGTTTTATCCCGGGCACAAACAGTAATAGCCCGAACAAAATCAGTAACGTCCCTCTCCAGTGTAGGCCACCAATACAGATGGGAGATTAGCTGAATGGACTTTTTAATGCCAGCATGACCAGCCAGGTGAGAAGAATGCCCCCATTTGAGGATCCTGAGGCGAAGACGTGGAGGAACAAAAGTCTTTCCAGGGGGGTTTGCCCCAGTGAAGCTGGAGCAGAGGAGACCAGGCACTCAGGTGGTATAATATGCTGCAGAGGGGCTTCAGACTCGGAGGCATCAGAAGAACGAGATAGGGCATCAGCTCTTACATTCTTGTCAGTGCGACGGAAGTGTATCTC
This sequence comes from Hyla sarda, assembly GCF_029499605.1. NCBI lineage: Eukaryota > Metazoa > Chordata > Amphibia > Anura > Hylidae > Hyla > Hyla sarda. Next base: position 306,637,685 of record NC_079190.1, on the reverse strand, counting down.
GAAGTTGAAGCGGGCAAAAAACAACGACCATCTAGCCTGGCGAGGATTCAAACTGGAGGTAACACAAATTCTTATGGTCAGTGTAAATGACAATGGGGTGTTTGGAACCCTCCAAAAGATATCTCCACTCCTCGAGTGCTAACTTGATGTCCAGGAGTTCACGATTAGTGTTGAGCGGCATAGGCCATATTCGAATTTGCGATATTTCGGGAATATATGGACGAATATTCGTCATATATTTGCTAAATTTGCATATTTGTAATATTCGCGTTTAATTTTCGCATACGCGTAAATTCGCGTATGCGAAAATTAGCATATGCGAAAATTAGCATAAACCACAATTAGCATAAGCGTAAATTCGCAAATGCGGAAATTAGCATATGCGAAAATTCGCACACCAGTCTCACACAGTAGTATTAGAGCCTTCTTTACACCACACAAGCTGGAACCAGAGAGGGGTGATCACTGTGCTGTGTACTGTGAAAAAAAAATTAAAAAAAATAAAAAAAACGAATATTCGTAATTACGAATATATAGTGCTATATTCGCAAATATTCGCAAATTCGCGAATATGCGATATTCGCGAATAAAATTCGCATTGCGAATATTCGCGAGCAACACTATTCACGATCTCCAATAGAGTAGTTCTTTTCTGCCGGAGAGAAAGTCTTTGAGAAAAAACCACAAGTAATGTTCCGTCCAGTAGCTTTTTTTTTTGTAGAAGAATGGCTCCGGCTCCGACTGAGGAAGCATCTACTTCCAAGAAGAATGGTTTCAACGGATCAGGTCTGGACAAGACTGGTGCAGAGGCGAAGGCAGCTTTGAGACGTTTGAAGGCCTCATCCGCTTGTGGAGGCCAAGACTTTGGATTAGCATTCCTCTTAGTCAGAGCCACAATGGTGGAGAAGTGGGGAATAAACTGTCGATAATAGTTGGCGAATCCCAGGAAGCGTTGGATAGCACGGAGTCCAGAAGGGCGTGGCCAATCCAAAACCGCCAACAGTTTATCTGGATCCATTTGAAGCCCTTGGCCAGAGACTAGATAACCTAGAAAAGGAAGACTGTTGCATTCAAAGAGACATTTTTCAAATTTAGCATATAGGTGGTTTTCACAGAGTCTTTGGAGCACTTGACGGACATGACGACGGTGTTCCTCTAAGTTAGAGGAAAAAATCAAGATGTCATCCAAGTAGACCACAACACAGGTATACAATAAGTCCCGAAAGATCTCATTAACAAAGTCCTGGAAGACTGCAGGGGCGTTGCAGAGCCCAAAGGGCATGACTAGATATTCAAAATGTCCATCTCTGGTATTGAAAGCGGTTTTCCACTCATCACCTTTACGGATGCGAATAAGATTATAGGCGCCCCTTAGATCCAGTTTGTGAAGATATTTGCTCCGCGTAGACGGTCAAAGAGTTCGGAGATCAAATGCAGGGGATAGCGGTTTTTGATGGTAATCTTGTTTAAACCACGGTAGTCAATACATGGGCGTAAGGATCCATCCTTTTTAGAAACAAAGAAGAACCCTGCTCCAGCAAGGGATGAGGATTTCCGAATAAAACCCCTCTTTAGGTTTTCCTGGATGTACTCCATCATGGCTTGAGTCTCTGGGGCTGAAAGAGGGTAAATCCTGCCACGGGGCGGAGTGGTACCAGGAAGAAGGTCAATAGGGCAATCATAAGGTCTATGTGGAGGTAAGACCTCTGCTTGCTTTTTGCAGAATACATCTGAATAGTCCTGGTAAGCTTTGGGAAGGCCCGGTAAAGAAGAAGCTGCGGGGGTTTGACTAGTGGAAGCAGACTTGAGACATCGCTTGTTACAAGAAGGACCATAGCTTTTGATCTCCCCGGTGGTCTAGTCAAGGGTAGGAGCATGACGCTGGAGCCACGGCAAGCCGAGTAGAACTTCAGAGGTGCAGTTAGGCAGGGGCAGGGGTTCAGTGCGGTAGCGCACAGTGCAGACCAATTTCTCTCCGTTTACTGAAGAGATGAAGAGCGGCTTCACGAGACGGGTTACTGGAATACTGAACCTATTAACGAAAGAGGCCAAGATAAAGTTTCCTGCAGAACCAGAGTCCAAGAAGGCCACTGCTGAGAAGGAGGAGTTGGCGGAAGGAGAAATCCGCACAGGTACAGTCAGACGTGGAGAGGCAGAATTCACACCAAGTGTTATTTCACCCACGTGAACTAGGTGCGTGCGTTTCTCCTGACGCGGAGGGCGGATAGGACAGTCTTTTAGGAAATGTTCGGTACTAGCACAGTACAGGCACAAATTCTCGTTTCGGCGGCGAGTCCTCTCTTGTTGGGTCAGGCGAGACCGATCCACTTGCATAGCCTCCTCGGCGGAAGGCACAGGAACAGATTGCAAAGGACGTTGGAAGAGAGGAGCCTAGGAGGGAAACCGCCTGGTGCGAACGAGATCCTTTTCCCGACGAAGTTCCTGGCGTCTTTCCGAGAAACGCATGTCGATGCGGGTGGCCAAATGGCCAATTCAGACAGATTAGCAGGAATTTCTCGTGCGGCCGGGACATCTTTGATATTACTGGATAAGCCTTTCTTGAAGGTTGCGCAGAGGGCCTCATTATTCCAGGATAGCTCTGAGGCGAGGGTGCGGAAATGGATGGCGTATTCGCCCACAGAAGAACTCCCTTGGACAAAATTCAGCAAAGCAGTCTTGGCTGAGGAAGCCCGGGTTGGCTCCTCAAATACACTACGTACTTCAGAGAAGAAGGACTGGATTGTAGCAGTGGCAGGATCGTTGCGGTCCCAAAGCGGTGTGGCCCATAACAAGGCCTTTCCAGACAGGAGGCTGACCACGCATAGGCGTGCGCAGCCTATTGCATTAGGGTGTGCACCCTAAAGCACAAACTCACTCCGCATATATATATATATAATACATATATATATATATATATATATATATATATATATATATATATATACACACACACATACATATACACACACACACTCTTGCTTGCATAGTGTAGGAGGATTGTATTCAGGGCCGGTTTTAGGCTTAACATGGCCATGGGCAAAATCAGAAGTGGGGTCCCAAAAGTCGTAATAGTGCACTAATCAGATTAGCACTATTAGTCACTTCAAATACCATAAAAAATATCTAAAAAGCAAAAAAAAAAAAACGGTACCGATAAAAACTACAAATCACAGCGCTAAAAATGACCCTCACATCCCCATATACAGAAAAATAAAAGTGCTATAGGGATCAAAATAGTACAATTTTATATTTTTGTATAGTTCCCCCACATTAGGTTGGCAGTATAGTTCCCCCACATTAGGTTGGCAGTAGAAATCTCCCAAATTAGGATGGAAATATATTTCCCCCACATTAGGTTGGCAGTATAGTTCCCCCACATTAGGTGCAGTATAGTTCCCCCACATTAGGTTAGTAGTACAGTTCCCCCACATTAGGTTGGCAGTATAGTTCCCCCACATTAGGTGCAGTATAGTTCCCCCACATTAGGTTAGTAGTACAGTTCCCCCACATCAGGTTGGCAGTATAGTTCCCCCACATTAGATTGGCAGTATAGTTCCCCCACATTAGGTTAGTAGTACAGTTCCTCCACATTAGGTGCAGTACAGTTCCCCCACAGGTGCAATATAGTTCCCCCACATTAGGTGCAGTACAGTTCCCCCACATTAGGTGTAGTATAGTTCCCCCACATTAGGTGCAGTATAGTTCCCCACATTAGGTGCATTACAGTTCCCCCACATTAGGTACAGTATAGTCCCCCACATTAGGTGCAGTACAGTTCCCCCACATTAGGTGCACTATAGTTCCCCCACATTAGGTGCAATATAGTTCCCCCACATTAGGTGCAATATAGTTCCCCCACATTAGGTGCAATATAGTTCCCCCACATTAGGTGCAGTACAGTTCCCCCACATTAGGTGCAATATAGTTCCCCCACATTAGGTGCAGTACAGTTCCCCCACATTAGGTGCAGTATAGTTCTCCACATTAGGTGCAGTATAGTTATAATTGTAGGGAGGAGGACAAGTCTAGAATTTACCATGATGCTTACGGGACTAATTCTACCCCTGATCTTATATTTGCCAAGGGGTTCAATGGGCAGAGCCAAAGGGTTGTCAAAATTAGGTTTTGCCTAGAGTGTCAAAAATCCATGCACCAGCCCTGACTAGACCTCCCACTTGTGTGTATGTTTGCTGGTGTTTATAGGGAGGCATTTGATGTGGATTTGAATAAAAAATAGTAAGTTGAATGGTAAAACTCATGTTTTTCTTTACTTGGCAAACAGAAGAATGCTTTTACTATAGGATGGTGGCACAGAGGGGGGAATATTCCAAATAGAATTTTTTTTTGCACCAGATTGGTTGAAAAAGTGATGCAGCACCAAGCAAGCTTGGAGCAGTGTGCACGTTGTAGTTTTGGGTCTGCGGCTGACCCAAAACTAGGACTCCCAGGATGTTGCACCATAATCTAAATTGTACTCCTATATAGATGTGTGGAGTTGTAGTTTTGGTCATCATAGATTGTATCAGGGCATGCTGGGAATTGTAGTTGGTAACTGCACCCCCCAGCATTGCATTCCTTCAAGGAATGCAATGCTGGGATTTGCAGTTACCAACTACAATTCCCAGCATGCCCTGATACAATATATGGTGACCAAAACTACAACTCCGATTATGTTGCACTGGGGGTGCTGTGTGTGTGTGTGTGTGTGTGAAGTGCTGTGTGTGAGTGTGGGGGGGGGGGGGTGCTGTGTGTGAGTGTGGGGGGGGGGTGCTGTGTGTGTGTGAGGTGCTGTGTGTGAGTGTGGGGGGGTACTGTGTGTGAGTGTGGGGGGGGGGTGCTGTGTGTGAGTGTGGGGGGGGTGCTGTGTGTGTGTGTGTGTGGAGGGGGTGCTGTGTGTGTGTGTGGGGGGGGTGTGCTGTGTGTGTGTGTGGAGGGGGTGCTGTGTGTGAGTGTGGGGGGGGGTGCTGTGTGTGAGTGTGGGGGGGGTGCTGTGTGTGAGTGTGGGGGGGGTGCTGTGTGTGAGTGTGGGGGGGTGCTGTGTGTGTGTGTGGAGGGGGTGCTGTGTGTGTGTGTGTGGGGGGGGGGGGGTGCTGTGTGTGAGTGTGGGGGGGGTGCTGTGTGTGTGTGTGGAGGGGGTGCTGTGTGTGAGTGTGGGGGGGTGGTGCTGTGTGTGTGTGTGTGTGTGTGGAGGGGGTTCTGTGTGTGAGTGTGGGGGGGGTGCTGTGTGTGTGTGTGTTTGAGAGGTGCTGTGTGTTTGAGGGGTGCTGTGTGGGGGATTGCGTACATAATACATACATAATATAAAATACATACATAATACATAAAAAAAATAAAAAAAATTGTTTATTTCAGCTACCGGGTCGGTGCTGTAGTAGTTTTTAGTATATTTGCTGGTAGAAGAGCACTGCAGAGAACAGGCCGTGTCCCGTGTATCAGAACAAAGGAAAAAAGAAAGTTGCCTCTTTCAAGGTGCTTGTAGTATTAAAACATCAAACCTTTAATCTGTATGCATTAAAAATAGAAAAAGGTGACATCAATCATTAAAGAGAAGTGAAACACCAACACGTTTTGAGCAAAATGTAGTTCTTAATCATGGCTATATGTAGCCCAAAACGCACTGGAGTTTCACTTCTCTTTTATGATGTCCACCTTTTTCTATTTTTAATGTATACAGATTAAAGGTTTGATGGTTTAATATACTACAAGCACCGATATCCTTGGAAGAGCTGGAGGAAACTTTATTTTTTCTTTTGTTCTGATTCATAATACATATATACATACGTCATACATACATACACACATCACACATGCATAACCTACACACATATATATATATATATATATATATATATATATATTATATATATATATATATATATATATATACACACATACATACATAATGCATAAATACATACTATATGCATACAAACATCATACATATATAATACATGCATATATCATACATACATATGCACACCATACATAATACATACACAAATCCATTATATATACACACACATCATACATAAATACATAATACATACATAACATAAAGTACATACATAACATATATATGGTATGTATGTACTGTATGTTCTGTATGTATGATGTGTGTATGTATGATGTATTTATGTATGATGTGTGTGTATATATAATGGATTTGTGTATGTATTATGTATGGTGTGCATATGTATGTATTATGTATGTATTATATATGTATGATGTTTGTATTTATGCATTATATATATATATATATATATATATATATTATACACACATAATGCATAAATACAAACATCATACATATATAATACATACATATGCACACCATACATAATACATACACAAATCCATTATATATACACACACATCATACATAAATACATCATACATACATAATACACATCATACATAAATATTACACACACCATACATACATAATACACATCATACATACATATTATACACACCATACATACATAATACACACACACCATACATATTACACACACCATACATACATATTACACACACACCATGCATATTACACACACCATACATACATATTACACACACACCATGCATATTACACACACCATACATACATATTACACAAACCATACATACATAATACACACATCCCACCCCCCTCCCGTCCTCGGTCTGTGCACTTTTCTTACCTGCGGCAGCCATGTTGGGGTCAGAGGCCAGGCACGTCCACTCCCATCTGCTGCACACTTTGCACCATCGCCCACTTCTTCCTCATGCTGAGGAATGGACACTCGGTGCCAGGAGTTGTGGCCAGGATCATCCCAGGAGGTGGAAGGAGAAGTGCGCAGCTGCGGGGCAGCCCCTGCATCTGCAGTTAGCGCAGCAGTGTGCGCGGCCGGGGAAGGGGGAGGAGCGGCCCGGAGGAAGGGGAAAAGAGTGGCCCAGAGGAAGGGGGGATAGAGCGGCCCGGAGGAAGGGGATAGAGCGGCCCGGAGGAAGGGGGGATAGAGCGGCCGGAGGACGGGGGTTAGAGCGGCCCGGAGGAAGGGGATAGAGCGGCCCAGAGGAAGGGGGGATAGAGCGGCCGGAGGACGGGGGATAGAGCGGCCCAGAGGAAGGGGGGATAGAGCGGCCGGAGGACGGGGGATAGAGCGGCCTGAACCGCAAATAAAAAAAAATGCATTTTTAAACATCCGGTGTGCCCTGAAAGTCTTTCAGGGCACAACGGATGTTTAAAAATGCATTTTTTTTTTAAATTTGCGGCTCCGGCCAATCTATCCCCCGTCCTCCGGCTAGTGATGTCGGGGATGTCCGGTGGGGCTGGGGTTTAGTAGTGAGGAAAAAAAAAAAGTCCTGCAGCAGCGGGCCGCGGCTGCGGTGATTAGGGTGTGCCTGTGCACGCCCGGCACACCCCGTACGCACGCCTATGTGACCACGAACGCCACCTTAGACCGTTCTGTAGGGAATTGATCAGACATCATCTCCAGGTGCAGGGAACACTGGGACAGGAATCCACGGCACTGTTTAGAGTCCCCATCAAACTTGTCTGGTAGAGACAGGTACAAGCTGGGAGCCGCCACTCGCTGCGGGGGAGATGCAGGAGCTGGCGGAGGAGATGGTTGCTGTTGTTGCGGCAGAAGCTGTTGCAGCATAGCGGTCAACTGAGTCAACTGCTGTCCTTGTAGCGCGATCTGCTGTGATTTCTGGGCGACCATGGAGGTTAGGTCAGCGACACTGGGCAGCGGGACCTCAGCGGGATCCATGGCCGGATCTACTGTCAGGATCCAGACTGGTATGCGGAGGGGACACTGGTGGTGGATCCTCTGTGTCAGTGAGGTGATGGCGTGGGCCATACCAGGGGAACGGAATCTAAGGGGTTACTGGTTTTCACCAGAGCCCGCCGCAAAGCGGGATGGACTTGCAGCGGCAGGTAACCCCCAGGTCGTTCCACCCAATAGCGACTCAACCTCACTGACAGCTGAGACAGGTGCGGTACACAAGGACTAGACAGAGGCAAGGTCAGACGTAGCAGAAGGTCAGGGCAGGCAGCGAGGTTTGTAGTCAGGGGCAACAGCAGAAGGTCTGGGTACACAGGCTTGGGAACACACTATAACGCTTTCACAGGGCACAAGGCAACAAGATCCGGCAGGGAACAGAAGGGGAAGCAGACTTTTATGCACATGGAAGCTGATTAGACTGATTGGGCCAGGCACCAATTAGCGGTGCGCTGGCCCTTCAAATCTGAAAGCCCCGGCGCACACGCGCCCTAGAGAGCAGGGCCGCGCGCACCGGGACCCAGCAGGAGATCGGGACAGGTGAGTGGGACGGGATGCGATCCGCGAACGGGCATGTCCCGCTAGGCGGATTGCATCCCCGCCAGGCACAACAGAGCAGCGTCTCCGGTCAGCGCTGCTTTCACAGGGCACAAGGCAACAAGATCCGGCAGGGAACGGAAGGGGAAGCAGACTTTTATGCACATGGAAGCTGATTAGACTGATTGGGCCAGGCACCAATTAGCTGTGCGCTGGCCCTTCAAATCTGAGAGCCCCGGTGCACGCGCGTCCTAGAGAGCAGGGCCGCGTGCACCGGCACCCAGCAGGAGATCGGGACAGGGGAGTGGGACGGGATGCGATCCGAGAACGGGCATGTCCCGCTAGGCGGATTGCATCCCCGCCAGGCACAACAGAGCAGCGTCTCCGGTCAGCGCTGCTGACCGGAGCGCTACAGAGCAGAAGACGCCGTGAGCGCTTTGGAGGAGGAGGGGGACCCGGAGCGCTCGGCGTAACAATTATATTTTAATAGTTCTGACATTTCTGCATGTGGCGATACCAAATATGTTGATTTCTTTTATTTTTTTTACTTCCTTTTATTTGTAAAATTTAAAAAGGTGGGGATTCATTTTTTTATTGAGAGAGGGGCTTATTCCCATTGATTAAAACGTTTTACTTCTTTAAGTCCCACAGGAGACTATTTATAGCAATCTATTGATTGCTATTACTGTTCATTGCTTTGCATAAGAATAGCACTAATCAGTGTAATCAGTGATCTACTTCTGTGGTCTGCTAGAAGGCAGACAATAGAAGAAGCTTGCCGGAGCGGCCATGGATATTGTGAGTTGACCCCCGGATGTCATCTTGATGTATTGGTCCCTTGCGACTACAAAGAGTAGTCCGATAAGTCTCTTGAAGCCAACGTATGCTTTAGATGCCATGATCAGAATTGATCACGCTATTCTTCAGGGTTAATGGCAGGCATCAGCATGATTGCTGATATCTGCCATTAGGGGCAGTCCCTGTCTGCTGATAGAAACCGAGAACCGCTGTCTATGAAGCAAGCACGGCTCCTGCACTCGCTTTGTAGTCCCAGTGAGACTCAGGACGTACAGGTATGTCCTACATCCTCTAGGGGTTAATACAAATATGTTTTTCAATATAGATTTCGGACACATTGGGGGGAAATGCAAAGAATTTAGAGCCACTTTTTTTGCGCCACATTTTGTCACACACTATTAGCGTCACATATTCAGATATTTAGCACCCATGGCACGGATAGGCTGTTTGTGCTAGTAACACCCTATTTTTAAAGTTTTGCAAAACTTTTTGGCTCACAAAAGTGCAGCAGTTAATACCAAATTAACCTGGTATGAAATTATGTGTTATTTTCTTTTTGGATTTGGCTGCAAGACAAACAGCACTGATTACACAAAATTATACTTATATTCCCACCTCTGGCTTTAGAGAGGAAGAAATTAAAACTATCGAGAAAATTTACTAAGACTGGCATTTCATATGCCGTTCTCAAAGGGGTACTCCATTGTCAAACTTTTTTGAAACATTATCCCCAGGCTGCTGGCATATAACAAAAACAAACTTACCTGCTGCAGCTCCCGTGGTGTCGTGGTATCGCTGTTCCTGTCCTCCAGCCCAGGGCTTCTTCCTGGATTCCAGTGGTTGACACACCAAACTGCGCACCAGGAAGACCAGTGCCTGGGCTCAATACGTCACACTGCTGTCAGGATCCGGACTAGCGGCTGGTGAGTACACTGGAGGTGGATCCTCTGTGCCAGAGAGGCAATGACGCGGGTCGCACTGGGGAATCGGTTCCAAGCAGTTACTGGTGTTTACCAGAGCCTGCCGCAAAGCGGGATGGACTTGCTGCGGCGGTAACTACCAGGTCGTGTTCCCCAGTAGCGACTCGACCTCTCTGGCAGTTGAGACAAGCGCGGTACACAAGGACTAGACAGAGGCGAGGTCAGACGTAGCAGAAGGTCAGGGCAGGCAGCGAGGTTCGTAGTCAGGGGCAACAGCAGAAGGTCTGGGTACACAGGCTTGGGAACACACTATAACGCTTTCTCAGGGCACAAGGCAACAAGATCTGGCAAAGAGAGGAAGGGGAGTGGGTTTTTATAGGAATGGGAGTGATTGGGCCAGGCACCAATTAGTGGTGCACTAGCCCTTTAAATTTTAGCAAGCCGGCGCGCCCGCGCCCTAGGGAGCAGGGCCGTGTGCGCCGGGAGGAAGGAGACGGAGGCGAGAGGTGAGTGACATGGGGCGCGATCTGAGGGCAGGCACGACCCGTGCCTCGGATCGCGTCCCCTCCGGAGACCAGGGAGCAGCACTCGTGGTCAGCGATGCCGACCAGAGCGCTGCAAGCAGAAGCACGCCGTGAGCGCTCAGCGTGGCAGTACCCCCCCCCCCCCTTGGGTCTCCCCCTCTTCTTGGAACCGAGGAATCTGTAGATGAGTTCCTTGTCTAAGATATTGTCCTCTGGCTCCCAAGACCTCTCTTCGGGGCCACAATTCTCCCAATCAACAAGAATTTTTTTTTTTTACCTCTGATAGCCTTGGAAGCGAGGATTTCTTTAACCGAGAAGACGTCAGCGGACCCCGAGACAGGAGCAGGAACGGTGAACTTGGGGGAAAAGCAGTTAAGAATGAGAGGCTTGAGAAGGGAAACATGAAAGGAGTTAGGAATACGAAGAGAAGGAGGAAGATGGAGCTTGTAAGAGACAGAGTTGATTTGACTTTAAATGGCCCAGCTTGTAGCTAGGGACACAAAACCAAATATATTTGTCACCAGGGGCAAAGACAGGAGGAATTCTTCTCTTCTTGTCCGCATGTTTCTTCATACGAGAGGAGGCCAGCGAGAGCGACTTTTGAGTCTCTTTCCAAATTGAGGTAAAGTCCCGGGTCAAATCATCTACGGCAGGAACTCCAGAAGAAGTGGGAATGGGGAGGGGGGGGAAGCGGGTGACGGCCGTACACCACAAAGAATGGAGATTTGGCAGATGACTCAGAGTTTTTGAAATTGTACGAGAATTCAGCCCAGGGTAACAGGTCGACCCAATCATCTTGGCGGGAGGAGACAAAATGTCGCAGGTAGTCAACAAGGATCTGGTTTACTCTCTCCACTTGTCCATTAGATTGCGGGTGGTAGGCGGAGGAAAAATTCTATTTAATCTTCAATTCGGTGCAGATTGTTCTCCAGAATTTCTAGATGAATTGAACGCCTCTATCAGAGACAATATGCGTAGGCAGTCTGTGGAAATGAAAAATGTGCAAAAAGAATTGCTTCGCCAATTGTGGCGCAGAAGGAAGACCAGGAAGCGGAACAAAATGGGCCATTTTGGAGAATCGATCAACGAACACCCAAATGACAGTGTTGCCATGGGACTATACTAAAAGAAAGGAGGAGTAACCACTATAGAAGACGCACACAAAAAATCATACAGAAAATATACACATCTTTATTAATACTAATACATAAAGCAGCAACACCAAAATTTAAAACTACTTAAAAACACATACATGAATCAGGTGGAGGGCTGTAGCCCTACAAAAACACCTAAGGCCCCCTGCCAGACCAATAATGGTCCCTGGTGGGTGTCCCAACACACAAGGAGGTAGAAACCTATATCCGTATGGGCAATAAAAAAATAATAATAAATAAATACATTTTAGACAATATATCAGAAAATGACCTGAAAAATAATCAAGAGCCCAATACTGTGAAACAAGGGGAAAAAAATATCACTGATCACAAATGTGAATGTGTGACCCAGGGATACCTCACCAGAACAGGGGATACACCAGTGTTGTCATGGGATACAGGAAGGTCAGTGACGAAGTCTATCACTATGTGTGACCAAGGCTGCTCGGGTACCGGCAGAGGAAGAAGAAGACCCGCAGGCCTCTGGCGATGAGTTTTATCACATGCATAGACAGTACAGGAGCGTATGAAGTCAGTCACATCTTTTTCAAAGGAAGGCCACCAATAGTGTCTGGCAATCAACTGAATGGATTTCTTGATTCCATCGTGACCCGCCAAGTGGGAGGAGTGACCCCATTTGAGAGTCCGGAGGTGAAGACGTGCGGGGACAAAGGTTTTTCCTGGAGGAACTGGCGCCAGAGAAGCAGGAGCAGCAGAGATCAGACACTCAGGGGGAATGATGTGTTGGGGAGAGGTTTCTGCTTCCGTGGCATCAGTGGAACGTGATAGGGCATCCGCCCTGACATTCTTGTCTGCAGGACGAAAATGGATCTGGAAATTGAAGCAGGCGAAGAACAATGACCACCTGGCCTGGCGAGGATTTAAGCGCTGGGTGGACTGTAGGTAGGACAGATTTTTGTGGTCAGTGTAGATGGTGATAGGGTGGAGGGAACCTTCCAGGAGAGGTCTCCACTCCTCAAGTGCCAACTTAATGGCCAGCAATTCTCGGTCACCAATAGCGTAGTTTCTTTCAGGAGGAGAAAAGGTTTTAGAGAAAAAAACGCAAGTGATGTTTTTTCCTTTAGCGGTTTTTTGAAGGTAGGACTGCCCCGGCTCCTACTGAAGAGGCATCTATCTCAAGGAAGAATGGTTTCAGAGGATCGGACCTAGTCAAGACTGGGGCGGAGGCGAAGGTGGCCTTAAGGCGAGTAAAAGCTTTTTCCGCTTGGGGAGGCCAGGATCTCTGATTCGCATCTTTCTTGGTCAGAGCCACAATAGGAGCCATGATAGTGGAGAAGTGGGGGAGAAACTGACGGTAGTAATTAGCGAATCTGAGGAAGTGCTGGATAGAGCGAAGTCCGGAGGGGCGTGGCCAATCCAAGACCGCGGAGAGCTTGTCGGGGTCCATTTGAAGACCTTGTCCAGAGACCAGATATCCCAGGAAAGGAAGACAGGTACATTGAAAGAGGCATTTTTCAATCTTGGCGTAGAGATGGTTAACACGGAGGCGCTGGAGCACTTGACAAACATGGAGGCAGTGTTCCTCTAGGTTGGAGGAGAAGATTAGAATGTCATCTAGATAGACCACCACGCAGGTATACAACAAGTCCCGGAAGATTTAATTGACAAAGTCTTGGAAGACTGCAGGGGCGTTGCAAAGACTGAATGGCATGACAAGGTATTCGAAGTTGCCATCCCTGGTGTTAAAAGCGGTTTTCCACTCATCTCCTTCACAAATTCTGATGAGATTATACGCGCCCCTGAGTTCAAGATTAGTAAAAATCTTTGCTCCGCGCAGCCGGTCAAAGAGTTCCGAGATGAGAGGCAGAGGGTAGCGGTTCTTTACAGTGATTTTATTGAGACCGCGGTAGTCAATACAAGGGCGTAGAGACCCGTCCTTCTTGGCAACAAAGAAGAATCCTGCTCCAGCAGGAGAAGAAGACTTCCTGATGAAACCTTTTTTGAGATTCTCCTGAATATACTCCGTCATGGCCTTAGTTTCTGGAGCCGAGAGAGGGTAAATCCTGCCACGGGGCGGTGTGGTACCAGGGAGCAAGTCAATAGGGCAGTCGTAGGGCCTATGAGGTGTTAAGGCCTCTGCCTGTTTCTTGCAAAAGACGTCAGAAAAGTCTTGATAGGCCTTTGGAAGGCCGAGCAATGGAGAAGCAATGGAGACTTGGCTGGTAGGTAGCGACTTAAGGCAGCGTGTGTGGCAGGAAGAGCCCCAGGATTTAATGTCCCCAGTGGTCCAGTCGAGGGTAGGAGAATGTCGCTGGAGCCAGGGTAAGCCAAGAAGGATGTCAGAGGTGCAGTTTGGCAGGACAAAGAACTCAATCATTTCTTGATGGAGAACCCCCACGGACATGCGTACTGGGTCTGTGCGGTAACGCACGGTGGAATTCAGTTGTTCCCCGTTAACTGAGGAAATAAAGAAGGGCTTGATGAGACTGATAACAGGGATGTTATACCGGTTGATGAAGGAGGCTTTAATTAAGTTTCCTGCTGAACCAGAGTCCAAGAAAGCCTCCGCAGAGAAGGAGGCTTTATCAGCTGGAGAAATCCGCACTGGAATAGTCAGGCGTGGAGAGGAAGAATTTACACCCAGTGACGCCTCTCCCACGTTCACTAGGTGCGAGCGTTTCCCTGACGCTGAGGATGAAGAGGACAATCCTTTAGGAAATGTTCAGAGCTCGCACAGTATAAGCATAAGTTCTCGTTCCTCCGGCGAGTCCTCTCTTGCTGGGTCAGGCGAGACCGGTCCACTTGCATGGCCTCCTCAGCGGGAGGCACAGTAACAGGCTGCAAAGGATGCTAGAAGAGAGGAGCCAGGCGTGGGTATCGCCTAGTGCGAACGAGATCTTTCTCCTGGCAGAGCTCCTGACGCCTTTCAATGTAGCACATATCAATGCGGGTAACCAGGTGGATGAGTTCAGTCAGGAAGGAGGGTATCTCTCGTGCGGCCAGACAATCCTTAATGTGGCTGGATAAACCTTTTTTAAAGGTCGCGCAGAGAGCCTTATTGTTCCAGGCCAACTCAGAGGCCAAAGTACGGAATTGTATGGCGTATTCGCCTACAGTAGAGTCTCCTTGGACAAGGTTCAGCAAGGCAGTTTCCGCGGATGAGGCACGGGCAGGTTCCTCGAAGACACTGCGGACTTCAGTAAAGAAGGACTGGACGGAGGCAGTGGCAGGATCGTTGCAGTCCCAGAGCGGCGTGGCCCAGGCCAAGGCCTTCCCAGAAAGAAAACTGACGACGAATGCCACCTTAGACCGTTCTGTGGGGAATTGGTCCGACAACATCTCTAGGTGCAGGGAACATTGGGACAGGAATCCTCGGCACTTTTTAGAGTCCCCGTCAAACTTATCTGGGAGAGACAGGCGTACTCTAGCAGAGGTAGCAGCAGCTCGGAGAGGAGGAGATGCTGGAGCTGGCAGTTGAGGCTGTGGAGGCAGAAGCTGTTGTATCATGGCGGTCAACTGCGACAGCTGTTGTCCTTGTTGAGCAATCTGCTGGGACTGCTGGGCAACCACGGAGGTGAGGTCAGCGAGGCTTGGCAGCAGCACCTCAGTGGGATCCATGGCCGGATCTACTGTCAGGATCCGGACTAGCGGCTGGTGAGGACACTGGAGGTGGATCCTCTGTGCCAGAGAGGCGATGACGCGGGTCGTACTGGGGAATCGGTTCTAAGCAGTTACTGGTGTTCACCAGCGCCCGCCGCAAAGCGGGATGGACTTGCTGCGGCAGTAACTACCAGGTCGTGTTCCCCAGTAGAGACTCGACCTCTCTGGCAGCTGAGACTGGCGCGGTACACAAGGACTAGACAGAGGCGAGGTCAGACGTAGCAGAAGGTCAAGGCAGGCAGCGAGGTTCGTAGTCAGGGGCAACAGCAGAAGGTCTAGGTACACAGGCTTGGGAACACACTATAACGCTTTCTCAGGGCACAAGGCAACAAGATCCGGCAAGGAGAGGAAGGGGGAGTGGGTTTTTATAGGTATGGGAGTGATTGGGCCAGGCACCAATTAGTGGTGCACTGGCCCTTTAAATTTTAGCAAGCTGGCGCCGGGAGGAAGCAGACGGAGGAGGGAGGTGAGTGACATGGGGCGCGATCCGAGGGCGGGCACGACCCGTGCCTCAGATCGCGTCCCCTCCAGAGACCAGGGAGCAGCGCTCGCGGTCAGCGATGCCGTCCGGAGCTCTGCAAGCAGAAGCACGCCGTGAGCGCTCCGGGGAGGCAGCGGGACCCGGAGCGCTCAGCGTGACAACTGCCATTCCATAGCCAAGGCAGGACATAGCTGTGGCTGACAATAAATGCAGTTGACATGTCGGCCACAAATATAAATAAAAAAAATAAAAAAAGTTTGACAGCAGAGTACCCATTTAAGTAAAATCAAGCTGGTGTAGTATGTATTGGATGTACCAAGAGTCGCATGTCCCTGAATAATGCCAAAGAAATTGTGGCTACAGCAGCCTTAGATATGTACGCCAGATATGAGCTGGCATAGATCTCCACTATAATTCAGGCCAGTTACTGACCTACAGTAAATTATAATAAATGTGCTGGGCTATAGTGGCTATATCACCTTTCCTGCGAAACCCCACTCACTTTTTGTGCAAGTGAGCTGTGCATAAAAAATGGCAACTTTTTATGCAAATACCTAGTGTATAAGGGATGATAAATACCCCCATGTGATAATATGTACAAGCCATACTACCAAAAGCTGCATTAAAAAACAGATGTTATATAGGGTAAAACAATGTGCATTGAAATTGAAGCATTAGACAGGGCATTCTAAGCAAGCAGACTGCCCACTCTCATGCTGCATCTCCTGCCACTGATCTAAAAATTTGACAGAGGATGGGGTAAAGAGTAATATGATCTTCATTAACTATATCATCTTTTTTCTTTAGCATCTTACTGGAGTCTACTATTACTGCCTATGTGAAAGTGGGCTTAATTGTGAAGTGGACAGATCTATAGTCGGAACCATCACAAACACAGATTTTGGATACTGCAAGGACCCAAATGAAAGATATATAAAATATTAACAGTTAAAAAGTATCTATATTCATGTTTGATTTTCAAGAGGTTACCAGTCTTATGTAAATAAAGGTTTTCTTTCTTCTTGGATCTTGTCTTTTAATTCTTATGTTCTGTTTGTTATCAGTAAATTAATAGATTTTCATTTACAGTCTGAGAATTAGTCTGACAATGTCAGGCTCACACAGTTATATTTTGTTGCAATTAGGCTACTTGCACACTGCTGTTGTGACCCATTGTAATGGGTCTGTTAGGCTCTTTTTTTTTGGCCTTTAATGGCCGTTATCGGGACGGGTCACAACAGGCACAGGGGACAGGTCACAACAGGCACAGCTGGATCTCATTGATTATAATGGAGTCTGTTGTTTTACAGAAGTATAGCGGGAGAAAAAGAAAGTGCATGCACTAATTGTTCTCCCGCTATACTGGTGTACTGCCAGGTCACAACGGCAGTGTGAAAGTAGTCTTTTCTTTTCTGTCTGACGACAGTGCTCTCTGCTGACACCTCTGTCCATGTCAGGAACTGTCCAGAGGAGGATAGGTTTGCTATGGGGATTTTCTCCTGCTCTGGACAGTTCCTGACATGGACAGAGGTGTCATCAGAGAGCACTGTGGTCAAACAGAAAATAAATTCAAAAAGAAAAGAACTTCCTTTGTAGTATACAGCAGCTGATAAGTACTCGAAGAATTAAGATTTTTTTTTCTTTCAATAGTTTTTTATAGAATTTTATCATAATAGAAAAACATAAACATGTATAAAGGACAGACGCAGCTGTCAACTTATTATTTTATGACAACAAAGACAGCGAACATTTGTTTACTGTATATAGGTAGACTTGGTTGTCGATTCAATCTTACATATAAGATAGGCAGTTGTTTAACTTAACCAAACCAAAAGGAAAACAGAAATAAATAAAATAAATTAGAATAAAGGAAATATAACATCTCCGACATGACATACATAGTAGTATGCGTGTGTACCAATAATGTTATATATTTTCTTTTTCTTTTATCCTTATATATCTGATGCATAATGAAACGTAGTAGAAAAGTGCAAATGCCAAGACAATACTTATAGAACAAGATGATGATAAGGTTTAACTCTAATAATGGATGTCAATGTGCCTCTTGTAACATAATGTCTTTGTGTAAGTATCATGTCAGTGGAAAAATCACTGTTACTCAAATATCTATACAATGAGAGGACAGAGACCATGATAACCATCTGGTGTTAAATGTATCCAACTTTCCAGAACTCCTAACTATAACCTTTTCGAATGAATATGTTGTATTTATTTTATTCAGGATGATATCAAAACAGGGGACCAATGGAGTTTTCCAGTTACTCAGTAATGTGTTTTTAGCAATTATCGTGATAATACTAAATAATTCTCTTAGTGGAGGGTAGTGTTGAGCGGCATAGGCCATATTCGAATTCGCGAATATATGGACGAATATTCGTCATATATTTGCGAATATTCGCATATTCTCGTTTTATTTTCGCATATGTGAAAATTCGCGAATACGAAAATTAACATATGCGGAAATGAGCATATACAAAATTTGCATAAGGGAAAATTCGCATATGCGAACATTCGCATATGCAAATTTTCGCATATGTGAAAATTCGCACACCAGTCTCACACAGTAGAATTAGAGCCTTCTTTACACCACACAAGCTGGAAGCAGAGAGGGATGATCACTGTGATGTGTACTGTGAAAAAAAAACAAAAAAAACGCGAATATATAGTGCTATATTCGCGAATATTCGCGAATTCGCGAATATGCGATATTCGCGAATAAAATTTGCATTGCGAATATTCGCGAGCAACACTAGTGGAGGGGGTAGATTTTGTAAATCTATATAAAGGATTCCACGGAATGGAACAGTTAAATATAGGCGTCAAGAGATTTTTGCACTCTGACCAGAATATTTGGATGATTGGACAGTTCCCTAGGGTGTGAAGGAGAGTACCTTTATGACCGCAACCCCTCCAACAAAATTTTGAAGAACCAGGATAAGCTTTCGCAATCTTTTCAGGAGTAAAGTACCATCTGAGGATAGTTTTGTATGCGGATTCAATGTGAGAAGAGCATTGAAATGATTTATGTATATATTTAAAGGCGTATTGCCAGTCTTCTGTTTCTATGTCTAATCCTAAGTCACCTTCCCATAACCGGAATGGGCAGCTTTTGTAAAATGTATCACATTTAGTATACAAGTTATATAAAGGTTTTATGCCTATAGGGGATGAAAAATATTGTAAAGTGCTACTATCCAATTTAAGCTGAGAAGGCATAATTGTATTTATAAAGTGTCTAATAATTAGTTATTTGTGAAATTCGTTATTATTAACATGATAACTTGAATGAATATCTTCGAAAGGCATGATCTCAGAGTGTTTCAGAATATGTCTGAAGTGGGTGATACCTCTATCAAAACAGCTTTGTAGGTCCAAATCAGGGGAATTGGCAAGGACTATGGAGAGGGGAAGATCCTCTATAGTTGAATATTTAAGGGTGGTTAATGAGTATAGATATTGTGTCCAGGCTTTGTAGGAGGCTCTGACTAACGGATTATATAATTTAGGGACTGGAAATTTCCAGGCAGGAAGGAAAAGCATGTTGTATAATGTGTATGGATAAGTAGAAAGTTGTTCAATCATGGCCCATGAGGAGTTTGTATCTACATTCCACCAATGCTTCAGTAAAGAAACAAGTGTTGTGATGTAGTATCCTCTAATATCCGGAGTGCTCAATCCACTAGTCCTTTTGGATTTAGTAAGAATAGATAATTAAATTCTAGGTTTTTTGCCTGCCCAGATAAAGTTTGACAATATACGATTGGCTTTCTGAAAAAAGGACTTAGGGAGGAGGATAGGAATGGTCCTAAAGTGGTACAAGAATTTTGGAAGCAGAAACATTTTGAATGTGGCTATTCTTCCCGTACAGGAGATATCCGATTTTTTTGAGTTTTTGTGTTTTCGAAGAGATATGGGTTAACAGGGGTTCATAGTTAGTAGTAAATAGGGTGTACCCCTAAATATTGAATACTATTGTTTCGCCAATCAAAATTATAATGGGATTTCAGAAGTGAAAGAGTATAAGGAGTAATGTTTAAATGGTAAAGCTTGGGTTTCTGTATTATTTAGATGGTAATAAGATATATGTCCAAATTTATCTATATTTTCCATAACCGATGTTAGTGAATTTTTGGATAAAAAAATTGTTACGCCGTGCGCTCCGGGTCCCTGCTCCTCCCCGGAGCGCTCGCGGCGTTCCTCTCTCTGCAGCGCCTCGGTCAGACCCGCTGACCGGGAGCGCTGCACTGACACTGCCGGCGGGGATGTGATTCGCATAGCGGGACGTGCCCGCTCGTGAATCGCATCCCAAGTCACTTACCTGTCCCGGTCCCCGGCTGTCACGTCCTGGCGTGCGCGGCTCCGTTCCTTAGGGCGCGGGCGCGCCAGCTCTCTAAGACTTAAAGGGCCAGTGCACCAATGATTGGTGCCTGGCCCAATCAGTCTGATTAGCTTCCACCTGTGCACCTGTCTATATAACCTCACTTCCCCTTCCCTTCCTGGCCGGATCTTGTTGCCATTGTGCCAGTGAAAGCGTTCCTTGTTTGTCCCAAGCCAGTGTTCCAGACCTCTTGCCGTTGCCCCTGACTACGATCCTTGCTGCCTGCCCTGACCTTCTGCTACGTCCGACCTTGCTCTTGCCTAATCCCTTGTACCGCGCCTATCTCAGCAGTCAGAGAGGTTGAGCCGTTACCGGTGGATACGACCTGGTTGCTACCGCCGCTGCAAGACCATACCGCTTTGCGGCAGGCTCTGGTGAATACCAGTAGCAACTTAGAACCGGTCCACCGGTACGGTCCACGCCAATCCCTCTCTGACACAGAGGATCCACCTCCAGCCTGCCGAATCCTGACAAAAATTATATAATATGATTGGTACCTCCTATACAACAGTTTGAGGGTGCATATTGTTGTGCGAGATGTGTGCTAGTTGTCCGTTTGGAAGCCCAGATCCTGCATCTAGAGGGGCGACTGGCAACAATGAGAAGCATTAACAACATGGAGAGGAGTCTCGTGCTCACTGAGCAGGCACTCTCGGGAATAGAGGTGGGGGAGGACAGTGGGACGGAGTTGCAGGACAGTCAGGCAGTTAGCTGGGTTACAGTTAGAAAGAGGGGTAGGGGAAAAAGTGTCAGGGAGGCTAGTCCTGAACTGGCACACCCCAACAAGTTTGCCCACTTGGCAGATGAGGGGGATGCCATTACAGAGCTAGCAGAACTGCAGCAGGATACCGCCTCTGACCGCCAGGGGGGTGTCTGCTCCAGTAAGGAGGGAGGAAGCAGTACAGGGCAGGCCAGACAGGTACTAGTGGTGGGGGACTCAATTATTAGGGGGACAGACAGGGCAATCTGTCACAAAGACCGGGATCGCCGAACAGTGTGTTGTCTGCCTGGCGCACGAGTTCGGCACATCGCGGATCGGGTTGATAGGTTGCTGGGCGGGGCTGGAGAGGACCCAGCAGTCATGGTACATATTGGCACCAATGACAAAGTAAGAGGTAGGTGGAGTGTCCTTAAAAATGATTTCAGGGACTTAGGCCGCAAGCTTAAGGCAAGGACCTCCAAGGTAGTATTTTCTGAAATACTACCAGTACCACGAGCCACACCAGAGAGGCAGCGGGAGATCAGGGAGGTAAACAAGTGGCTCAGAAGCTGGTGTAGGAAGGAAGGGTTTGGGTTCATGGAGAACTGGGCTGACTTCGCTGTCGGTTACCGGCTCTACCGTAGGGACGGGCTGCACCTCAATGGGGATGGTGCAGCTTTGCTTGGGGAGAAGATGGCTAGAAGGGTGGAGGAGTGTTTAAACTAGGGACTTGGGGGGAGGGAACCTACAGCAAAGAGGGGTAAGATAGTGTAGATAGAGAGGTGGGAATTATAAATGTACCTGGGGGTGGAGCGGAGGGAGAGGATAGAATAGTTAATAGGAATAGGCTTCATAGGAAAATAAAACTTACACCCTTGAATCCCATTAACCCCAATAACATAAAGGATGGAAATGTAAAGTGTATGTTCACAAATGCCAGAAGCCTAGCAAATAAAATGGGGGAGCTTGAGGCCTTGATACTGGAGGAACATATTGATATAGTTGGGGTCACTGAGACATGGCTGGACTCCTCGCATGACTGGGCTGTCAATCTGCAGGGGTTTACATTGTTTCGCAAGGATAGAATGAACAGAAAAGGTGGTGGAGTCTGTCTGTATGTAAGAAGTGGTATGAAAGTCAGTGTGAACAATGACATAGTGTGTGATGATTTTGAGGAGGTGGAATCACTGTGGGTAGAATTACAAAAGGAGGGAAATACTGAAAAAATAATATTTGGGGTAATCTACAGACCCCCTAATATCACTGAAGAGATAGAAGTTCGGCTTCATAAACAAATAGAGAGGGCCGCCCGGGCAGGTACAGTGGTAATAATGGGAGATTTTAACTATCCAGATATAGATTGGGGTCCGGGGTTGGCTAAAACTACAAAGGGGCGACAATTCCTAAATTTATTGCAGGATAATTTTATGGGCCAGTTTGTGGAGGACCCAACAAGAAGTGATGCCTTGTTGGATCTGATCATTTCCAACAACGCAGAGCTGGTTGGTAATGTAACTGTGCGGGAAATCCTTGGTAATAGCGACCACAATATAGTTACTTTTGACTTAAAATGTAGAAAACAAAGACAGACGGGGAAGGCAAAAACATATAACTTTAAAAAGGCAAATTTCCCTGGGCTGAGAGCTGCACTACAGGACATAGACTGGGGGGAGGTGTTGTCAAATACTGATACAGAAGGTAAATGGGACATCTTTAAATCAACTCTAAATAACTATACATCTAAATATATACCAAAGGGGAACAAATATAAACGATTAAAACTAAATCCTACATGGCTGACACATAATGTTAAAAGAGCAATAAACAACAAAAAAATAGCCTTCAAAAAATACAAATCTGATGGGTCAGCGATAACATTTAAACAGTACAAAGAGCTTAATAAAATCTGTAAAAATGTAATAAAAACAGCAAAAATTCAAAACGAGAGACAGGTGGCCAAAGAAAGCAAAACTAATCCTAAATATTTTTTTAGATATATAAATGCAAAAAAACCAAGGACAGAGCATGTAGGACCCCTTAATAATGATAATGGGGTGGTTGTCACAGGCGATCAAGAGAAAGCGGAGCTACTGAATGGGTTCTTTAGTTCTGGATACACTATGGAAAAAGGAGCTGACATTGGCCAGGTCAGTGCTGGTAACACATCATGTAATGTACTGAACTGGCTTAATGTAGAGATGGTACAAGGTAAGTTAAGTGATATAAATGTAAGCAAATCTCCAGGGCCAGATGGATTGCACCCAAGAGTTCTTAGAGAGGTAAGTTCAGTAATATCTGTACCCCTGTTCATGATATTTAGAGATTCTCTGGTGTCTGGTATTGTGCCAAGGGACTGGCGCAAGGCGAATGTGGTGCCAATCTTCAAAAAGGGCTCTAGGTCTTCCCCAGGAAACTATAGACCGGTAAGTTTAACGTGCATTGTGGGTAAATTGTTTGAAGGACTTATAAGGGATTACATACAGGAATACATAGGGGATAATTGTATTATAAGTGATAGCCAGCATGGGTTTACTAAGGATAGAAGTTGTCAAACCAATCTAATTTGATTTTATGAAGAGGTGAGTAGAAGCCTTGACAGAGGAATGGCTGTGGATATAGTGTTTCTGGATTTTGCTAAAGCGTTTGATACTGTCCCTCATAGACGTCTGACAGGTAAGTTAAGGTTTGGAAATTTTAGTTTGTAACTGGATTGAACACTGGCTCATGGATCGTACCCAGAGAGTGGTGGTCAATGATTCGTACTCTGATTGATCCCCGGTTATTAGTGGTGTACCCCAAGGTTCAGTACTGGGCCCGCTGCTGTTTAATTTATTTATCAATGATATAGAGGATGGTATTAACAGCTCTGTTTCTATCTTTGCAGATGACACCAAGCTTTGTAGCACGGTACAGTCTATAGAGGATGTGCATAAGTTACAAGATGACTTGGATAGACTAAGTGTCTGGGCATCCACTTGGCAAATGAGGTTCAATGTGGATAAATGTAAAGTTATGCATCTGGGTACTAACAACCTGCATGCATCGTATGTCTTAGGGGGGATTAAACTGTCAGAGTCACTGGTAGAGAAGGATCTGGGTGTACTTGTAGATCGCAGACTACAGAATAGCATGCAATGTCAGGCTGCTGCTTCCAAAGCCGGCAGGATATTGTCATGTATCAAAAGAGGCATGGACTCAAGGGACAGGGACATAATACTCCCCCTTTATAAAGCATTGGTACGGCCTCACCTGGAATATGCTGTTCAGTTTTGGGCACCTGTCCATAAAAGGGACACTGCGGAGTTGGAAAGGGTGCAGAGACGCGCGACTAAACTAATATGGGGCATGGAACATCTTAGCTATGAGGAGCGATTAAAGGAGTTACAATTGTTTAGTCTTGAGAAGAGACGTTTAAGGGGGGATATGATAAATAGTGTTGCTCACGAATATTCGCAATTCGAATATTATTCGCGAATATCGCATATTCGCGAATTTGCGAATTTCGCGAATATAGCGCTATATATTCGTAATTACGAATATTCGTTTTTTTTTTTGTTTTTTTTTCTTCACAGTACACATCACAGTGATCACCCCTCTCTGCTTCCAGCTTGTGTGGTGTAAAGAAGGCTGTAATACTACTGTGTGAGACTGGCGTGCGAAAATTCGCATATGCGAAATTTAGCATATGTTAATTTTCGCATATACGAATTTTCGCGTATGTTAATTTTGTATGTGATAATATTCACATATGTTAATTTTCGCATACGCGAATGTTCGCATATGCGAAAATATATCGAGAATATAACGAATATGCGAATATTCGCGAATATATGACGAATATTCGTCCATATATTCGCGAATATTCGCGAATTCGAATATGGCCTATGCCGCTCAACACTAATGATAAACGTATATAAGTATATTAATGGCCCATACAAAAAATATGGAGAAAAACTGTTCCGGATTAAACCCCCCCAAAGGACGAGGGGGCACTCCCTCCGTCTGGAGAAGAAAAAGTTTAGTCTCAAGGGGCGACACGCCTTCTTTACCGTGAGGACTGTGAATTTATGGAACGGTCTACCTCAGGAACTGGTCACAGCAGGAACAATTAACAGCTTTAAAACAGGATTAGATACATTCATGGAACAAAATAACATTAATGCTTATGAAGAAATATAAAATCCCATCCCTTCCCCAATATCGCGCCACACCTCTATCCCTTAATTCCCTGGTTGAACTTGATGGACATATGTCTTTTTTCGACCGTACTAACTATGTAACTATGTAACTATGTAACTATGTAACTATGTATAGACACACCCGTAATATTAGTGTCTGAGCAGATAGTTTGGGCAAGGGGTTCCATAGATGATATGTAAATTAAAGGGGATAGCGGGCACCCCTGCCTTGATCCATTTGTGATTAGGAATTCATCAGATAATGTTCCGTTCGCCAATACTTTGTTCCATTCGCCAATACCAGATTGATCACTGTTGATTAGTTTAGGGAGTACTACTGCCAATCTTGTGGCTATCAATTTAGCATTGATTTTTATATCCTGGTTCAGGAGGGATATTGGTCTATAATTTTGTGGTAAATCTGTGGATTTACCAGGTTTGGGCAGGGTTGTGATCAAGGCTTGCAAATTTTCTTTTGGCAAGGAGCCAGACGACATGGCTTCTTGGCAGAACTTAAGAAGATGGGGAGAGAGGACTTTAATATATTTCTTATAATATATATTTGCAAACCCATCAGGTCCGGGGGCTTTACCGATGGGGGAGGGATTGAATTACTTTATGCATTTCTGGGAGAGAGATTTTTGCATTCAAGATTAGAAGTTGTGTTTCTGATAATTTGGGAAGGTTTAGCTTATGGAGATAAGATTGTATAGAAGTTAAATGATCCCTGTGACATCTGAGATCACGTCTTAGTAAAGCCAATTCAGTCGTTGTTACGCCGAGCGCTCCGGGTCCCCGCTCCTCCCCGGAGCGCTCGCAACATCCTCGCATTTGCAGCGCCCCGGTCAGACCTGCTGACCGGGTGCGCTGCAATACCTCTCTCAGCCGGGATGCGATTCGCGATGCGGGAGGCGCCCGCTCGCGATGCGCATCCCGGCTCCCGGACCTGACTCGCTCTCCGTCGGTCTTGTCCCGGCGCGCGCGGCCCCGCTCCTTAGGGTGCGCGCGCGCCGGGTCTCTGCAATTTAAAGGGCCACTGCGCCACTGATTGGCGCAGCTGGCTTAATTAGTGTGTTCACCTGTGCACTCCCTATTTATACCTCACTTCCCCTGCACTCCCTCGCCGGATCTTGTTGCCATTGTGCCAGTGAAAGCGTTCCCTTGTGTGTTCCTAGCCTGTGTTCCAGACCTCCTGCCGTTGCCCCTGACTACGATCCTTGCTGCCTGCCCTGACCTTCTGCTACGTCCGACCTTGCTCTTGTCTACTCCCTTGTACCGCGCCTATCTTCAGCAGTCAGAGAGGTTGAGCCGTTGCTGGTGGATACGACCTGGTTGCTACCGCCGCTGCAAGACCATCCCGCTTTGCGGCGGGCTCTGGTGAATACCAGTAGCAACTTAGAACCGGTCCACCAGCACGGTCCACGCCAATCCCTCTCTGGCACAGAGGATCCACCTCCAGCCAGCCGAATCGTGACAGTAGATCCGGCCATGGATCCCGCTGAAATCCCACTGCCAGTTGTCGCCGACCTCACCACGGTGGTCGCCCAGCAGTCGCAACAGATAGCGCAACAAGGCCACCAGCTGTCTCAACTGACCGTGATGCTACAGCAGCTATTTCCACAACTCCAGCAACAATCTCCTCCGCCAGCTCCTGCACCTCCTCCACAGCGAGTGGCCGCTTCCGGCCTACGATTATCCTTGCCGGATAATTTTAATGGGGACTCTAAGTTTTGCCTTGGCTTTCTTTCACAATGTTCCCTGCACTTGGAGATGATGTCGGACCAGTTTCCTACTGAAAGGTCTAAGGTGGCTTTCGTAGTCAGCCTTCTGTCTGGGAAAGCTCTGTCATGGGCCACACCGCTCTGGGACCGCAATGACTCTGTCACTGCCTCTGTACACTCCTTCTTCACGGAGATTCGAAGTGTCTTTGAGGAACCTGCCCGAGCCTCTTCTGCTGAGACTGCCCTGCTGAACCTGGTCCAGGGTAATTCTTCTGTTGGCGAGTACGCCATCCAATTCCGTACTCTTGCCTCCGAATTATCCTGGAATAATGAGGCCCTCTGCGCGACCTTTAAAAAAGGCCTATCCAGCAACATTAAAGATGTGCTGGCCGCACGAGAAATTCCTGCTAACCTGCATGAACTTATTCATCTGGCCACCCGCATTGACATGCGTTTTTCCGAAAGGCGTCAGGAGCTCCGCCAGGATATGGACTTTGTTCGCACGAGGCGGTTTCTCTCCCCGGCTCCTCTCTCCTCTGGTCCTCTGCAATCCGTTCCTGTGCCTCCCGCCGTGGAGGCTATGCAAGTTGACCGGTCTCGCTTGACACCTCAAGAGAGGACACGACGCCGCATGGAGAATCTGTGCCTGTACTGTGCCAGTACCGAACACTTCTTGAAGGATTGTCCTATCCATCCTCCCCGCCTGGAAAGACGTCCGCTGATTCCGCACAAAGGTGAGACAGATTTTGATGTCAACTCTGCTTCTCCACGCCTTACTGTGCCTGTGCGGATATCTTCCTCTACCTTCTCCTTCTCTGCCGTGGCCTTCCTGGATTCCGGATCTGCAGGAAATTTTATTTTGGCCTCTCTCATCAACAGGTTCAACATCCCGGTGACCAGTCTCGCCAGACCCCTCTACATCAATTCTGTTAACAATGAAAGATTGGACTGTACCGTGCGTTACCGCACGGAACCTCTCCTAATGTGCATCGGACCTCATCACGAAAAAATATAATTTTTGGTCCTCTCCAACTGCACTTCAGAAATTCTTCTTGGATTACCGTGGCTTCAACGCCATTCCCCAACCCTTGATTGGTCCACAGGAGAAATCAAGAACTGGGGTACTTCTTGTCTCAAGGACTGTCTTAAACCGGTTCCCAGTACTCCCTGTCGTGACCCTGTGGTTCCCCCTGTATCCGGTCTTCCTAAGGCTTATATGGACTATGCTGACGTCTTTTGCAAGAAGCAAGCTGAGACTTTACCCCCTCACAGGCCTTATGACTGTCCTATTGACCTCCTCCCGGGTACTACTCCACCCCGGGGCAGAATCTATCCTCTGTCTGCTCCAGAGACTCTTGCCATGTCAGAGTACATCCAGGAGAATTTAAAAAAGGGCTTTATCCGCAAATCCTCCTCTCCTGCCGGAGCTGGATTTTTTTTTGTCTCCAAAAAAGATGGCTCCCTACGCCCTTGCATTGACTACCGCGGACTTAATAAAATCACGGTAAAAAACCGCTACCCCTTACCTCTTATCTCGGAACTCTTTGATCGCCTTCAAGGTGCCCACATCTTTACCAAACTGGACTTAAGGGGGGCTTATAATCTCATCCGCATCAGGGAGGGGGACGAATGGAAGACTGCATTTAACACTAGAGATGGACGCTTTGAGTATCTGGTCATGCCCTTTGGCCTGTGCAACACCCCTGCCGTCTTCCAAGACTTTGTTAATGAAATTTTTCGTGATCTCTTATATTCCTGTGTTGTGGTTTATCTGGACGATATTCTGATTTTTTCTGCCAACTTAGAAGAACACCGCCAGCATGTCCGCATGGTTCTTCAGAGACTTCGGGACAATCAACTTTATGCCAAAATGGAGAAATGTCTCTTTGAATGTCAATCTCTTCCTTTCCTAGGATACTTGGTCTCTGGCCAGGGACTACAAATGGACCCAGATAAACTCTCTGCCGTATTAGATTGGCCACGCCCCTCCGGACTCCGTGCTATCCAACGTTTTTTGGGGTTTGCCAATTATTACAGACAATTTATTCCACACTTTTCCACTATTGTGGCTCCTATCGTGGCTTTAACCAAGAAAAATGCCAATCCCAAGTCCTGGTCTCCTCAAGCGGAAGACGCATTTAAACATCTCAAGTCTGCCTTTTCTTCTGCCCCCGTGCTCTCCAGACCTGACCCATCTAAACCCTTCCTTTTGGAGGTAGATGCCTCCTCAGTGGGAGCTGGAGCTGTCCTTCTACAAAAAAATTCTTCCGGTCATGCTGTTACTTGTGGTTTTTTTTCTAGGACCTTCTCTCCAGCGGAGAGGAATTACTCCATCGGGGATCGAGAACTACTGGCCATTAAATTGGCGCTTGAGGAATGGAGGCATCTGCTGGAGGGATCAAAATTTCCAGTTATCATATACACTGATCACAAGAATCTCTCCTATCTCCAGTCTGCCCAACGACTGAACCCTCGCCAGGCCAGGTGGTCGTTGTTCTTTGCCCGTTTTAACTTTGAAATTCATTTTCGCCCTGCTGACAAGAACATTAGGGCCGATGCCCTCTCTCGTTCTTCTGATGCCTCTGAAGTAGAAGTCTCTCCGCAACACATCATCCCTCCGGACTGTCTGATCTCTACTTCTCCAGCCTCCATCAGGCAAACTCCTCCAGGGAAGACCTTCGTTTCTCCACGCCAGCGTCTCGGGATTCTCAAATGGGGACACTCCTCCCATCTCGCAGGCCATGCGGGCATCAAAAAATCCTTGCAACTCATCTCTCGTTTTTATTGGTGGCCGACTCTGGAGACGGATGTTGTAGATTTTGTGCGGGCCTGTACTGTCTGTGCCCGAGATAAGACTCCTCGCCAGAAGCCTGCTGGTCTCCTTCATCCTCTGCCCGTTCCCGAACAGCCTTGGTCACAGATTGGTATGGACTTTATTACAGACTTGCCCTCATCCCGTGGCAACACAGTTGTTTGGGTGGTCGTTGATCGATTTTCCAAGATGGCACATTTTATTCCTCTTCCTGGTCTTCCTTCAGCGCCTCAGTTGGCAAAGCAATTTTTTGTACACATTTTTCGCC
Organism: Hyla sarda; assembly: GCF_029499605.1. Lineage (NCBI taxonomy): Eukaryota > Metazoa > Chordata > Amphibia > Anura > Hylidae > Hyla > Hyla sarda. The sequence continues at coordinate 306,607,803 of NC_079190.1, read as the reverse complement.
TTCATGGATTGCCCACGCATATCGTCTCGGATAGAGGCGTCCAATTCGTGTCTAAATTCTGGGGGGCCCTCTGTAAACAGCTCAAGATTAAATTAAACTTCTCTTCTTCTTATCATCCCCAATCCAATGGGCAAGTAGAAAGAATTAACCAGGTCCTGGGTGACTATTTACGGCATTTTGTTTCCTCCCGCCAGGATGACTGGGCAGATCTTCTACCATGGGCCGAATTCTCATACAACTTCAGAGTCTCCGAATCTTCTGCTAAGTCCCCATTTTTCATGGTGTACGGCCGTCACCCTCTTCCCCCCCTCCCTACTCCCTTGCCCTCTGGTTTGCCCGCTGTGGATGAAGTGACTCGTGATCTTTCCACCATATGGAAAGAGACCCAAAATTCTCTTTTACAGGCTTCTTCCCGCATGAAAAAGTTTGCCGATAAGAAAAGAAGAACTCCCCCCATTTTTGCTCCCGGAGACAAGGTATGGCTCTCCGCTAAATATGTCCGCTTTCGTGTCCCCAGTTACAAACTGGGACCACGCTATCTTGGTCCTTTCAAAGTCTTGTGCCAGATTAACCCTGTCTCTTACAAACTCCTTCTTCCTCCTTCTCTTCGTATTCCCAATGCCTTCCATGTCTCTCTCCTTAAACCACTCATCATTAACCGCTTCTCTCCCAAACTTGTTTCTCCCACTCCTGTCTCCGGTTCTTCTGACGTCTTCTCCGTGAAGGAGATTCTGGCCTCCAAGACGGTCAGAGGGAAAAAAAATTTTTGGGTGGATTGGGAAGGCTGTGGTCCAGAAGAGAGATCCTGGGAACCTGAGGACAACATCCTAGACAAAAGTCTTATCCTCAGGTTCTCAGGCTCCAAGAAGAGGGGGAGACCCAAGGGGGGGGGTACTGTTACGCCGAGCGCTCCGGGTCCCCGCTCCTCCCCGGAGCGCTCGCAACATCCTCGCATTTGCAGCGCCCCGGTCAGACCTGCTGACCGGGTGCGCTGCAATACCTCTCTCAGCCGGGATGCGATTAGCGATGCGGGAGGCGCCCGCTCGCGATGCACATCCCGGCTCCCGTACCTGACTCGCTCTCCGTCGGTCTTGTCCCGGCGCGCGCGGCCCCGCTCCTTAGGGCGCGCGCGCGCCGGGTCTCTGCAATTTAAAGGGCCACTGCGCCACTGATTGGCGCAGCTGGCTTAATTAGTGTGTTCACCTGTGCACTCCCTATTTATACCTCACTTCCCCTGCACTCCCTCGCCGGATCTTGTTGCCATTGTGCCAGTGAAAGCGTTCCCTTGTGTGTTCCTAGCCTGTGTTCCAGACCTCCTGCCGTTGCCCCTGACTACGATCCTTGCTGCCTGCCCTGACCTTCTGCTACGTCCGACCTTGCTCTTGTCTACTCCCTTGTACCGCGCCTATCTTCAGCAGTCAGAGAGGTTGAGCCGTTGCTGGTGGATACGACCTGGTTGCTACCGCCGCTGCAAGACCATCCCGCTTTGCGGCGGGCTCTGGTGAATACCAGTAGCAACTTAGAACCGGTCCACCAACACGGTCCACGCCAATCCCTCTCTGGCACAGAGGATCCACCTCCAGCCAGCCGAATCGTGACAGTCGTCAAGGCATCTGAAGGTTATCTATGTTGGCTGTGCCAAGAAGTTTAATTCTAGACAACAAATCAGAAATCACTCTTTCCGTTTCCTTTTTAAGAATACAGTAGAATTATATTTGATACATAGTCCCCTTATAACCGCTTTACAACAGTTCCATATAAGAATAGGATTATTAACAGAGTGAGTATTATGTTCAAAATAATCCTGTATGTTGGAATAAATTTTTTGGGAAAAGTCTTTATGAGAGAGAAGAAAAGGTCGGATTTTCCATTGATATGACTGGTGGGGGAGAATATTGGCATTCAGAGTAATAGTTATAGCTGAGTGATCTGATTATGTGATAGTTTCGATCGTATTAGATAGTATGTGATTAATCAGGGGCCTATCTATCAAAAACATATCTAACCAGGAATAAGTATTGTGAGCCGCTGACAAGTGTGTAAAACCTTTTTCAGAGCTATGAGTAATACGCCATATGTCGTAAAGTTCTATTTCCCAGGCCCAAGAGGCTAAAAGATTCCGAGATGGAGATGTGGAATCCATTTTTGGATTCATTACCATGTTATAATCTCCGCATAATAATGTGGGACCCTATGTTTTTTTATGTATCAACTTAAACAGTTTATTGAAAAACCTAATCTGTCCCGAGTTAGGAGCATATAATGTGATCAGAGTTAGTGGAGTGGAGTTAATAGTGCAGTATAAGACAATATACCGGCCATTTGGGTCAATTATAGATTCATTCAGATTATAGTTTATTGTATTTTTAACCCCTTAAGGACTGAGCCCTTTTTCACCTTAAGGACTGAGCCTTTTTTTTGCAATTCTGATTGTCACGATTCGGCTGGCTGGAGGTGGATCCTTTGTGCCAGAGAGGGATTGGCGTGGACCGTGTTGGTGGACCGGTTCTAATTTGCTACTGGTATTCACCAGAGCCCGCCGCAAAGCGGGATGGTCTTGCAGCGGCGGTAGCAACCAGGTCGTATCCACCAGCAACGGCTCAACCTCTCTGACTGCTGAAGATAAGCGCGGTACAAGGGAGTAGACAAGAGCAAGGTCGGACGTAGCAGAAGGTCAGGCAGCAAGGATCGTAGTCAGGGGCAACGGCAGGAGGTCTGGAACACAGGCTAGGAACACACAAGGGAACGCTTTCACTGGCACAATGGCAACAAGATCCGGCGAGGGAGTGCAGGGGAAGTGAGGTATAAGTAGGGAGTGCACAGGTGATGACACTGATTAGGCCTGCTGCGCCAATCAGTGGCGCAGTGGCCCTTTAAATTGCAGAGACCCGGCGTGCGCGCGCCCTAAGGAGCAGGGCCGCGCGCGCCGGGACAACACAGACGGGGAACGGGTCAGGTACGGGAGCCGGGATGCGCATCGTGAGCGGGCGCCTCCCGCGTCGCGAATCGCATCCCGGCTGGGAGTGATATTGCAGCGCACCCGGTCAGCAGGTCTGACCGGGGCGCTGCGAATGAGAGGACGCTGCGAGCGCTCCGGGGAGGAGCGGGGACCCGGAGCGCTCGGCGTAACAGTACCCCCCCCCCCCTTGGGTCTCCCCCTCTTCTTGGAGCCTGAGAACCTGAGAACAAGACTTTTGTCTAGGCTGTTGTCCTCAGGTTCCCAAGATCTCTCCTCTGGGCCACAGTTCTCCCAATCAACCAAGAAGATTTTTTTACCTCTGACCGTCTTGGAGGCTAGAATCTCCTTCACCGAGAAGACGTCAGACAAACCGGAAACAGGAGTGGGAGAAACAACTTTGGGAGAGAAGCGGTTAAGGATGAGGGGTTTAAGGAGAGAGACATGGAAGGCATTGGGAATACGGAGAGAAGGAGGAAGAAGGAGTTTGTAAGAGACAGGGTTAATCTGGCACAAGATTTTGAAAGGACCAAGATAGCGTGGTCCCAGTTTATAACTGGGGACACGAAAGCGGACATACTTAGCGGAGAGCCATACCTTGTCTCCGGGAGCAAAAATGGGGGGAGTTCTTCTTTTTTTATCAGCAAATTTTTTTCATCCGGGATGAAGCCTATAAAAGAGAATTTTGGGTTTCTTTCCATATGGTGGAAAGATCTCGAGTCACTTCATCCCCAGCGGGCAAACCAGAGGGCAAGGGAGTGGGGAGGGGAGGAAGAGGGTGACGGCCGTACACCACGAAAAATGGGGATTTAGCAGAAGATTCGGAGACTCTGAAGTTGTATGAGAATTCGGCCCATGGTAGAAGATCTGCCCAGTCATCCTGGCGGGAGGAAACAAAATGCCGTAAATAGTCACCCAGGACCTGATTAACTCTTTCTACTTGCCCATTGGATTGGGGATGATAAGAAGAAGAGAAGTTTAATTTGATCTTGAGCTGTTTACAGAGGGCCCTCCAGAATTTAGACACGAATTGGACGTCTTTATCCGAGACGATATGCGTGGGCAAACCGTGAAGGCGAAAAATGTGTATAAAAAATAGCTTTGCCAACTGAGGCGCTGAAGGAAGGCCAGGAAGAGGAATAAAATGTGCCATCTTGGAAAATCGATCAACGACCACCCAAACAACTGTGTTGCCACAGGATGAGGGCAAGTCCGTAATAAAGTCCATACCAATCTGTGACCAAGGTTGTTCAGGAACAGGCAGAGGATGAAGGAGACCAGCAGGCTTCTGGCGAGGAGTCTTATCCCGGGCACAGACAGTACAGGCCCGCACGAAATCAACAACATCAGTCTCCAGAGTCGGCCACCAATAAAATCGAGAGATGAGTTGAAAGGATTTTTTGATGCCCGCATGGCCTGCGAGGTGGGAGGAGTGTCCCCACTTGAGAATCCCGAGACGCTGGCGTGGAGAAACGAAGGTCTTCCCTGGAGGAGTTTGCCTGATGGAAGCTGGAGAAGTGGAGATCAGACAGTCCGGAGGAATGATGGGTCGCGGAGAGGCTTCTACTTCAGAGGCATCTGAAGAACGAGAGAGGGCATCGGCCCTAATGTTCTTGTCAGCAGGGCGAAAATGGATTTCAAAGTTAAAACGGGCAAAGAATAACGACCACCTAGCCTGGCAAGGGTTCAGTCGTTGGGCAGACTGGAGATAGGAGAGATTCTTTTGATCAGTGTATATAATAACTGGATATTTGGATCCCTCCAGCAGGTGCCTCCATTCCTCAAGCGCCAATTTTATGGCCAGTAATTCTCGATCACCAATGGAGTAGTTTTTCTCCGCCGGAGAGAAGGTCCTAGAAAAAAAAACACAAGTAACAGCATGCCCGGAAGAATTTTTTTGTAGAAGAACTGCTCCAGCTCCTACTGAGGAGGCGTCTACCTCCAATAAGAAGGGTTTAGATGGGTCAGGTCTGGAGAGTACGGGAGTAGAAGAAAAGGCAGACTTGAGATGTTTAAATGCGTCTTCCGCTTGAGGAGACCAGGACTTAGGATTGGCATTTTTCTTGGTTAGAGCCACGATAGGGGCCACAATAGTGGAGAAGTGTGGAATGAATTGTCTGTAATAATTGTCGAACCCCAAAAAATGTTGGATAGCACGGAGTCCGGAGGGGCGTGGCCAATCTAATACGGCAGATAGTTTATCTGGGTCCATTTGTAGTCCCTGGCCAGAGACTAAGTATCCTAGGAAAGGAAGAGAGTGACATTCAAAGAGACATTTTTCCATTTTGGCATAAAGTTGATTGTCCTGAAGTCTCTGAAGAACCATGCGGACATGCTGGCAGTGTTCTTCTAAGTTGGCAGAAAAAATCAGAATATCGTCCAGGTAAACCACAACACAGGTATATAGGAGATCACGAAAAATTTCATTAACAAAGTCTTGGAAGACGGCAGGGGCGTTGCACAGGCCAAAGGGCATGACCAGATACTCAAAGTGTCCATCTCTGGTGTTAAATGCAGTCTTCCATTCGTCCCCCTCCCTGATGCGGATGAGATTATAAGCACCTCTTAAGTCCAGCTTGGTAAAGATGTGGGCGCCTTGTAGGCGATCAAAGAGTTCTGAGATAAGAGGTAAGGGGTAGCGTTTTTTTTTATTAAGTCCGCGGTAATCAATGCAAGGGCGTAGGGAGCCATCTTTTTTGGAGACAAAAAAAAATCCAGCTCCGGCAGGAGAGGAGGACTTGCGGATAAACCCCTTTTTTAAATTCTCCTGGATGTACTCCGACATGGCTTGGGTTTCAGGAGCAGACAGAGGATAGATTCTGCCCCGGGGTGGAGTAGTACCCGGGAGGAGGTCAATAGGACAGTCATAAGGCCTGTGAGGAGGCAAAGTCTCTGCTTGTTTTTTGCAAAAAACATCAGCATAGTCCAGATAGGCCTTAGGAAGACCAGATACCGGGGGAACCACAGGGTCACGACTGTGAGTACTGGGAACCGGTTTAAGACAGTCCTTGTGGCAAGAAGTACCCCAGTTCTTGATTTCCCCTGTGGTCCAATCAAGGGTTGGGGAATGGCGTTGAAGCCACGGTAATCCAAGAAGAATTTCTGAAGTGCAGTTAGAGAGGACCAAAAATTAAATTTTTTCGTGATGGGGTCCGATGCACATTAGGAGAGGTTCCGTGCGGTAACGCACAGTACAGTCCAATCTTTCATTGTTAACAGAATTGATGTAGAGGGGTCTGGCGAGACTGGTCACCGGGATGTTGAACCTGTTGATGAGAGAGGCCAAAATAAAATTTCCTGCAGATCCGGAATCCAAGAAGGCCATAGCAGAGAAGGAGAAGGTAGAAGAAGATATCCGCACTGGCACAGTAAGGCGTGGAGAAGCAGAGTTCACATCAAGAGCTGTCTCATCACCTTTGTGCGGAGTCAGCGTGCGTCTTTCTTGGCAGGGAGGACGGATAGGACAATCCTTCAAGAAATGTTCGGTACCGGCACAGTACAGGCAAAGATTCTCCATGCGGCGTCGTCTCCTCTCTTGAGGTGTCAAGCGAGACCGGTCAACTTGCATAGCCTCCACGGCGGGAGGCACAGGAACGGATTGCAGAGGACCAGAGGAGAGAGGAGCCGGGGAGAGAAACCGCCTCGTGCGAACAAAGTCCATATCCTGGCGGAGCTCCTGACGCCTTTCGGAAAAACCCATGTCAATGCGGGTGGCAAGATGAATAAGTTCATGCAGGTTAGCAGGAATTTCTCGTGCGGCCAGCACATCTTTAATGTTACTGGATAGGCCTTTTTTAAAGGTCGCGCAGAGGGCCTCGTTATTCCAGGATAATTCGGAGGCAAGAGTACGGAATTGGATGGCGTACTCGCCAACAGAAGAATTACCCTGGACCAGGTTCAGCAGGGCAGTCTCGGCAGAAGAGGCTTGGGCAGGTTCCTCAAAGACACTTCGAATCTCCGTGAAGAAGGAGTGTACAGAGGCAGTGACAGGGTCATTGCGGTCCCAGAGCGGTGTGGCCCATGACAGAGCTTTCCCAGACAGAAGGCTGACTACGAAAGCCACCTTAGACCTTTCAGTAGGAAACTGGTCCGACATCATCTCCAAGTGCAGGGAACATTGCGAAAGAAAACCACGGCAAAACTTAGAGTCCCCATCAAATTTATCCGGCAAGGATAATCGAAGGCTGGAAGCGGCCACTCGCTGCGGAGGAGATGCAGGAGCTGGTGGAGGAGAAGATTGCTGGAGCTGTGGTAGTAGCTGCTGTAGCATCACGGTCAGTTGAGACAGCTGGTGGCCTTGTTGCGCTATCTGTTGCGACTGCTGGGCGACAACCGTGGTGAGGTCGGCGACAACTGGCAGCGGAACCTCAGCGGGATTCATGGCCGGATCTACTGTCATGATTCGGCTGACTGGAGGTGGATCCTCTGTGCCAGAGAGGGATTGGCGTGGACCGTGTTGGTGGACCGGTTCTAAGTTGCTACTGGTATTCACCAGAGCCCGCCGCAAAGCGGGATGGTCTTGCAGCGGCGGTAGCAACCAGGTCGTATCCACCAGCAACGGCTTAACCTCTCTGACTGCTGAAGATAAGCGCGGTACAAGGGAGTAGACAAGAGCAAGGTCGGACGTAGCAGAAGGTCAGGGCAGGCAGCAAGGATCGTAGTCAGGGGCAACGGCAGGAGGTCTGGAACACAGGCTAGGAATACACAAGGGAACGCTTTCACTGGCACAATGGCAACAAGATCCGGCGAGGGAGTGCAGGGGAAGTGAGGTATAAGTAGGGAGTGCACAGGTGATGACACTGATTAGGCCTGCTGCGCCAATCAGTGGCGCAGTGGCCCTTTAAATTGCAGAGACCCGGCGCGCGCGCGCCCTAAGGAGCGGGGCCGCGCGCGCCGGGACAACACAGACGGGGAACGGGTCAGGTACGGGAGCCGGGATGCGCATCGCGAGCGTGCGCCTCCCGCGTCGCGAATCGCATCCCGGCTGGGAGTGATATTGCAGCGCACCCGGTCAGCAGGTCTGAGAGGGGCGCTGCGAATGAGAGGACGCTGCGAGCGCTCTGGGGAGGAGCGGGGACCCGGAGCGCTCGGCGTAACACTGATCACTGTCACTTTATGCATTAATAACTCTGGGATGCTTTTATTGATTATTCTGATTCCGAGAGCGTTTTTTCCTGACATATTCTACTTTAACATAGTGGTTAATCTTTGTCGTTACTTGCATCCTTTCATGAAAATTTTGAAATGTTGCATTTTTCTAACTTTGAAACTCTCTGCTTGTAAGGAAAATGGATATTCCAACTAAATTTTATATTGGTTCACAAATACAATATGTCTACTTTATGTTGGCATCATAAAATTGACCTATTTTTACTTTTTGAAGACATTAGAGGGCTTCAAAGTATAGCAGCAATTTTCAAAATTTTCATGAAAATGTCAAAATCTGAATTTTTCAGGGACCAGTTAAGTTTGAACTGGATATGAGGGGCCTGTGAGAAATACCCCATAAATGACCCCATTATAGAAACTACACCCCTCAAAGTTTTCAAAATGACATTCAAAAAGTGTGTTAACCCTTTAGGTGTTTCACAAGAAATGCAGCAAAGTGGAGGAGAAAAATCAAAATCTGCGTTTTTCACACTAACATGTTCTTGTAGCCCCATTTTTTCATTTTTAAAAGTGGTAAAAGGAGAAAAAGCCCCCCAAAATTTGGAGTTCAATTTCTATCGAGTACGTAAATATCTCATATGTTGACATAAAGTGCTCTGTGGGCTCACAACATGGCTCAAGAGGGAAAGAGCAACTGTAGGATTTTTTAAAACAAATTTTTGCTGTCATGGTTTTTGGGGGCCATGTTGCATTTAGGAAGCCCCCATGGTGCCAGAACAGCAAAAAAAAAACAAAAAAAAAAAAACACATGGCATACTATTTTGGAAACTACACCCCTCTAGGAACGTAACAAGGGGTATAGTGAGCCTTAACACCCCACAGGTGTTTGACGACTTTGCATTGAATTTGGACATGAAAATGGAAAATTAGATTTTTAACACTAAAATTATGGTGTTACCCCAAATTTTTCTTTTTCACAAGGAATAAGAGGAGCAAATGGACCCCAAAATTTGAAACCCAATTTCTCCTGATTAAGAAAACGTCTCATATGTGGACGTAAAGTACTATGTTGGCGCACTACAGTGCTCAGAAGAGAAGGAGCAAAATTTTGCTTTTTGAAATTGAATTTTGCTGAAATGTTTTTTTGGGGGGCATGTTGCATTTAGAAAGTCTCCAGGGTGCCAGAACAGCAAAAATACCCCCACATGGCATATCATTTTGGAAACTACACCCCTCAAGGAATGTAATAAGGGGTATAGTGAACTTTAACACGCCACAGGTGTTTGACGACTTTGCATTGAAGTTGGACGTGAAAATCAGATTTTTAACACTAAAATGATAGTGTTTTTATTTTCACATGGTGTAATAGGAGAAAATGGACCCCACAATTTGAAGCCCAATTTCTCCCGGTTAAGAAAACACTCCATATGTGGACGTTAAGTGCTCTGCTGGCGCACTACAGGTCTCAGAACAGAAGGAGCACCATTGGACTTTTGGAGATAGAATCTTGATGGAATTGAAATCAGGGGCCATGTACATTTACAAACCTCCCATGATGCCAGAACAGCAGAAACCCCCCACATGGGACTCCATTTTGGGAACTACACCCCTCACAGAATGTAATAAGGGGTGCAGTGAGCATTTACACCCCACTGGCGTTTGACAGATCTTTGGAACAGCGGGCTGTGCAAATGAAAAATTAAATTTTTCATTTTCACGGACCACTGTTCAAAAAAATCTGTCAGACACCTGTGGGGTGTAAATGCTAACTGCACCGCTTATTAAATTCTGTGAGGGGTGTAGTTTCCAAAATGGGGTCACATGTGGGGGGGGGGGGGGGGCTCCACTGTTCTGGCACCATGGGGGCTTTGTAAATGTACATGGCCTTCAATTCCAGACACATTCTCTCTCCAAAAGCCCAATGGTGCTCCTTCTCTTCTATTCTGAGCATTGTAGTTTGCTTGCAGAGCACTTAACATCCACATATGGGGTATTTATATACTCAGAAAAAATGGGATTACAAATTTTGAGGGGCTTTTTTTCTATTACCCCTTGTGAAAATGAAAAATTTGGGATAACATCAGCATTTTAGTGAAGAAAATATAAATTTTTCATTTTCACGTCCAACTTTAACGAAAATTCGTCAAACACCTGTGGGGTGTTAAGGCTCACTATACCCCTTAAATTCTATGAGGGGTGTAGTTTCCAAAATGGGGTCACATGTCGGTATTTATTTTTTTGCGTTTATGTCAGAACCGCTGTAAAATCAGCCACCCCTGTGCAAATCACCAATTTAGGCCTCAAATGTACATAGTGCGCTTTCACTCCTGAGCCTTGTTGTGCGTCTGCACAGCATTTTACGTCCACATATGGAGTATTTCCGTACTCAGGAGAAATTGCGTTACAAATTTTGGGGGTCTTTTTTTCCTTTTCCTTCTTGTGAAAATGAAAAGTAAGGGCCAACACCAGCATGTAAGTGTAAAATTTGTTATCTTTTTTACACTAACAGGCTGGTGTAGACCCCAACTTTACCTTTTCATAAGGGGTAAAAGGAGAAAAAGCCCCCCAAAATTTGTTCGGCAATTTTTCCCGAGTACGGAGATACCCCATATGTGGCACTAAACTGTTGCCTTGAAATACGACAGGGCTCCGGAGTTAGGGAGCGCCATGCGCATTTGAGGCCTAATTTAGATATTTGCATAGGCACGGATCCGAATGCAAGAATTAGATTTGCCTTGGATACCAAAATTACCCTACGGCATGTGTTTCCCAAACAGGGCACCTCCAGCTGTTGCAAAACTCCCAGCATGCCTGGACAGTTAATGGCTGTCTGGCAATACTGGGAGTTGTTGTTTTGCAACAGCTGGAGACTCCATTTTAGAAACCGTGCCGTACCAGAGGTTTCCCATTTTTATTAGGGGGGTAATTGTGTAGGGGTATGTGTATATGTTGTGTTTTACCCTTTATTTTGTGTAAGTGTAGTGTTTTTAGGGTACATTCAGACTGCTGGGAGATTACAGTGAGTTTCCCGCTGGGAGTTTGAGCTTCAGCAGAAAATTTCCTGCATCTCCAACTTGCAGCGAGAGACTAACTGTAAACTCCCACCCGTGTGAATGTACTCTGTACATTCACATGGGGGGGGGGGGGCAAACCTCCAGCTGTTGAAGAGCTATAGCTCCCAGCATGCCCTTTGGCTGTCCGTGCATGCTGAGCGTTGTAGTTATGCAACAGCTGGAGGCACACTGGTTGCAAAACACTGAGTTAGGTTGGGAAACATTGTCTGTTTCCTAACTCAGTGTTTCCCAACCAGTGTTCCTCCAGCTGTTGCAAAACTACAACTCCAAGCATGCATGGTCTGTCAGTGCATGCTGGGAGTTATAGTTTTGCAACAACTGGAGGCACACTGATTGGGAAACACTGAGTTAGGAAACAGACAATGTTTCCCAACCAGTGTGCCTCCAGTTGTTCAAAACTACAGTTCCCAGCATGCCCAGACATCTGGAAGAGCACAGTTTGGAAACCACTATACAGTGGTGCCCAAATGGTAGAGCTCCAGATGTTGCAAAACTACAACTCCAAGCATGCCCAGACTGTCCAGACATGCTGGGAGTTGTAGTACTGCAACATCTGAACATCAGAACTACAACTCCCAGCATGCCTGGGCAGTCTGAGAGTTGTAGTTTTGCAACATCTGGAGGGCTACCGTTTGGGCACCAGTGTATAGTGGTCTCCAAACTGTGGCCCTCCAGCTGTTGCAAAACTACAACTCCCAGCATGCAGGGTCTGTCAGTGCATGCTGGGAGTTATAGTTTTGCAACAGCTGGAGGCACACTGATTGGGAAACACTGAGTTAGGAAACAGACAATGTTTCCCAACCAGTGTGCCTCCAGTTGTTCAAAACTACAGTTCCCAACATGCCCAGACATCTGGAAGAGCACAATTTGGAGACCACTATGCAGTGGTGCCCAAATGGTAGAGCTCCAGATGTTGCAAAACTACAACTCCAAGCATGTCCAGACTGTCCAGACATGCTGGGAGTTGTAGTACTGCAACATCTGAACATCAGAACTACAACTCCCAGCATGCCTGGGCATGCTGAGAGTTGTAGTTTTGCAACATCTGGAGGGCTACCGTTTGGGCACCAGTGCATAGTGGTCTCCAAACTGTGGCCCTACAGATGTTGCAAAACTACAACTCCCAGCATGCCTAGACTGCCTTTGGAGATCGCTTTACTGCTGCCTTCATTGCTGCTCCGTGCCATCGCCTCCCTACCTCCGCCGCTGATGCCACTGATGATCGCGGGTCCCCACCACCATCCTCACCCCCACTCTGCCCGACATCCAGGGGCGGGCAGAGCGGGGGGTTTCCATGGTAACCCCCCACCTTCAACTGCCATTGGTTAGTAGTCATTGCTGACTAATGGCAGGGGATAGGAGGGGGTGGCACTCTGCCACCTCGCTCCTATCACTTGGGATGATCGGGGCTGTCACTGACAGCTCTGATCATCCCTTTTTTCTGGGCGATCGGGTCATCAGAGACCCGATCAGCCCGGGATTGCACAAATTGCAGATCTGAATTGATCGGCGATTTGCGCCGATCGCCGACATGGGGGGGTCTCAGGACCCTCCCAGGCATTTGCACGGGATGCCTGCTGAATGATTTCAGCAGGCATCCCGGTCCGGTCCCCGTCCGGTGAGCGGCAAGGACCGGAAATGCTCAGGGCGTACAGGTACACCCTAAGTCCTTAAGGATCGGGGATGCAGGGCGTATGCATACGCCCTGCGTCCCCAAGAGGTTAATAGTGATCAAAACATCCCTAGTTTTAGTATGGTAATGAGATTGATATATGTTGGAGTAAGCCGGGTGTTTCATTCTGAAATTATCAGAAGGGAGGAGATGCGTCTCTTGGGCACAGATAATGTCACATTTGAGGGACTGAGCTTCTTTCCAAAAGTGAGAACGTTTATGCGGAGCATTGAGGCCATTGACATTTAAACTTGCTATACCAATAACCATTGCAAAAAACGTAAACATTTGTTTTAGAAGCTAGAAGTATAAAATTAAGTGTGGAGGCGGCGTGTCTCCCAGCAAGAACACGCCAACTCCTTGCATATTGGCATGTCACAGATTTAGAACCAGAAGTAGTATAAGGGTTAAAGGCACACAAGTGAGTTAGATAATGGTAAACAAACCACAAATAAACATAGCAAACCTTAAACGCCAGGACCCTATAGAGGGAACCTATTGGAAAAGGTGGGGCGAAAGTCCACACTGTAGCCAAGTGAGTACAACCTCCGGCAGACCTGCAACAAAAAAAGGTAAATCATACTGCCATATAAATTTACTCAGGTAACTAGTCATTTCTCAGTCGAGGTTTAGTAGTAGAGGAGATCTCTTTCCTAGGTGAGGAAGGGAGAGCTTCCAGACTTTTAGTAAGGTGAGTCCATCTTCAGGTGTTCTTATGACGTGTATGTTGTCACCTCTGCGAATCAGTAGACGAACTGGTAAACCCCATCTGTATGGGATATTTGCTGAACGTAAAGCTTGAGTGATAGGTTGGAGTGCTCTGCGAGCTTGTAATGTCACTGCGGACAGGTCCGCAAAAATGGATACTTTATGGTTTCTTGAGAATTCCATAATTTTTTCTTTAGTGGAGAAAATTTTTTTCTAGCTAATAAGTCTCTTGGGACTGTGTCATCTACGGTATATGCTTTGGACGAGGAATTCTATGTGCACGGTCTATTTCTAATTCTTGAGCGGTGCATGCAAGATAGCTGGAGTAAGTGAGCAAACATATGCTGAAATGTTGGCAGGTGAGATATTTTCAGGGATTCCCCCGCAATTTTATATTGTTGCGGCGACTCCTATCTTCCAAGTCCGCTACTTTCTCTTTAAGTGCAGACAATTCATCCTCGTGTTCCTTATGAGAATCAACCAGGGCATTGATGGAAATAAAGAAATCTTCAAGGTTTGTTTCTATATGAGTAACTCTATAAGGCTGGAACTCCACTGAGTTTTTTTTGCAAAAACGCCATAAAAAATGCCAATTTTCCCGCACAGCGTTTTTTCTGTGAAAAAACACCACGTCCAGATGTTAGCTGCAAGTCAAGAGTAAACTGCAAAGTGCTAGATCCACTTGGCGTTTTTCAGTTTGGCTTATTTTTTTATCCTTTTGGCGTTTTTCAGTAATTTTGGGCTCAGTGGCTGGATTTTCAAATCGCCCGACAAAACCTAGTTTGGCGTTTTTTGCCCTGAAATCATGGCGTTTTCCTCCCATAGAAGTCTATGGGAGAGCAAAAACGCCAAGAAAAACGCCATGTTGGTTTTAAATTTTGCGTTTTTGCAGGCGGTTTTTATTCTTTTTTGGACTTTAGCGATCCAAAAAAATTATGGAGATACCTTTTTTTATAAAAATTTCGTAGGGTACCATAAAAACTAAATTAATAAAAAAAAGATACAGTAGTGATGGAAAAAATTGTATCTAACGAAATTTATCTTTTTTTTAATTAAATGTTTATTAATTTTTAAACAGGGATCAATTTATGTGAGCGGGTAAAGCACTAAAAATGTAGCCGACAATAATAAAAATGTGGTGTGTGTGTGTTTTTCACTATTTTTTTTTTTTTTTACATTATTTAGGTAGTACTACTACTCCCAGCATGGAACACACTGTTCCATGATGGGAGTAGTAGTACCTGTACTAATTGACAGATTGCCGGGGTCCATTGCGATCCTCCTGTATAATGTATAGATGCGGCGGCCGCTCTTCTATGGTCCCCTGCACTGCCGTATATATACACATATTCATATTTCCCGCAGAGCTGTGATTGGGCAGATGGTTCCAGTCAATCACAGCTCTCTGTGAGAAATATGAATATGTGTATATATACGGCAGTGTAGTGGACCATAGAAGAGCGGCTGCATCCATACATTATACCGGAGGATCGCAGCGCGTGTCAGGAGTGATACCCGCTGTGATCGTAACTACAAGTACTACTACTCCCAACATGGAGCACACTCTGCTCCATGCTGGGAGCTGTAGTACCTGCATTAATAGACAGATCGCATCATGTGTCAGAAATTACACTCGCTGCGATCTGTCTATTAACCCCTTAAGGACTCAGGGTTTTTCTGTTTTTGCACTTTCGTTTTTTCCTCCTTACCTTTTAAAAATCATAACCCTTTCAATTTTCCACCTAAAAATCCATATTATGGCTTATTTTTTGCGTCGCCAATTCTACTTTGCAGTGACATTAGTCATTTTACCCTAAAATACACGGCGAAACAGAAAAAAAAATCATTGTGCGACAAAATGGAAAAAAAAAACGCCCTTTTGTAACTTTTGGGGGCTTCCGTTTCTACGCAGTGCATATTTCGGTAAAAATTACACCTTATCATTATTCTGTAGGTCCATACGGTTAAAATGATACCCTACTTATATAGGTTTGATTTTGTCGCACTTCTGGAAAAAATCATAACTACATGCAGGAAAATTAATACGTTTAAAAATGTCATCTTCTGACCCCTATAACTTTTTTATTTTTCCATGTACAGGGCGGTATGAGGACTCATTTTTTGCACCGTGATCTGAAGTTTTTATCGGTATGATTTTTGTTTTGATCTGACTTTTTGATCACTTTTTATTCATTTTTTTTAATGGTATAAAAAGTGACCAAAATACGCTTTTTTGGACTTTGGAATTTTTTTGCGCGTACGCCATTGACCGTGCAGTTTAATTAATGATATATTTTTATAGTTCGGACATTTACGCACGCGGTGATACCACATATGTTTATTTATTTATTTATTTTTTTACACTGTTTTATTTTTTTTATGGGAAAAGGGGGGTGATTCAAACTTTTATTAGGGAAGGGGTTAAATGACCTTTATTAACACTTTTTTTAAACTTTTTTTTTGCAGTGTTATAGGTCCCATAGGGACCTATAACACTGCACACACTGATCTTCTACACAGATCACAGGCGTGTATTAACACGCCTGTGATCAGTGTTATCAGCGCTTGACTGCTCCTGCCTGGATCTCAGGCACGGAGCAGTCATTCGTCGATCGGACACCGAGGAGGCAGGTAAGGGCCCTCCCGGTGTCCGGTCAGCTGTTCGGGTATTAACCTCAGGTCCCGGCCGTTGATGAGCGCCGGGACCGACGCAATATGATGCAGGATCGCGGCGCGATCCCGCATCATATGGCGGGAGCCGGCGCAGGACGTAAATATACGTCCTGCGTCGTTAAGGGGTTAATGCAGGTACTAAAACTCCCAGCATGGAGCAGAATGTAGTACCTGCAGTAAGGGCCAGATCACAGCGGATGTCACTCCTCCTGACACCCGTTGCGATCCTCCTGATGTGAATGTCGGGATCAGCTGTTCTCAGGGCTACAGAGCCGGAGATCAGCTGATGCTGAGCCGTAGGTATACATCGTATATCTACTGCCCAGCAAGAACTTACAGTGAGCCTGCAATGTGTATACAGTATACACATTGCTGGCTCACTTAACCCTTTGCTGAGCTGTGCGCCATGCGCAAGGCCAGCAAGGAAAGAGTTAACTTACACTGCTGGACAGTGTAGGTTAACCCTTTGGGGGGTATACACTATATACAGCTATCTATAGATAGCTGTATATAGTGTATACAGAAGACGAAGTCCGCTTACTTCCCTCGAGTCCCGGGCAGGTCTGTTAGCTCCGCCCCATAGTGATGATGTCATTAGGGGTGTGGTTACAGAAGGGAACCAAGCTAGTAAATCTGAAGCTCTGTTCACATTGTTTGTTTTGTAAAATGTGAACAGACCCTTCTGGCAGTGTCTACCCAGACAGGGAGACTCCAGCTGTTGCTAAACTACAACTCCCAGCATGCCCAGACAGCCAAAGGCTGTCTGGGCATGCTGGGAGTTGTAGTTTTGCACCAATTGGTGGCTCCCTGTTTGGGTAGACATTGCATCATGGGTGCTCTCCCCAGCAGACAGCGCCAAAAATGTCATAACCAATTTTTGGTGTTGTGTATGCAGAGGATTATGTCGGATTTGATGGATTACGCTGGATTATTATTTTTTTCTTTTAATAAAATGGTTAACAAAGGCTGTGGGGGAGTGTTTTTTTTAAAATAAAATAATTTTTCCAATGTGTTGTTTTTTTTTATTGAATTTTCAGGCTTAGTAGTGGAAGCCGGTCTTATTGATGGAATCCATTACTGAGCCAGGGCTTAGCGCTAGCCCCAAAAACAGCTAGCGCTAACCCCCAATTATTACCCCGGTACCCACCGCCACAGGGGTGCCGGGAAGAGCCGGTACCAACAGGCCTGGAGCATCAAAAATGGCGCTCCTGGGCCTAGACGGTAACAGGTTCGCATTATTTAGGCTGGGGAGGGACAGTAACAATGGTCCTCGCCCACCCTGGTAATGTCAGGCTGTTGCTGTTTGGTTGGTATTGTGCTGAGAATGAAAAGACGGGGGAACCCTATGCGTTTTTTTAATTAAATTTTTATTTTTTTTTTTTAAACAAATTTTATTGAATTTTCATTGTTATAAACAAACATCACACATTGATAGTTAAGTGCGGAATATCGTCGAATAGGAGCCATAAGAACATTCAATAAATTACAAAACCAGAAACTGTAAACTCCACACAGCTAATGGATAACCCAAGTGGACATGCGCGGCAGTATCACAATATTCATTCGCCTCGCTCTAATTAGGCGTGCCATGTTCGTAGTATGTTAGAAGTCAAGGTCAAGAGGTAAGTCGTAATGGACCCAGTGAATCACTCAAAACCCCAAGACAGTACCAGTCTGTCGAGCTAAAGGGCTTAACTATGTCCTCGATTTCAGCTGATGTGTAGTGTGTAACAATAAAATCTTGCCATTTGGCGAAATATTTTGCCGTGTTTGTGTTCATGTGTCGTTCAGTATCAAGCCTATCTATCCCACATAACAATTTAAGTTGCGATATGACCATGGTGATTGTGGGAACAGAAGGGGAGAGCCAGGCTGCGAAGATACACCTAAGTGCCACTAAGAGGACAATGTGAACTAATTGGGGTGTTTTGGTGGGGCCTTGGTCGGTCAAGTCAGGTGGTCTAAACTGATGAAACAATAGGGCTCTTGGTGTATGTGGTAGTGACATTTCCCATTTCTCTCTGATGTATGATATAATCATTTGCCAATATCTTTCTGTATGGGGGCACGTCCAAACTCCATGCCACATATTCGTCAAAGGGGTAGCACATTTAGGGCAGGCCGTGATACGATCGGGGAAATCCGGGGAAGGCAGTATGTTAAACCCATATAAGGCTTTGTGAGCCATTTTGTAGTAGGTTTCACGCCATCTCTCATTGATAATGCATTTACGGATGATATTCCACCCATTCAAGATACATTCCGAAATATCGTCTCCTGGTACCCATGAGGTCCACGCTGAAAAAATAGAAGAGGGTGTAAATTTCAGTAGTACTTTCCTAAGGGATGTGTATATCATAGAGATGGACAATTTACGGGGTTCCGAACCAATAAGATAGTCTAGTTCGTTCTTTGTGGCCTCTTTGGACAGGTTACGCAATCGACTAAAGAAGAAGGAGCATATCTGTTGCATAGGGAATGCATGAGACGGGGGAAGGTTGTGTAGGGAGAGCAGTGTGGTTGGTCGGAGCCATCGTTTCTGAGTAACGTCCATAAAGTGCTTGGCCGTCGTGAGGCCCTTGTCCGACCAAAGGCCAAGCACCTCAGGAGGAAGTCTTGGGGGAAACTCTGGATGTTTCGCCAGTGGTAGATGTTTGGATAAGAGGTAAGGCAGTCCATATAACTTCCTGACCTCCTTCCAAGATGCCACCGTATCCCTCAGCAGTACAGAGCGCTTCACTATGGAGGGGAGTTTAGAGTATGTAGTATGTAAGAGGACTGCTAGGTTCCATGGAGCCGCCAATTCACTCTCTAGACCGTAAAGAGCATGATAAGAGGATCCATGTATCCAGTCATTAACAAATCGAAAAAGACATGATAGATTGTATCCTCTAACATTGGGAAAATTCAGTCCCCCATCAGACCTATTGAGCATCAATTTGTTTAGTGCGATTCTGGGCCTCTTCCCCGCCCAGATAAATTTGGTGAATGCTGAGTTTAAGCCTTTCACGTCAGTATGTTTTAACAGAAGTGGTAGGGTTTGCAGGGGGTATAGGAGACGCGCAAAGCTGACCATTTTAATGAGTGCACATCTCCCCATAAAGTTCAGGGGGAGTTTTTCCCATTTACGTAATTCAGCTTTAATCTTGGAGAAGAGGGGAGTATAGTTTAAACTATATATGGTGTCGGGCGTTCTCCCTATTTTGATACCCAGGTAGGTGATGGAGGAGTCAGCAATGCGGACTCCCATACCTGATATCTCTGGAAGCCACTGGTGACGGAAAGGACCTAGGGGTAAAAGTTCCGATTTAGACACATTTATTTTGTAACCCGAGAACGCCCCAAATGTTCTCAGATGTTCAAGAATGCGTCCTAGGGAAGCAGTCGGGCCATCAAGGAACAATAAAATATCATCTGCGAACATTGTCAATTTTACTTCATTCTTCCCCACCTTAATGCCAGGATAATTATTTTCAGACAGTAGGGAGAGCGCCAGGGGTTCTAACGCTAAATTAAAGAGTAGGGGAGAGAGTGGGCAACCCTGTCTGGTGCCCTTGAAGAGAGGGAAGGGCGTGGATAGGATACCAGGTGTGTGTATTCTAGCCTTGGGGGTTGCATAAATCCCAGAAATGTAATTCCTAAATGACCCTTGAATACCAATCGCATCCAGCACCAGTCCCAGCCAATCCCATTTTACATTATCGAATGCTTTTTCGGCATCCAAAGTGAGCAAGGCAGGAGCTTCACCCCTCTGGGGCTGATGTTGTAGGCGATCTAGAACCGCCATAACCGTTCTCAAATTCATGGTAGCTGATCTGTTCCTAATAAAGCCCACTTGATGGGAACCGATTAAGGCTGGCATGAATCGAGAAAGACGGTCAGCTAAAATTTTTGATAGAATCTTGATGTCTTGGTTAATTAGAGATATCGGACGATAGGAACCTGGGTCAGTTAGGTCCTTACCCGGTTTAGGCAAAACTTTTATGTGTGCAAGAGAGGCTTCTGTGGGTAATGATCCCGTAGACATGAATACCTGAAACATATCCCTTAAGACTGGGGCAATCTGCTCTGATAGGGCTTTATAAAATTCGCCTGAATACCCGTCTGGGCCCGGGGCCTTCCCGTTATGGAGATGACCGATAACTCCCTGTATTTCCTCCACCGACACCGGTGCATTAAGAATCTCCCTCTGTTCTTCCGTCAGTGTGGGAAGTTGGACCCGTTTCAAGAAGGCCTCACCCGCCGAAAGGTCAGAGGGAGAGTTTTCAGAAAGCGAGCTATAGTAGGAGGACAGCAATTTGTTAATGGAGTGAGGGTTTTTGTGCGTGACTCCCGAGGAGTCTTTAAGTGCTGTTATGTGAGGGGTAGGTATCTTTCCCCTAGCTATACGGGCCAGTAGACGTCCCGATTTGTTACCGTGTCTAAAGAGATCTACCTCAAAGTGGGACCTCCCTAGGCGTTCCCTTCTATCCCACCATAGTTCAAAATTGGCTCTAGCCGATTTCCATTCCTCCCGGTTCTGAATAGTAGGGTGGGCTACGAAGGTGGCATAGACATCCCTTAGTCGAGCACTGGCTTCATTCAGATTTTTCAGAGAGGTGCGTTTTAGGTGGGCCACGTGTGCCATCAATTTTCCCCTTAATACTGCCTTCCCCGATTCCCAGAACAGAGTTGGGTCTGAGCGGTGTTCCCCATTATATACGGTATATTCTAACCACCAACCCCTAAGTAATTCGAGAAAGGTATCATCCTTGGCCAGCAGTGAGGGGTAACGCCAAAGAATATCTGTCCCTTTGGGGTAGGAGGGCAGGAGCCGCAGGCAGAGAGGGGTATGGTCTGACAACGCCAGTTCTCCAATGTCTACTGAGCTAACTTTATGGTAAAGTTCCGGAGATGTCAGTAGATAGTCTATACGAGACCAGGAAGAGTGGGCATTGGAGAAATGGGTGAATTCCCTATCATCTGGGTGAGACATTCTCCACACATCTAGCAGTCCCAATTGGTCTAAGAAAGGGGGCAATACACAGTCTCTGCTACGTATGGGGATTGCTTGAGATGTCGGGCCCTTTCTGTCCACTAGGGGGTCGAGGACTGTGTTAAAGTCGCCCCCCACTATTTTGTTCGTCGTGTTATCGTCATGAATTCTGTCTGCTAGAGCGTGAAAAAAGGACTTATTTTCCCCATTGGGACCGTATATGTTATAAATGCTAAAGATCTCTCCATTGTGGTCAAGTCGTAAGTGTGAGACCCTGCCTTCATCATCAGTGTCGTGTGATATAAGACCAAAAGCAAAAGATTTGTGGATCAAAGTGACCACTCCTGCTTTCCCATCCTGGGCCTGAGAACCAAACACCTGCCCCACCCATTGCTGCTGTAACCTAAAAAAATCTGAGCCAGCTAGGTGGGTTTCTTGGAGGAGGACAATGTCCGGGTGGAATCGCTTCAAATATCGTATAAAAAGTCTTCGTTTTTGGGGGGAGCGAAGACCCTTGACATTCCACGATATTATGTTAGGCATGGTAAATCAAGACAATCCAGACAATCCCTCATAGAGGGCTGTGCAGATATTATATGTGTAAATAGATATGAAAGGGCACAGCAGCAATGGGGGCATACCAAACATGACCCTGAATAAGCAATACCGTGTAAAGTTTCTATAAGGCAGGATAGGTGCCCGATAATAAACTGGGCAGTAGTTTTCACTAGAGGTTCCAAGCTGTGGGAAAGAACAAACAAAACAAAAACAGTATACAAGCAAATAACAGTTAACCATCCTGTAGAATATCCTAGAAAGTGTTGCTAGTTTAGCAAAACCTTCCTTTTGGATAATGGACTTCCTTTTTTCGGCCGACATAGGCATCAAAGTAATATCACACCTTTCTGGACGCCCATGCTCCCCCCCCTCCCCCCGACCCCCTCTAAGATGGTCGAGTCCCTCAGTCAGGTAGGTGAAAGGCCAACCCTGCCGTGCGGCCGTGCAACATTACAGCACCAAAGCCGGGTTGGAATATGGCAACATTGAAAACCTTTCGTGTAACAACGCCATATAGGCGAGGAAGATAAAAACAAAGAGAAAACCTGGACGTCCGGTTCATCATTCCCGTAGTCCCAGCAGAAGGCTCAAAGGCAAGAAGGTGAAGTCATCATGAACAAGGAACAAGGAACAGCTGTGTTCAGTCAGGTGAAGATCGCCTGTCGCTGTCATAGCCACGGCCTGGAGAGCGATGACGTCTACGTCGGTGTCTTTGGCTTGCAGAGAATTGCGAATCTCTAGGTGCTGAGCGGGAACGATGATTCCTTCTCGGTGATCTCGAACGACGAGTGGGTGTCCGGGCTGGTGGACGGGAAGATGACGTGGAGGAAGAGGACAGCAGCTGGTCTATTGATGAAGATGCTTCCTCTGGAGTCTTGAAAGTGGTGGTAGAGCCGTCAGGATGGAACACCCTCAGGGTGGCTGGATACTGAAGTTGGAATCTATATTTCGCCTGAAATAGCTTAGTGCAAACAGTGCTGAAGGCCCTCCTTCGTTTCGCCACTTCTACCGAGAAGTCCTCAAAAATCAACAGGCGCATTCCATGAATTTCCAGGGGTTGTGTCAGACGGCGGTACGCCCTCAAAATGTCAACTTTGTCGTTGTAATCCAGTAGTCGAAGAATGACTTGACGGGGGCGGGCCTCCGGAGTGGAAGATGGTCGGTTAGGCTGGGGGTGTGAAGATGGGCCAATTCTGTGGGCTCGTTCCACCCTGCAGGGATGAGACAGGCCAAGCGACTTAGGAAGATCTCGCTCGCAAAAGCGTTGCAGGTCAAGAGGTGCTACTGTCTCCTTAACCCCCACTATACGTAAATTATTGCGCCTAGAGCGGTTTTCTAGGTCTTCCATTTTCTCGCCAATGCGGATCATCTCCAATTCCATGCCATGTAGGCGTTTAGCTGCAGCCGTGTCGGTATCCTCCAATTGGGAGGTTCTGTGCTCTAATTCTGACAGGCGGCCAGTATGTTCCTGTACTTCCAGTTTTAGGTTTTGGAGAGTTGCTTTTAGGACCTCCTCCACTATATTTCGTACAGTTGGGGTAATACGTAACGCCATTTCATTCGCCAGGTGCTGGTAGTCTATGGAGAAGGCCGGCCCTGAGGAAAGTTGAGGGGTCGCAATAGTAGTCCCGGGGGGTGAGGGGCCCACGGTGGCAGTGTGTGGTCCCAAGTGTGGGACAGCTGGCAGGCTGACTTCCATAGCGGTTACCTCAGAGCTTAACTGCCTCTCCGTTTGTGGTGGCCGTGATGTCACCCCCGATGCGGCCTCCGCCATCACTGCAGAGTCGGGCTGCGCCAATTCTGGGACTGCAGGTGGTGTCTGTTTTTGGGAACCGCCATGCGGTGTCGCCCCGTCAGTCCCCGGTGTCCCCACGCGGGTATCATTCATTGGTGGCAGTGTGGGGACTCCCGCAGCGGGTCGCAGCTTCTGTCCCGCTGTCGCCGCCATGACAGGTGCGCTTTGTGGTGTGTGCTGGGGAGGCGCGGGCTGTGATGTACCGGAGGAGCCGCCACGTTGGAGGTACCTGTCCATCCCCTTGGACTGGCTGAGGTGTCGGGCGGTGATCGGGGACTTCTGAAGCCCGTTAGTGCAGCGGTACTTAGCTGATAGGAGTCGGGGGTGAAGGAGCACACGCGCTCGCCGTCTACATCAGGCCGCGCCGGAACCGGAAGTGCAATTAAATTTTAATAAATAATTAACCTCTTAACCCCTTAAGGACCGGGGTTTTTTCCGTTTTTGCATTTTCGTTTTTTGCTCCTTGCCTTTAAAAAATCATAATTCTTTCAATTTTGCACCTAAAAATCCATATTATCACTTATTTTTGCGCCACCAATTCTACTTTGTAATGACGTCAGTCATTGTGCCCAAAAATCTACGGTGAAACGAAAAAAAAAAATCATTGTACGACAAAATTTAAAAAAAAACGCCATTTTGTAACTTTTGGGGGCTCCCGTTTCTACGTACCGTATATACTCGAGTATAAGCCGACCCGAGTATAAGCCGAGACCCCTAATTTCAACCCAAAATCCCAGGAAAAGTTATTGACTCGAGTATAAGCCTAGGGTGGGAAATACATCATCCCCCCCTGTCATCATCCAGACCCGTCATTAACATCCTCATCATCATCACCGCCTGTCATCATCCAGACCCTCATCATCATCACCTGTCATCATCCCCTTGTCATCATCCCACACATCCCCTCTTCATCATCCCCTTGTCATCATCCCACACATCCCCCCTTCATCATCCCCTTGTCATCATCCCCACCCCCCTTCATCATCCCCTTGTAATCATCCCACACACCCCCCTTCATCATCCTCTTCTCATCATCCGCCCTCAGTGGTCTTCAACCTGCGGACCTCCAGAGGTTTCAAAACTACAACTCCCAGCAAGCCCGGGCAGCCATCGGCTGTCCGGGCTTGCTGGGAGTTGTAGTTTTGAAACCTCCGGAGGTCCGCAGGTTGAAGACCACTGCGGCCTTCGACATCATCCAGCCCCCTCTCACCCCCTTTAGTTCTGTACAGTACTCACCTCCGCTCGGCGCTGGTCCGGTGCTGCAGGGCTGTCCGGAGAGGAGGTGGTCCGGTGGGATAGTGGTTCCGGGCTGCTATCTTCACCGGGGAGGCCTCTTCTCCGCGCTTCCGGCCCGGAATAGAGGCGTTGCCTTGACAATGACGCAGAAGTACGTTGGCAATGAACGTACCTCTGCGTCGTTGTCAAGGCAACGTGACTATTCTGGGGCCGGGCCCGAATCGCCTCCCCGGTGAAGATAGCAGCCCGGAACCACTATCCCACCGGACCACCTCCTCTCCGGACAGTCCTGCAGCACCGGACCAGCGCCGAGTGGAGGTGAGTACTGTACAGAACTAAAGGGGGTGAGAGGGGGCTGGATGATGTCGAAGGCCGCAGTGGTCTTCAACCTGCGGACCTCCGGAGGTTTCAAAACTACAACTCCCAGCAAGCCCGGACAGCCGATGGCTGCCCGGGCTTGCTGGGAGTTGTAGTTTTGAAACCTCTGGAGGTCCGCAGGTTGAAGACCACTGCGGGTGGAGAGTTCACTCGAGTATAAGCCGAGGGGGGTGTTTTCAGCACGAAAAATCGTGCTGAAAAACTCAGCTTATACTCGAGTATATACATTTTTCGGTAAACATGACACCTGATATTTATTCTGTAGGTCCATACGGTTAAAATGATACCCTACATGTATAGGTTTGATTTTGTCGTACTTCTGGAAAAAATCATAACTTCATGCAGGAAAATGTATACGTTTAAAATTGTCATCTTCTGACCCCTATAACTTTTTTATTTTTCCGTGTATGGGGCGGTTTAATTTTTGCATTGATAGGACTTATTAATCGCTTTTTATTCATTTTTTCATGATATAAAATGTGACCAAAAATGCACTATTTTGGACTTTGGAATTTTTTTGCGCGCACGCCATTGACCGTGCGGTTTAAATAACGATATATTTTTATAATTCGGACATTTCCGCACGCGGCGATACCATATATGTTTATTTTTATTTTCACTGTGTTTTTTTTTTATGGGAAAAGGGGGGTTATTCAAACTTTTAATAGGGAAGGGGTTAAATGATGTTTATTCACTTTTTTTTGCAGTGTTATAGGTCCCATAGGGACCTATAACACTGCACACACTGATCTTTATCATTGATCACTGGTTTCTCATAAGAAACCAGTGATCGATGATTCTGCCGCTTGACTGCTCATGCCTGGATCTCAGGCACTGAGCAGTCATTCGGCGATCGGACAGCGAGGAGGCAGATTGGGACCCTCCCGCTGTCCTGTAAGCTGTTCGGGATGCTGTGATTTCTAAAGGGTTAATAGCGCGCGGCACAGCGATCAATGCCGTGCGCTATTAGCCACGGGTCACGGCAGTTGTTAGAGGCCGGGCCCGACCCGCTATGGCCCCGCGTTATAGATCGGGAGTGGACACATGACGTTCCAGTACGTCATGTGTTCTTAAGGGGTTAAACAAATAAAAAACGTATTTTCATTCTTAGCACAATACCAACCAAACAGCAACAGCCTGACGTTACTAGGGTAGGAGAGGACCATTGTTACTGGCCCTCCCCAGCCTAGCTGTTTTTCTAGCGCTAAGCCCTGGCTTAGTAATGGATTCCGTCAATAAGAGCAGCTTTTACTACTAAGCCTGAAAATTCAATTTAAAAAAAACGCAACACATTGGAAAAATTATTTTATTTAAAAAAAAACACACCCCCCACAGCCCTCGTTAACCATTTTATTAAAAGAAAGAAAAAATTAATCCGCCGTAATCCATCTAATCCGCCGTAATCCTCTGCATACACGGATCTGAAACGAGAAGAAAAAAAACACAAAAAATTGGTTATGACATTTTTGGCGCGGTCCGCTGGGAAGAGCACCCATGATGCAATGTCTACCCAAACAGGGAGCCACCAATTGGTGCAAAACTACAACTCCCAGCATGCCCAGACAGCCTTGCCTTTGGCTGTCTGGGCATGCTGGGAGTTGTAGTTTAGCAACAGCTGGAGTCTCCCTGTCTGGGTACACACTGCCAGAAGGGTCTGTTCACATTATACAAAACGGACTATGTGAACAGAGCTTCAGATTTACTAGCCTGGTTCCCTACTGTAGCTTCGCCCCCTAATGATGTCATCACTAGGGGGTGGAGCTACACTGACCTGCCCGGGACTTGAGGGAAGTAAGCGGACTTCGTCTTCTGTATACACTATATACAGCTATCTATAGATAGTATATATCTATATAAAGTATACTGCCCAAACGGCTATAGGAGCAAGGAGCCCTGTCAGTATAATGACAGGATTCCCGGCTCCTGTATAGTATACAAGGGTACACTATGCCCCCCTTGTATACTATACGGCTGGGGAGGTGAGTAGTGATGCTGTACATCACTCCTCATCTCCCTACAATCTGTGGACCAGGCGCTCAGCATCCGACCCACAGAGTGGTACCCAGAAGGCAGTGAGAAAACTGCCACAGGGGACAAAACTGGCTATTTGACACACACCAGGAAAAAACGCCAGAAAAAACGCCAGAAAAACTGCCAACATGCAAGGAAAATTCGTGGCAGTTTTCCTGGCAGTTTTTCCTGGCGTTTTTGCTGGTGGGAAAAAATCTCAGTGGAGTCCTAGCCTAACTCAAGGTTTCAACTGTAGATTTGAGAGGAGTAACTATGGAATGAATATCCATAAGAAAAGTCTTAAGCTGCATTCACACCACGTTTTTGCAATACAGTTCCCGTATACGTTTTCTATGTGAAAACCATATGGAACCGTATTGAAAACTGTATGCATTGACTCTCCATTGAAAACCGTATGCCAAAAGAGGCATCAGGTTGTGTCCGTTTTGCATCCTGTACGGTTTTGTCAGCATTTTTGCCTGTACCCAAAACCGTAGTCTACGGCTGGGTTCACATCACGTTTTTCCCCATACAGGAGCGCATACGGCAGGGGAGAGCTAAAAACTTGCGCTCCCTTATCCTGCTATATGCGGTCCCATATAATATAATTCAATTCAATGAATCGACCGGAGTGAACCGGTCGGCTCATTTTTCCCCGTATGCTGTTTTCTACCGGACCTAAAACCGTGGTTCACTACGGTTTTAGGTACGGTAGAAATCCGCATACGGGGAAAAATGAGCCAACCGGTTCACTCCGGTCGGTTCATTGAATTGAATTATATACAGAACCGCATACAGCAGGATACGGGAGCGCAAGTTTTTAGCTCTCCCCTGCCGTATGCGCTCCCGTATGGGGAAAAACGTCATGTGAACCCAGCCTACCACGGTTTTTGGTGCGGGGGAAAAACTGTATTAAACCGTATATATTATTTTTTAACATGGGAGTCATTGGGAATCGTACAGAACTGTATGTGCGTACGGTTCCATCAGGTTTTCACCATACGGTTTTTGACTTTGCAGTTTTTTTCTTGGAATTTCAATCAAACAAGTGAAACTTTATCCCCAAATTTTTTTTTAAAACGGATGCAACCGGACATCATTTTTCAAACCGTATACGTTTTCAACTGTATATGGGTTGAAATTCGTACACGTTTTGATACAGTTTAGTCAGGTTTTGAGGAATCTGTTTTTCATCCAAAACCTGATACTGGAACTGTATTGCAAAAACACTGCTTATCTCCTGGGGTCATCCAGAGTTCACAGGCACTGACCTCACATTGGACAGCCTCACACAGCATGGAGAATCTACAGAGGCAGAACAGCACAGCTCTCTTAGGGGGACATGTATCATTGCATTTAGACCATTTTTCACGTCTACAAATTTTGCGCAATTGTGCTTTTTTTGCATAGAGCTGCGTTTTTTTTGGTGGACAGTTTTCTAAAGTTGTCACCAGTTTGGTCTACCGTACACCACCTAATCCAGTGGACTGGTATTTATCAATTGCGCAAAAAAAAAGTAGATGTTTTTTTTTGCGCAATTGCGCTTTTTTGCAAGAAAAGTAGTCTAAACCTAAGAGTGCTAGCAAGGACTCGTAGAAAATGGCAGACAGTGGAAGATGCAGGTGGGGGATGCAGGAGCTGTCTCTCAGCACTGCAGTACTACAACTACTCCCATCATGGGACAGAATCTGTCCCATAATGGCAGTAGTTGTAGTACCGGAGCGCTGAGAGACGCACATCCCCCGTCTGCGGGACTCTATTGTGACTGTTAGGACTACTACTCCCATCATGGACAGACTCTGTCCATGATGGGAGTTGTAGTCCTGGGGCTGAAGGACAGATCGCAGCAGGTCATTCTCCAGAGACCCGCTGCGATCTGCATTTATTAACTTAAAAAGCCGGCGGTATATGCGGCTCCACTGCGCTGCCGCCGGCTCCCGTATACAGATGTCACGATTCATAATCCCCGCCTCCGGGAGAGGGGAGCTCTGATTGGTGGAAAGCTATTCACCACTATTAGCCAATCAGAGCTCCTGTCTTCTGGCGGGGATTATGAATTGTGACAGGTCTATAGAGGGGAGCGAGTGGAGCCGCTTCTACAGTACAGTATATAATTGTTATGTGTACTGTACCCCCCCCCCCAGACTAATACTGACCCCTTCTATAGTGAGCGCTGGGACCGCTGTGTGATTGACAGGTCCCCAGCGCAAGTGTCCGGCCCCACTGACCTTTATATGTTATAAATCTTTATGATACACACTGCCCGTCCTCCTCTTCATTCTTCTGATACCAGAGACGAGCGGCTTCTGCTTTCACTATAGTCAGAGCGCCCCCTGCCATTGTCTGACCCCAGCCCCGTGCAGTGTGGAGGCAGGGAGGGGGCGCTCTGTCTATAGACTATGATACAGAAGCCGCTCGTCTCCGGTATCAGAAGAATGAAGAGGAGGACGGGCAGTGTGTATCATAAAGATTTATAACATATAAAGCGCTCACTATAGAAGGGGTCAGTATTAGTCTGTGGTGGGGAAATAACATAACAATTATATACTGTAGAAGCGGCTCCACTCGCTCTCCTGTATAGACCTGTCACAATTCATAATCCCCGCCAGAAGACAGGAGCTCTGATTGGTGAATAGTGGTGAATAGCTTTCCACCAATCAGAGCTCCCCTCTCCCGGCGGCGGGGATTATGAATCGTGACATCTGTATACAGGAGGAGGGGGCGGAGGGGAGTGCAGCGTTGCCGCTGGCTTTTTAAGTTAATAAATGCAGATCGCAGCGGGTCTCTGGAGAATGACCTGCTGCGATCTGTCCTTCAGCCCAAGGACTACAACTCCCATCATGGACAGAGTCTGTCCATGATGGGAGTAGTAGTCCTAACAGTCACAATACAGTTTCACAGCTTGGGGATGTGTAAGAGCCATCCCTCAGCACTGCGGTACTACGACTACTCCCATCATGGGACACAAAATTTCCCATGATGGGAGTAGTAGTCCAAGGGCAGACTGACGGATCTCAGGGGTTTCACTCTTGAGACCCCTTGCAACTTCTCCGCCCCTGCCCCCTAGTGATGACATCATTAGGGGGCGGAGCTTCACAGTCCAGGCCTGAAGCCAGGGTGGTAAGTATGGCTCGGTTCTCATTATGCGTTTTGCATAATGGGAACAGAGCCTTTTTGGCAGTGTGTTCCCAAACAAGGAGACTCCAGCTGTTGTTTACCTACAGCCCCCATGATGGGAGTTGTAGTTTAGCAACAATTGGAGGCTCCCTCTTTAGGAACACACTGCATTATGTGCGCTCTACCCAGGGGAAAGCGCCAAAAATGTACTGACCCATTTTTCGTGTTTTTTTTTTCTTGTCATTTCAGATAAGTGAATGCAGAGGACTACCTGAGATTCGGTGGAGTGTGACGATGACTAGCATTTTTTTAATTTCAATAAAAGGGTTAACGAGGGCTGTGGGGGGAGTGTTTTTTTAAATCCATTTTTTATTTCATGTGTTGTGTTTTTTATAATTGAAATTTCAGGCTTAGTAGTGGAAGCCGTCTTGTAGACGGAATCTTTTACTAAGCTGGGCTTAGCGTTAGCCCCGAAAACAGCTAGCGCTAACCCCCAATTATTACCCCGGTACTCACCACCACAGGGGTGCCGGGAAGAGCCGTTACCAACAGGCCCGGAGCATCAAAAATAGCGCTCCTTGGCCTAGGCGGTAACAGGCTGGGGTTATTTAGGCTGGGGAGGGCCAGTAACAATGGTCCTCGCCCATCCTGGTAATGTCAGGCTGTTGCTGATTGGTTGGTGTCTGATTGACACTGAAAATATGGGGAAGCCTATGTGTTGTTTTTTTTTGTAATAAAAAAAAGTGTGTGGTTCCCCATATTTTCAGTGTCAGTCAGATACCAACCAATCAGCAACAGCCTGACGTTACCAGGGTGGGCGAGGACCATTGTTACTGGCTCTCCCCAACCTAAATAACCCCAGCCAGGAGCGCTATTTTTGACACTCCAGGCCTGTTGGTACTGGCTCTTCCCGGCAACCCTGTGGCGGTGGGTAACGGGGTAATAATTGGGGGTTAGCGCTAGCTGTTTTTGTGGCTAACGCTAAGCCCGGCATTGAAAAAAAAATGTATTAAAAAAAAAAAAAAACACTCCCCACACAGCCCTCATTAAACCTTTTATTGACATTAAAAAAAAGCTGGTCATCATCGCAATACACTGAATCTGACCTACTCCTCCCCATTCACGTATCTGAAATGAGAGAAAAAAAAGTTGAGGACATCATTTGCGATCTCACCTGGTGAGTGCGCCCATACTGCAGTATGTAACAGGGGGCCTCCAATTGTTCTTGTCTGCCTACTGTATATACAGTCATCTATAGATGGCTGTATATACAGGAGAGCGCACAAAGATTTAACTCAGAGCTGCAGTGTG
This sequence comes from Hyla sarda, assembly GCF_029499605.1. Classification (NCBI taxonomy): domain Eukaryota; kingdom Metazoa; phylum Chordata; class Amphibia; order Anura; family Hylidae; genus Hyla; species Hyla sarda. Next base: position 306,576,231 of record NC_079190.1, on the reverse strand, counting down.
GGTTAACTCTTTCCTTGCTGGGCTCCTGTATAGTATACATGGATACACTATGCCCCCTGTATACTATACAGCGGGCGGAGGTAAGTAGTGATGCTCTGCACCCTGTATATGTATATGCTATACATCACTCCTTACCTCCTTACACTCCGTGGGGCGGGCGCTCTGCATCCGACCCCTGGAGTAGTACCTGCAGTGAAAAAAATGCACACAGGGTACAAAAATGTTTGTTTCCGCACACCAGCAAAAATGCAAGAAAAAACACAAGGGGAGAGATTAATCAAAACCTATGTAGAGGAAGAGCGGTGCAGTTGCCCATAGCAACCTATCAGATTGCTCCTTTCATTTTTGTAAAGAAGCAATCTGATTGGTTGCCATGGGCAACTGCACTACTCTTCCTCTGTACAGTTTTTGATAAATCTCCCTCAAGAAAAATTACCAAAATGCAGGAAAAGCTGGGACCGTTTTTCAGGCGTTTTTGCTGGTGGACAAAAAAAAACCTCAGTGGAATCCTGAAAAACAATAGAACAAAAGACCAGCGTCCAGGAAACACCACTATTCCTGTGAGGTGTAGAACAGGTCTACAAATAGAACTGTGTGGAGATTTAGACCATTGCACGAAATTTATCATGGGGCTTGCACAAGTTTGATAAATTTGGAGAAATTGCTCCAAATTTAGACCAACCAAAATGATCTACAAAAAACGTCTACCAAAAACAACATTGATACATCTCCCCCTTAGTGCCTCACAAAGATCCCCTGGGTTAACCCCTTCATGCAGCCCAGCAAAGCAGAAGCCCAGACTGTCATCTAAGGACCAGGACTCTGAGGTATTTAAATGGGACTCAGCTCCTCTCCTTCTAAGGGTATGTTCACACCGAGGAATTGGAGAGGAATTTCCACAAGTAATTCTGCTCGCTTATTCCTCTCCAATTCATTCAGCAGTGCCATACCCCCATAGTATTTAGTTCACTTTCCTCTCCTCAGTTTACACTGAGGAAATTCTGCTAGCGGAATTCTGTCACAGAATTCCGTTCTGCATGAAGAATGAACATGTTCTTTCTTCATGCGGAAATTGCGTCCTAACCCCATCGAAGTGAATGTAAACATTTTTGGCAGTCTGCCACGCTTCCGCGCAGAATTCCCTCATTTTACTATGTCCTATCCTCTTTCATTCCCGCATTCAGCATGCATTCCACGCGGAAAAAAAACGGCGTTTTGAGCGGATTTTTTAAGTGACCATTCCGCTCACACCTTAACCAGTGTGAACATACCCTAATACTACATGTGATGCCCTGGGTGCTTTAGCTGTGTCTAATCAGACTCTCACTGATACTACAATGAAAGAAATGCTTGTTGCTCTGCTAGCTACACTGATGTTAAACTATTTAACCCTAGGCTACACTACGCTAACTACAATTGCCTCCCTCCCTCACAGCTTACTCCACTGCGCTACCTAGGCTCCCGAAGTCCGTTGTAAACTGTGCAAGAACTCACAGTTTACTATGGACTCGCTGACTACGCTAGCCCTCACGGTAACTGCGGAATCCATAGTACACTGCGCATGCGCTCACGCTTTACTACGGACTCTCAGGAAACTTTACATCACCTGACCACTCTTCGGAGCTGTCACTGCGCATGCGCACAACGACCTGGAGGTTGCGCAACCCACGGCGAATCTCGCGGGACTTGCGGCACTCTGGTCTGGCAACCGGGGGCTACGGAGTGTGGAGTTTATCTGGAGTGGGGTGGACTCTGTGGCGGGGTAGTGTGGGGTGCAGCAGCAATGTCCTCTAATTCTCCTTCCGGATTCTACCGACAGGAGTTGAACAAAACCCTGTGGGAGGTGCCTGAGAGGTATCAGAACCTGAGTCCTGTGGGCTCCGGGGCGTACGGCTCGGTCTGGTAAGTGAGTTTCCCGTAGCTCGTGGGTTTGGGGATCCAGGGTGCTGCAGGGGCCCGGAGGCCAGGTGATGTCCGGCGGCCGGGCCTCAGCCGAGCGCCTCAGGTTTGTTTGGCCACTTCCTTACCGTGTGCTGAGGCCTAGCGTCCTGCCGTGCCCGGGATTAGGAGGAAACTTTATATTGTTCCGCAATGCACGGCGAGCGAATTCCTTAGCGGGATTGATTTAGCCAATTGTCAAACCGGGCGCTGCATGGCGGAAAGAGACCCGGAAGCCTCTCATTCACCACGTCTGACCCCTCACATCAGGCAGGGTGTAGTTCTACATGGGGGTCATCCAGTCTGACACTAAAGCAGTGATTCCCAACCAGGGTGCCTCCAGATGTTGCAAAACTACAACTCCCAGCATGCCCGGACGGCCAAAGGCTGTCCGGGCATGCTGGGAGTTGTAGTTTTGCAGCACCTGGAGGCACCCTGGTTGGGAAACACTGCACTAAAGTGATGCCATACAAGCCGATTGAAGCTGACACTATTGTGCAATATAGGAAATGCGCTCCAGGGTTGCATGTCTGACAGAAGGCCACTTGGGGCCCAAACGGCGTGAATTTTGAAATGCCAATAAAGAAGTCAGAACTTGTTTCTGTTTTGATGCTGTCAAGTCTACCTTTCTTTGTACTTGTTGCATGTTGTGACACAAATTGCCTCCACAAATCTCAGGCTATGTTTACTTCAGCACTGGGAATATCTGTTCTGTTGGATTATTGTCATCTAATGGACCTAATTCTAAATGGATGCCAGTGGGCCGTTATTTTAAATTAACTGTTGGAAAATCTGTTAGAATCATTTTGAGTGTGAATTCACACGTACAGCATCCAGTGCATATTTCATGCACAGATTGTAAACCTGCAGATTTCAAAGTAAACTAAATGACTGAACACAGCATCAAATCTGCAGGTAAAAAAAATCTGCGCATGAAATATGCACAGGGTACGGTTTGTGTGAATTCACCCTAAGGGTAGGGGCACACGGAACGGATCTGCAGTGTATTTTACGCAGCGGATCTGCAGATGAAGGACCCTTCAGTGTGCAGAAACAGCGATCTGCAAGTCGCAGCGTACTTGTACACATTGCAGCTGCTCCCCTGTTCTCTGAGGTAAGCCAAGAGCAGACGCAATGGGGGAGATTTATCAAAGTTGTCTGTCCCGCATCAATATAGACCAAACTACAGAGCGTTAGGCGGGTCTATTGTGCGCCTAATTTATCAAATGGCGCACGGCTCTTGATAAATTCTGTGCACAGACTGCATGATCTATGCTTTAGTCTATATTTAAACCTGCTCCAACATGGTCTGACATTTCGGCGTACTTTCAGCCTATGCGACTTGTCGCTGAAAAGTCGCTTTTGATAAATTCAGCACCAATGCATTTTTCAATGCATTTCCGTATAAAATAGACTTGCATGCATCATGTTCTAAAAACCCTCTATAGCAAAAGTCGCAGAAAAGTCGCACATATTTAGACTGCGACTTTCTGTGCGACAAATTTAGACAAGAAAAAACAGTCTAAATCCTTTGATAAATCTCCCCCATTGTGTGCGATTACATTGCGCATGCGCACAGCGACTTGCAGAACACTGTGGCCTAGACTCCTCAAACTGTGAGACAAAGAATAGAGGGATTTTCTCACAGCAACCAATAATGACCAATCACATCAAAGTGAAACCTGAGCTGTGATTGGTTGCTTTGGGAAAATCCCTCAATTTTTTTTCTCGCACAGTTTGATAAATCTGGCCCTCTGTCTCTTCTGGGATTGCCGCTACGAGCAGGCACAGCTGGAGGCACACTGTAGGATCCATCATCGGCGGATCCGTTTTGTTTGACACTACCCTTAGGGTGTATTCCCACGTACAGTATCCTGTGCGTCTTTGATGCACAGGATTTGAAGCTGTATTAACCCCTTAACGACGAAGGACGTAAATGTACATCCTGGTGATGCGGTACTTAATGCACCAGGACGTACATTTACATCCTAAGCATAACCGCGGGCATCGGAGTGATGCCTAGATCATGCGCGGCAGGTCACAGCCAGGGACCCGCCGTTAATGGCGGACATCCGCGATCCCGCGGATGTCCTCCAATAACCCCTCAGATGCCGTGATCAATACAGATCACGGCATCTGCAGCATCGTGGTCACTTAAATGGATGATTGGATCGCCCGCAGCGCTGCCGCGGCGATCCGATCATCCTGCACGGCAGCCGGAGGTCCCCTCACCTGCCTCCGCTGCCTTCCGGGAGTCTTCTACTCTGATTAGAGATGAGCGAATTTACAGTAAATTCGATTCGTCACGAACTTCTCGGCTCGGCAGTTGATGACTTATCGGGCACAAATTAGTTCAGCTTTCAGGCGTTCCCGTGGGCTGGAAAAGGTGGATACAGTCCTAGGGGACTGTATCCACCTTTTCCAGCCCACCGGAGCACCTGAAAGCTGAACTAATTTATGCAGGATAAGTCATCAACTGCCGAGCCTGTGACGAATCGAATTTACTGTAAATTCGCTCATCTCTAACTCTGATCTGCCTTCCCGCAGACCAGAGCAGAAGATGACCGATAACCCTTATCAGTGCTATGTCCTATACATAGCACTGAACAGCATTAGCAATCGAGTGATTGCTTTAAATAGTCCCCTATGGGGACTATTAAAGTGTAAAAAAATAAATAAAAAAAAGTAAAAAAATGTGAAAAACCCCCTCCCCCCAATAAAAACGTAAATTGCCCCATTTTCCCTATTTCACCCCCAAAAAGTGTTAACATTTTTTTTTTTATATACATATTTGGTATCGCCGCGTGCGTAAATATCTGAACTATAAAAATAAAATGTTAATGATACCGTACGGGGAACGGCGTGAACGTAAAAAAAAAGTCCTAAATAGATGCTTTTTTTATAACATTTTATTCAAAATTTTTTTTATAAAAAATGTATTAAAAGTTTTATATAAGCAAATATGGTATCAATAAAAAATACAGATCACGGCGCAAAAAATGAGCCCTCATACCGCCGCTTATACAGAAAAATGAAAAAGTTATAGGCCTTCAAAATAGGGGGATCTTAAAGGGGTACTCCGCCCCTAGACATCTTATCCCCTATCCAAAGGATAGGAGATAAGATGTCAGATTGCCACGGTCCCGCTGCTGGGGATCCCCGCTGCGGCACTGCGCTATCATTACAGCACGGAGCGAGTTCGCTCTGTGCGTAATGACGGGCGATACAGGGAACGGAGCAGCATGACGTCATGGCTCCGCCCCTCGTGACATCACGGCCCGTCCCCTTAATGCAAGTCTATGGCAGGGGGCGAGACGACCGCCACGCCCCCTCCCATAGACTTGTATTGAAAGGGGCAGGCCGTAACGTCACGATGGGCGGAGCCGTGACGTAACGATGCTCGGTCCTCTGTATTGCCTGTCATTACGTGCAGAGCGAACTCACTCTGTGCTGTAATGATAGCGCAGTGCCGCAGTGGGAATCCCAGGGCTCCCCAGCAGCAGGACCGCGGCGATCTGACATCTTATCCCCTATCCTTTGGATAGGGGATAAGATGTCTAGGGGCGGAGTACCCCTTTAAACGTACTAATTTGGTTAAAAAGTTTGTGAATTTTTTTTAAGTGCAACAGTAATAGAAAAGTATGTTATCACGGGTATCATTTTAATCGTATTGACCCAAAGAATAAATAACACTTAAAGTCACTTTTACCATAAATTGTACAGCGTGAAAACAAAACCTTCCAAAATTAGCAAAATTGCGGTTTTCTTTTAAATTTCCCCACACAAATAGTATTTTTTTGGTTGCGCCATACATTTTATGGTAAAGTGAGTGATGGCATTACAACGGACAACTGGTTCCGCAAAAAACAAGCCCTCATACTAGTCTGTGGATGAAAATATAAGAGTTATGATTTTTTTTGAAGGCGAGGAGGAAAAAATTAAAACGTAAAAATACAATTTTCTATGTCCTTAAAGGGGTACTCCGCCCCTAGACATCTTATCCCCTATCCAAAGGATAGGGGATAAGATGTCAGATCGCCGCAGTCCCGCTGCTGGGGAGCCTTGGGATCCCCGCTGCAGCACTGCGCTATCATTACAGCACAGAGCGCTGCACGTAATGACGGGCAATACAGGGGCTGGAGCATCGTTACGTCACGGCCCGCCCCTTTCAATACAAGTCTATGGGAGGGGGCTTGGCGGTTGTCACGCCCCCTGCCATAGACTTGCATTAAGGGGACGGGCTGTGATGTCACGAGCGGGGGAGCCATGACGTCACGCGGCTCCGTTCCCTGTATCGCCCGTCATTACGCACAGAGCGAACTCGCTCTGTGCTGTAATGATAGCGCAGTGCCGCAGCGGGGATCCCGGGGCTCCCCAGCAGCGGGACTGCGGCGATCTGACATCTTATCCCCTATCCTTTGGATAGGGGATAAGATGTCTAGGGGCGGAGTACCCCTTTAAGGCCAAAATGGTCTGCGTCCTTAAGGGGTTAAGTTATTTATTTTAGGCCCCTTTCACACTGTTAATAGCTGTTAGTTTTTTTTTTTTTTTTTTTTCTCTCATGTGATGAGGCACAACGGGCCTCGACGGCTCCCATTTACTATTATGGGGTCCATCGGGCGCCGTTGTTTTTTGACAGGAGAAGTGGGAGAAAAATATTTTGTTTCTCCCTGGCTCCCCCGACGGACCTCACACTGCCGTGTCCGAACTACAGTGTGAAAAAAGCCATACATTGAAATCTTCAGCATAAAGGCCTGCTCATCAAATATGTACAGGATACTGTACATGTGAATAGACCCTAAGGCTATGTTCACACCTGCATAATTTTGCTGCAGATTTATTGTAGTAGATTTTGCTACAGAAGATCTGTAGCAAAAATACGCATGTATGAGTGTTCCTTAATCTGTTCTTTCTGTTCATGTCTGTTCTTTTAACTACCCACGTTTAAGGTTATGTGATCTGACCTCACTTCCTTTTAGGGGTGTGAATCGCCAAGAATTTGGCGATTCGATTCGAATCGCTATACCAGTGTGGCGATTCGATATATATCGCGATATATCGCGATACCGTCTAGGTGACGATACATCGCGATATATCGCCCACCTGGGAGCATTCATAGATCCCAATAGACGCCGCTGTCAGCTTTGACAGCGGCGATCTAGTACTCCGGTGCTCACTTTTCTCATGTTATCCCGTCCGGGCTGCAAAATAAAATAAAACGCACTTTATCTTACCTGCCAACGAGCCCGCGGAGCTCCGGTACAGTCCGGTACAGGTGTTCGGTCCCCGGGCTGTATTCTTCTTACTTCCTGTTAGTCCGGCACGTCACATGGAGCTTCAGCCTATCACCAGCGGAGGCGGGACATCGCTGCGGCTGGTGATAGGCTGAAGCTCCATGTGACGTGCCGGACTAACAGGAAGTAAGAAGAATACAGCCCGGGGACCGAACACCTGTACCGGAGCTCCGCGGGCTCGTTGGCAGGTAAGATAAAGTGCGTTTTATTAAAAATTCCACATCCCTAAAAGAATCGATTCAAAAATATTTTGAATCGATTCTGTATCGGCAAATGAAAAATCGCGATTATCGCGAGAATCGATTTTTTCTTACATCCCTACTTCCTTTGTCTTTTCACTTTCATATTGTAACTGATAGGGATGTCCCGATAAAAGGGGCCGATACCAGGTATCTGCATGGTATCGGGGACTCGTCTAAAGTCCCCGATACCAAATCCGATACCTGCTGTCTACAAAGGGGGGGGGGCACTGCTGTCTACAAAGGGGGGGGGGCACTGCTGTCTACAAAGGGGGGGGGGCACTGCTGTCTACAAAGGGGGGGGGGGGCACTGCTGTCTACAAAGGGGGGGGGGGGGCACTGCTGTCTACAAAGGGGGGGGGGGGGCACTGCTGTCTACAAAGGGGGGGGGGGGCACTGCTGTCTACAAAGGGGGGGGGGCACTGCTGTCTACAAAGGGGGGGGGCACTGCTGTCTACAAAGGGGGGGGGGCACTGCTGTCTACAAAGGGGGGGGGGGCACTGCTGTCTACAAAGGGGGGGGGCACTGCTGTCTACAAAGGGGGGGGGCACTGCTGTCTACAAAGGGGGGGGCACTGCTGTCTACAAAGGGGGGGCACTGCTGTCTACAAAGGGGGGGCACTGCTGTCTACAAAGGGGGGGGGCACTGCTGTCTACAAAGGGGGGGGGCACTGCTGTCTACAAAGGGGGGGGGCACTGCTGTCTACAAAGGGGGGGGGGGCACTGCTGTCTACTAAGGGGGGGGGCACTGCTGTCTACAAAGGGGGGGGGCACTGCTGTCTACAAAGGGGGGGGGGGGGCACTGCTGTCTACAAAGGGGGGGGGGGCACTGCTGTCTACAAAGGGGGAGGGGGCACTGCTGTCTACAAAGGGGGAGGGGGCACTGCTGTCTACAAAGGGGGAGGGGGCACTGCTGTCTACAAAGGGGGAGGGGGCACTGCTGTCTACAAAGGGGGAGGGGGCACTGCTGTCTACAAAGGGGGAGGGGGCACTGCTGTCTACAAAGGGGGAGGGGGCACTGCTGTCTACAAAGGGGGAGGGGGCACTGCTGTCTACAAAGGGGGAGGGGGCACTGCTGTCTACAGCTGGGGTTCCTGTTGACTACAAGGGGTTCCTGTTGTCTGTCTGCAACTATCTATACTACCTACAAGGGGATAGCGGGTCGGGCCCGTGGCTAATAGCGCGCGGCATTGATCGCGGTGCCGTGCACTATTAACCTTTTAGACACAGCGTTCAAAGTTGAATGCCGCGTCTAAAATGAAAGTGAAACCATGCCGGTTAGCTCAGGGAGCTGTTCGGGATAGCCGCTGCGAAATCGCGGCATCCCAAGACAGCTGGAGGGTCCCCACCTGCCTCCTCGCTGTCCGATCGCCGAATGACTGCTCAGTGCCTGAGATCCAGCCATGAGCAGTCAAGCGGCAGAATCATCGATTACTGGTTTCTTATGAGAAACCATTGAACGATGTAAAAGATCAGTGTGTGCAGTGTTATAGGTCCCTATGGGAGCTATAACAGTGGGAAAAAAAGTGAATAAAGATCATTTAACCCCTTCTCTATTAAAAGTTTGAATCACCCCCCTTTTCCCATAAAAAAAAAAACTGTAAATAAAAATAAACATATCGCCGCGTGCATAAATGTCCGAATTATAAAAATATATAGTTAAACCGCACTGTCAATGGCGTACGCGCAAAGAATTTCCAAAGTCCAAAGTAGTGCATTTTTGGTCACTTTTTATATCATGAAAATTTTTTATAAAAAGCGATCAAAAAGACATATCAATGCAAAAATGATGCCGCTAAAAACTTTGATCCCTCATACCGCCCCATAGGCGGAAAACTAAAAAAGTTATAGGGGTCAGAAGATGACAATTTTAAACGTATAAATTTTCCTGCATGTAGTTTTGATTTTTTTCCAGAAGTACAACAAAATCAAAACTATATAAGTAGGGTATCATTTTAACCGTATGGACCTACAGAATACATATCAGGTGTCATTTTTACCGAAAAATGTACGGTGTAGAAACGGAAGCCCCCAAAATTACAAAATGGCGTTTTTTTTTTTTCAATTTTGTCTCTCAATTATTTTTTTTTTTTTCAGTTTCGCCGTAGATTTTTGGGTAAAATGACTGACATCATTACAAAGTAGAATTGGTGGCGCAAAAATAAGCAATCATATGGATTTTTAGGTGAAAAATTGAGTTATGATTTTTTAAAGGTAAAAAAACGAAAATGCAAAAACGGAAAAACCCCGGGTCCTTAAGGGGTTAAAAATTATAACCCTTTCAATTTTACACCTACAGACCCATATGATGGCTTGTTTTTTGCGCCACCAATTGTACTTTGTAATGACATCAATCACTTTACCAAAAAATCGACAGCGAAACCAAAAATTGAAGAAAAATTCATTGCCCCCCCTCCATGTTGGTAACTGCTGGTGAATTCACCCCCATTGCCGCAAAGTGCCAGTGAATTCACACCGGCGATTTGCAGCGATTCCGGGTTATACGGGTCTCCGGTGGCCCGGAAAATAAGGGGGATCGGGGTTGTCCAAGACACTCACGATCCTCCTGAAGGGATAAGAGTGAGGTGGCAGGGGAGCCACCCCTCCTATTCCTGCTATTGGTCGTCTAGAAGTGACAACCAATAGCAGATCGGGGGCGCGGGGGGGGGGGGCTCAACCTTCGGTTTCCCCGTTCTGCCCACCCACAATAGACGGGGCAGAACGGGGAAACCGAAGGAGACCGGTGCCGAAGTCCACTTACCCATTGGCGGCAGCAGCAGGTGACGATCGGCGGCAGAAGAGGACGGCGATGCGGCTACCTAGATCCTATGGATTCTGGTGAGTTGCCTAGCAACATATGGAGGGCTACAGTTTGAGACCACTATATAGTGGTCTCCAAACTGTAGCCCCCCAGATGTTGCAAAACAACAACTCCCAGCATGCCCAGGTAGCTGTTTGCTGTTAGGGCATGCTGGGATTTGTAGTTTTGCAACATCTGGAGGGCCACAGTTTGGCGATGACTGTGCAGTGGTCTCTAATAGAGATGAGCGAACTTACAGTAAGTTCGATTCGTCACGAACTTCTCAGCTCGGCAGTTGATGACTTATCCTGCATAAATTAGTTACGCTCTCCGGTGGGCTGGAAAAGGTGGATACAGTCCTAGGAAAGAGTCTCCTAGGACTGTATCCACCTTTTCCAGCTCATGGGAGCACCTGAAAGCTGAACTAATTCATGCAGGAAAAGTAATCAACTGCCGAGCCGAGAAGTTCGTGACAAATCGAATTTACTGTAAGTTCGCTCATCTCTAGTCTCTAAACTGTAGCCCTCCAGATGTTGCAAAACTGCAAATCCCAGCATGCCCATACAGCTGTCTCGGCATACTGGGAGTTGTAGTAGTGTACCTCCAGCTGTTGCTTAACTACATCTCCCAGCATGCCCTTCCAACTGGTTGGAAAATACTGAGTTAGGTAACAGAACCTAACTGAAGGTTTTCCAACCAGTGTGCCTCCAGCTGTTGTAAAACTACATCTCCCAGCATGCACGGTCTGTCAGTACATGCTGGGAGTTGTAGTTCTGAAACAGCTGGAGGTTTGTATAGGGTACATTCACACAGGCGGGTTTACAGTAAGTTTTCTGCCTCAAGTTTGAGCTGCAGCAAATTTTTGGCTGCAGTGCAAACTCCTAGTGGGAAACTCGCCGTAACCCGCCAGTGCGAGTGTACCCTAGAAACACTACACTAACACATAATAAAGGGTAAAACACTACATATACACCCCCTTACACTGTCCCCCCCCCCCCCCCAATAAAAATGAAAAACGGCAGTGTTTCCAAAATTGGGCCTCCAGCTGTTACAAAACAACAACTCACAGCATTTCCGCACAGCCACTGACTGTCCAGGCATGCTGGGAGTTTAGCAACAGCTGGAGGCACCCTGTTTGGGAATCACTGGCATAGAGTACCCCTATGTCCACCCCTATGCAATCCATTATTTAGTCCTCAAATGCGCATGGCGCTCTCTCATTTCGTCGCCCTGTCGTATTTCAAGGAAACAGTTTAGGGCCACATATGGGGTATCTCCGTACTTGGGAGAAATTGCACTACAAACTTTGTGGGGCTTTTTCTCCTTTTACCCCTTATGAAAAGGAAAAGTTGGGGGCTACACCAGCCTGTTAGTGCAATATATATATATATTTTTTTACACTAACAGGCTGGTGTAGCCCCATACTTTTTATTTTCACAAGCAGTAAAAGGAAAAAAAAGACCCCAAAATTTGTAACGCTATTTCTCCTGAGTACGGAAATACCCCAGATGTGGGCGTAAAATGTTCTGCGGACGCACAAATCTCAGGAGTGAGAGCGCACTATGTACATTTGAGGCCTAAATTGGTGATTTGCACAGGGGTGGCTGATTTTACAACGGTTCTGACATAAACGCAAAAAAAAAAATACCCACGTGTGGCCCCATTTTGGAAACTACACCCCTCACGGAATGTAACAAGGGGTATAGTTGGATAGGAAAATGAAAATGTTTTTTTTTTCACTAAAATGCTGGTGTTACCCTAAATTTTTCATTTTCACAAGGGAAAATAGGAAAAAAAAGCCCCCCAAAATTTGCAACCCATTTCTTCTGAGTAAGAACATACCCCATACGTGGATGTAAAATGTGTGTTTACAAAGCCGCCCTAGTGCCAGAACAGTGGACTCCCCCCCCCCCCCCCACATGTGATCCCATTTTGGAAACTACACCCCTCACGGAATGTAAGAAGGGGTACAGTGAGCATTTACACCCCACAGGTGTCTGACAAATTTTTCATTGGCACAGCCCACTGTTCCAAAGATCTGTCAAATGCCAGTGGGGTGTAAATACTCACTGCACCCCTTATTAAATTCTGTGAGGGGTGTAGTTTCCAACCACGGGGGGCTTTGTAAACACTCATGGCCTCTGACTTCCATTCCAAAAAAATTCTCTCTAAAAGCTCAATGGCGCTCCTTTTCTTCTGAGCATTGTAGTGCGCCAGCAAAGCACTTGACCATCCACACATGGTCCACACAGAAGAAATGGGATTACACATTTTGGGGGTCATTTTCTCCTATTACTCATGTTTTTTTCATTTATACATCCAACTTTGACAAGGTTCACTGGACCCCTTGTTACGTGCCTTGAGGGGTGTAGTTTCCAAAATAGTATGCCATGTGATTTTTTTTTCTTCTGTCCTGGCACCAAAGGGGCTTCCTAAATGAGACATGCCCCCCAAAAACCATTTCAGCAGAATTCGCTCTCCAAAATCCCATTGTTGCTCCTTCTCTTCTGGGCCCTCTAGTGCACCCACAAAGCACTTGACATCCACATATGAGGTATTTCCTTACTCAAGAGAAATTGGGTTACATATTTTGGGGGCTTTTTCTCCTTTTACCCCTTGTAAAAATAAAAAATATGGGTCTACAAGAGTATGTTAGTGTAAAAAATGAAGATGTTGAATTTTTGGCTCCACTTTGCTGCTGTGAAACACTTAAAGGGTTAACAAACTTTCTGAATGTCATCTTGAATATGTTGAGGGGTTCAGTTTTCATAATGGGGTCCATTATGGGGTATTTCTAACTTAAAGACCCTCAAATTCACTTAAAAACTGAACTGGTCCCTGAATATTTCAGATTTTGAAATTTATTTGAAAAATTAGAAAATTGCTGCTATACTTTGAAGCCCTCTGATGTCTTCAAAAAGTAAAAACATATCAACTTTATGATGCCAACATAAAGTAGACAAATTGTATATGTGAATCAATATGTAATTTTTTTGGGATGTCTATTTTACTCACAAGCAGAGAGCTTCAAAGTTATAAAAAATGCAAAATTTTCAAATTTTTCATGAAATTTTGGAATTTTTCACCAAGAAATGATGCAAGTATCGACGAAAATTTACCACTAACATAACGTAGAATATGTCACGAAAAAACTATCTCTGAATCAAATTCATAAGTACAAGCATCCCAGAGTTATTAATGCTTAAAGTGGAAGTGGTCAGAATTGCAAAAAATGCTCTGGTCCTTAGGGTCAAAATGGGCTCGGTCCCCAAAGGGTTAAATTAAGTTTTTATTTTGAATATACATGCACATACTTGAACATACAAAATCAGAGGCATGCAAATTTGGAATATCAAATGCAGTATCAGTCAAAGTACATCAATAACATACAAACAGGAAATTTGGCTGATCTTATCAAGGTCCGATCAAGCCCCACGGGGGGGGGGGGGGGGGGCGAAGGGAAGGAATAGGGTAGGGAAGGAAGTAGGGGGGGAGGGAATGGAAGCAACAAGAAGAAAGGGGAAGGAGGAAGCAGGATAGAAGAAGAAAATCCCTGGAGATTACATAGAAGCAACATCATAGGACAAGCAATATCGCGAACTTACCTTATAGGACGATCACAACACCAAGCTCTCTAGGTCAGGGCGGTGAAAGGGAAGGAAATGGCTCTATGGAGTAGTAATCAAGGAGGCGAGGAATGAGTTTTGAAGTGGATTTGATGGGTCTTCATATTAGAAATTCCCCATAAATGACCCCATTATAAAAACTTCACCCGCCCCATGTATTCAAAATGTCTTTCAGAAAGTTTGTTAACCCTTTAGGTATTTTACAGGAATAGCAGCAAGGTAAAGGAGGAAATTCAAAATCTTCATTTTGTACACTCGCATGTTCTTGTAGACCCAGTTTTTGAAATTTTACAAGGGGTAAAAGGAGAAGAAGCCCCCCAAAATTTGTAACCCAATTTCTCTCGAGTAAGGAAATACCTCATATGTGTATGTCAAGTGCTTTGTGGGTGCACTAGGGGCCTCAGAAGGGAAGGAGCAACAATGGGATTTTGGAGAGTGAGTTTTTCTGAAATGGTTTTTGGGGGGCATGTCACATTTAGGAAGCCTCTATGGTGCCAGGACAGCAGCAAAAAATAAAAACCATGGCATACCATTTTGGAATGTAACAAGGGGTCCGCTGAGCCTTAACACCCCACAGGTGTTTGCTGACTTTTCGGTAGTTGGATGTGTAAATTAATTTATTTAAATTTTTTTCACTAAAATGCTGGTTTTCCCCCAAATTTTAAATTTTTACAAGGGGTTATAGGAGAAAATGAACATTTTTCATTTTTACGAACCACTGTTCAAAAAATCTGTCAGACACCTGTGGGATGTAAATGTTCACTGTACCCCTTATTACATGAGGTGTGTAGTTTCCAAAATGGGGTCACATGGGGGGGGGGTGTCCACTGTTCTGGCACCATGGGGGCTTTGTAAACGCACATGGCCTTCAATTCCAGCCTAATTCTCTCTCAAAAAGCCATATGTCACTCCTTCTCTTCTGAGCATTGTAGTTTGCCCGCAGAGCACTTTACATCCACATATGGGGTATGCTCTTACTCGGAAAAAATGGTGTCACATATTTTGGGAGGCTTTTTTTTTTCCTATTACACCTTGTGAAAATGAAAATTTTGGGGTAACACTGGCATTTCAGGGAAAAGAAAACACATTTTAAATTTTTATGTCCAGCTTTAACTTAAATTTGTCAGAGACCTGTGAGGTGTTAAGGCTCACTATACCCCTTGTTACATTCCGTGAATGGGGGTCACGTGTTGTTTTTTTTTTTTTGTTCATGTCAGAACCGCTGTTACTACCAGCCACCCCTGTGCAAATCACCAATTTAGGCCTCAAATGTACATGGCGCTCTCTCTCATGAGCCATGTAGTTTGTCCGCAGAGCATTTTACGTCCACATATGGGGTATTTGCATACTCGGAAGAAATTGCATTAGACAATTTGGGGGTCTTTTTCTCCTTTTACCTCTTATGAAAATGAAAAGTATGGGGCAACACCAGCATGTTAGTTTAAAAGTTGTAATTTTTTGACACGAACATGCTGGTGTAGACCCCAACTTTACCTTTTCATAAGGGGTAAAAGGAGAAAAAGCCCCCCAAAATTTGTAATGCAATTTCTCCTTCAGCTGTGGCAAAACTACAACTCCTAGAATGCACTGACAGACCATACATGCTGGGAGTTGTAGTTTTGCAACAGCTGTAGGCACACTGGTGGGGAACCACTGAGTTAAGAAACAGACTATAGCTCAGTGATTCCAACCCATGTGCCTCCAAACTACAACTCCCAGCTCGTACAGTCTGTACATTCTGAGAGTTGTAGTTTTGCAACAGCTGGAGGCACACGGGTTGGAATCACTGAGTTAGGAAACACTCTAGCTCAGTGTTTCCCAACAAGTGTGCCTACTGCTGTTGCAAAAGTACAATTCCCAGCGTGGCCAGACAGTCAGGGATCCTGGGCGTGTAGTTCTGCAATATCTGGGCCTTCAGATGTTGCAGAACTAAAACTCCCAGCCTGGACAGTCTGGGCATGCTAGGAGCTGTAGTTATGCAACAACTGGGGAAGAACAGTTTGGAGACCGCTAAGTAGTGGTCTCCAAACTGTAGCGCTCCAAGTGTTGCAAAACTACAACTCCAAGCATGCCCAGATTGTTCAGGCATGCTGGGAGTTGTAGTTCGGCAACATCTGAAGGGCCAGATATTAGGGATCGACCGATTATTGGTATGGCCGATATTATCGGCCGATAATCACGATTTTGGGCATTATCGGCATCGGCAATTACCTTGCCGATAATGCCCCGCCCACCGCACCGCGTCACACCCCCCACCATAGTGCTGGGCGGTATACCGGTATGGATTTTTGCCCATACCGCTATACCGGTCGGGCCCCTCCCCCACCCTCCAGGTCAATAAAAAAAATTAAACTTACCCGTAATGGGGGTGGTCCGGGCCATCCATCGTTCCTGTAGTGTCCGGGGATTTCCGGGTGAACCGGTCCGGGCTGTCCTCCTTCTCCGGCGGTCATCTTCTCCACTCCGGGCAGGCTCCGGCCTAGTAGCTGCATAGACGGCGTGACGTCAGGTGCGTCGCTGCGCACGGGTGTCACTGCGCAGCGGCTTCTATGCAGCGTACTAGGCCGGAGCCTGCCCGGAGTGGAGAAGATGACCGCCGGAGAAGGACAGCCCGGACCGGTTCACCGTTCACCCGGGATGCCCCCGGACCACCCTGACAGGTAGGGGGAGAGAAGCGGGTGGTGGTGGTGGCGGCGGCGGCCTATGGCACCGCAAAAGCCACTGCAGTGCATTGATTTAAAGCGCCTGCTTTAAATCAACGCACTGCAGCGGTGTCGAGGGGGATAAATAGCCGATAACTTATACCGGAATATCGGTATAAGTTATCGGCTATCGGCCCTAACCTCCACCGATTATCGGTATCGGCCCTAAAAAAACGATATCGGTCGATTCCTACCAGATATTGCAGAACTACACGCACAGCATCCCTGACTGTCTTGGCATGCTGGAAATTGTAGTTTTGCAACATCTGGAGGGCTACGGTTTGGAGACCACCGTATATAGTGGTCTCCAAACTGTGCCACTTCAGATGTTGCAAAGCTACAACTCCCAGCATGCCCAGACAGTCAGTGCATGCTGAAAGTTGTAGTTTTGCAACATCTGGAGGACTACAGTTTAGAGACCACTACACAGCCTGGCTGTCTGAACATGCTGGGAGTTGTAGTTTTGCAGCTTTTGGAAGGCCACAGTCAAGATCACTTACCGCGATCTTCACTGCAGCATTCTCCACCGCCGCACTTACCAGCCGCCACTCCGATGATGCCGCCGCCGGTCCGGGTAAGCCTGCCAATGGCAGGGGATAGGAGGAGGTGGCAACACTGCTACCTCTCTCCTATCCTTTACGATGGTCTCTGACAGCTCCGATCATTCTTATTTTCCACGCGATCGGGTCACCAGAGACCCGATTGGAAAATTGACCAGCGATTTGCGGTCGACATGGGGGGGGGGGTCTCAGGACCAGCCTAGGCATTGCCACGGGATGCCTGCTTATAGATATCAGCAGTCATCCCGGTCCGATCACCGCCCGGTGGGCGGTGGTGACCGGAAATGCGGGGGGCATACAGGTACGCCCTCCATCCTTAAAGGGTACCTCTCATCAAATAAACTTTTGATATATTTTAGATGAACGAATGTTGAATAACTTTCCAATAACATGTTAATGAAAAATATGCTTCTTTCTATTGTATTTTTCCCGATCAGTCCCGTCAGCAAGCATTTCTGACTCATGCTGGAGTCCTAAACACTCAGAGCTGCCAGCCTGCTTTGTTCACAGCCAAACAGGCTGTGAACAAAGCAGGCTGGCAGCTCTGAGTGTTCTCCTTTGTGAACAAAGCAGACTGGCAGCTCGTAGTGTTTAGGACTCCAGCATGAGTCTGAAATGCTTGCTGCCAGGACTGGTAGGGAGACCCCTAGTGGTCATTTCTTCAAAGTGGAAAATTAAATAGAAAGAAGCATATTTTTTAATAACATGCAATTGTGAAGTTATTCTGCACACATTAATCTATAATATATCTAAAGTTTTTTTGATGAGAGGTACCCTTTAAGTGACGGGACGTGAGGAAGTATCCATACACCCTCCGTCCCCAAAGAGTTAATATTGTTATATTCTGATTTTTTTTTTTTTTTTTTTTTTTTTATAAAGAACATATTGGGGCTATTTATCAAAACTTGTGTAGATGAAGAGTGACACATTTGTCACATTTTGATTTTGAGAAATCTCCTCTATAGTCTTCTCTGTATATAGTTATGTAACACAAAATGCCAGCAACACTTTCTGAGGGGGTTTCCTCATTAAACATAGTTGGTAGTGAATCTGTACCCATATTTGTAAAAGAGTATACATGTATACATCCCCCCCCCCCCCCATGGATCTGATCACTTCCTGGTTTCTTCTCTAAGGGTAGGGTCACACGGTGCGGATCCGCCGATGACCCAACCTAAATTGTGCCTCCAACTGTTGCCCCCCTGTGTGCTGCTTGCAGCAGCAATACGCCGCTCTGAGCAGCCACACAAGGACTTGCGAGTCATCTCACGCATGCGCAGTGTACTCAGACATCGTGGCCTCTCCTCGATGTCTGTGAGTACACTGTGAGTATGCACAGTGACTCGCAGG
The DNA here is from genome assembly GCF_029499605.1 of Hyla sarda. Classification (NCBI taxonomy): domain Eukaryota; kingdom Metazoa; phylum Chordata; class Amphibia; order Anura; family Hylidae; genus Hyla; species Hyla sarda. Next base: position 306,557,723 of record NC_079190.1, on the reverse strand, counting down.
CCCGTGGGGCTGCTCGGAGTGGTGCATTGCTGCTTCAAGCAGCACACAGGGGAACAGCTGGAGTCACAAACTCCTCAAAAAATTTTTTTTTTTAAATATCCGGTCTCTGGGACTTAAAATGCAGGCTCCCAGACCTGACAGGTGAGGTGGATAGTGTTCTAAAGCTGCGTTACAGATGAAAAAGAATTTTCAACGGCTGGCTGTCCACTGTAAATGTCCTTTTTTGGCCAAAACTGTACTGATAGATTGCTTGGTGCGCACTCTGGTTGTCAATTAACCCCTTAAGGACCCCGCCAATTCTATTTTTGTGTTTTTCGTTTTTTACTCCTTGCCTTCTAAAAATCAGAACTCCAATTCTACTTTGTAATGAAATCACTAATTTTATCATAAAATGTACGGTGCATCTCAAAAATATTAATTTGTTGGGAAATTGAGAAGAAAACCGCAATTTATCAAATTTTGGAAGGTTTCGTTTTCACGCTGTACACTTTACGGTAAAAATGACATGTTGTCTTTTTTCTGTGGGTCTATACGATTAACCTGTTGGAGACGGAGGGCTTAACTATACGCCCTCATCCCGCTCCACTTCTATGATGCCCACTCGGGAGCTGAGGCTGGGCCATAGCAGGGCGGTCCCTCCGGGACCTGTGTTTAATGCCGGACATCACCGATCGCGGTGTTGCCTGCATTAACCTATTAGCCGTCGCGGTGTCTAAAATGATCGCTGTGTCTAAAATGAAACTAAATGGATCCAGGCAGCTCAGTGGAGCTGTTTAGGACCATGGCGTTAAAACCGCAATGTCCCGTTCCGCTGAGAGGATGGCAGGAGGGTCCTTACATGCCTCCTTGCTGTCCAATCTGTGGCTCGATGCTTCCAGCAAGCCATGCAGCTGGAGCAATTGAGCACAGATAGCACTGATCAATGCTGTGCTATGGCATAGCATTGATCAGTGTATGCAATCCAAGGATTGCATGTAATTCTCCTATGAGGGTTAAAATTGTGTCACCAAACAAACAAAAAAGTTTAAAAATAAGTTAATGTCAATTAACCCCTTAAGGACCAGAGCGTTTTTTGCAATTCTGACCACTGTCACTTTAAACATTAATAACTCTGGAATGCTTTTAGTTATCATTCTGATTCCGAGATTGTTTTTTCGTGACATATCCTACTTTAACTTAGTGGTAAAATTTTGTGGTATCTTGCATCCTTTCTTGGTGAAAAATCCCCAAATTTGATGAAAAAAAATGAACATTTTGCATTTTTCTGTTCATATATACAATATGTCTACTTTATGTTTTCATCATAAAATTTATGAGTTTTTACTATTGGAAGACACCAGAGGGCTTCAAAGTTCAGCAGCAATTTTGAAAATGTTCACAAAATTTTCAAACTCGCTATTTTTCATGGACCAGTTCAGGTTTGAAGTTGATTTGAAGGGTCTTCATATTAGAAATGCCCTATAAATGACCCCATTATAAAAACTACACCCCCCAAAGTATTCAAAATGACATTCAATAAGTGTATTAACCCTTTAGGTGTTTCACAGGAATCGCAGCAAAGTGAAGGAGAAAATTCACAATCTTCATTTTTTACACTCGCATGTTCTTGTAGACCCAATTTTTGAATTTTTGCAAGGGGTAAAAAGGAGAAAATTTTTACTTGTATTTGAAACCCAATTTCTCTCGAGTAAGCACATACCTCATATGTCTGTTAATTGTTCGGCTGGCGCAGTAGAGGGCTCAGAAGGGAAGGAGCGACAAATGGTTTTTGGGGGGCATGTCACCCTTAGGAAGCCTCTATGGTGCCAGGACAGCAAAAAAAAAAACACATGGCATACCATTTTGTAAACTAGACCCCTCGGGGAACGTAACAAGGGGTAAAGTGAACCTTAATACCCCACAGGTGATTCACGACTTTAGCATATGAAAAAAAATATATATATTTTTTACCTAAAATGCTTGGTTTCCCAAAATTTTTACATTTTTAAAAAGGGTAATAGCAGAAAATACCCCCCAAAATTTGTAACACAATTTCTCCCGAGTACGGCAATGCCCCATATGTGACCCTAAACTGTTGCGCAATGCGCATTTGAGGCCTAAATTAGGGACTTGCATAGGGGTGGACATAGGGGTATTCTATGCCAATGATTCCCAAACAGGGTGCCTCCAGCTGTTGTAAAACTCCCAGCATGCCTGGACAGTCAACGACTATCTGGCAATACTGGGAGTAGTTGTTTTGCAACAGCTGTAGGCTCCGTTTTGGAAACAGTGGCGCACCAGACATTTTTCATTTTTATTGGGGAGGGGGGCTGTGTAGGGATATGTGTATATGTAGTGTTTTTTACTTTTTATTTTATTGTGTGTTAGTGTAGTGTAGTGTTTTTAGGGTACAGTCGCACGGGCGGGGGGTTCACAGTAGTTTCTCGCTGGCAGTTTGAGCTGCGGCAGAAAATTTGCCGCAGCTCAAACTTGCAGCCGGATACTTACTGTAAACCTCTGCCCATGTGAGTGTACCCTGTACGTTCACATTGGGGGGGGAGGGGGGCGAGAAACATCCAGCTGTTGCAAAACTACAACTCCCAGCATGTACGGTCTATCAGTGCATGCTGGGAGTTGTAGTTTTGCAACAGCTGGAGGCACACTGGTTGTGAAACACCGAGTTTGGTAACAAACTCAGTGTTTTGCAACCAGTGTGCCTTCAGCTGTTGCAAAAGCTACAACCCCCAGCATGTACGGACAGCGGAAGGGCATGCTGGGTCTTGTAGTTATGCAACAGCTGGAGGCATACTACTTTGGCTGGGGATTGTAGTTATGCAACAGCTGGAGACACACTGGTTTGCTACTTAACTCAGTGTGCCTTCAGCTGTTGCAAAACTACAACTCTCAGCAGTCACCGACAGCCAACGGGCATGCTGGGAGTTGTAGTTATGCAACCACCAGATGCACCACTACAACTCCCAGCATGCACTTTAGCTGATTGTGCACGCTGGGAGTTGTAGTTATACAACAGCTGAAGATACTTTTCCATAGAAAAAATGTGCCTCCAGCTGTTGCAAAACCATAAGTCCCAGCATGCCCATAAGGGAATGCTGGGAGTTGTGGTGGTCTGCCTCCTCCTGTTGCATAACTACAGCTCCCAGCATGCCCTTTTTGCATGCTGGGAGCTGTTGCTAAGCAACAGCAGGAGGCTGTCACTCACCACCTCCTGCTGCTGATCCACGCCGCGCAGGTCAGTCCCGCCGCCGTCGCTCCTGGGGCGCCGATCCCAACATTAACGCCGGGGATTGGGGTCCCCAGCACCCGGGGTGCACGTCCCGCACCCGCTCACGTCCTCCGGAAGAGGGGTGGAGTGGGTTGCGGGAGTGACACCCGCAGCAGGCGCCCTGATTGGTCGGCCGGCCGACGAATCAGGGCGATAGTGAGGTGGCACCAGTGCCACCTCACCCCTGCAGGCTATGGCTGTTCGGGGCTGTCTCTGACGGCCCCGATCAGCCAGTAATTCCGGGTCACTGGAGACCCGATTGACCCGGAATCGCCACAGATCGCTGGACTGAATTGTCCAGCGATCTGCGGCCATCGCCGACATGGGGAGCATAATGACCCTCCTGGGCGATATGCCGCGATGCCTGCTGAACGATTTCAGCAGGCATCGGGCACCGACTCCCCTCCGGCTAGCGGCGGGGGGCCGGGAATGGACAGGACGTACTCCTACGTCCTCGGTCCTTAAGGACTCGGAAACGGGGGAGTAGGAGTACGTCCATTGTCCTTAAGGGGTTAATATAAGTTTGAATCGCCCCCCCTTTTCCCATAAAAAAAATAAAATTAAAATAAACAAACTGTCACATGCCGCGTGTGTAAATGTCTGAACTATAAAAATGTTTTGCGTATTTTTGGTCATTTTGTGTACCCTAAAAATGTATAAAAAGCGATCAAAAAGTATCCAAAAAAAAAGATTAAAACTTCAGATCAGGGCGCACATAATGAGCCCTGATATACCCCTGTTTATGGAAAAATTAAAAAGTTAGGGGTAAAAAGAGGACAATTTTTTACATTCTCATATTAGTACAAAAAGTTATAATTTTTAAAAATAAAATCATAAAAGAAAAAGTAAAACCAAATCAAACCTATATAAGTTGGGTATCATTTTAATCGTATAGAATCGGAAGCCCCCAAAATGTTGCTTTTTTTTTTTTCTATTTTGCCTCACAAATTATTTTATGATTTTGCCATAGATGTGGTGGTGAAATGATTGACAGTATTACAAAGTAAAATTGGCGCAAAAAACAAACCCTCATATGGGTCTGTAAGTGGAAAATTTTAAGCGTTATGATTTTTAAAAGGGGAGAAGGAAAAAAACGAAAGTGGAAAAGTGACTCCGTTCTTAAGGGGTTAAAATGATACACATGCTTTCCTAATATTACATAGTTACATAGTTAGTACGGTCGAAAAAAGACATATGTCCATCAAGGGGTGTGGCGCGATATTGGGGAAGGGATGGGATTTTATATTTTTTCATAAGCATTAATGTTATTTTGTTCCATGAATGTATCTAATCCTGTTTTAAAGCTGTTAATTGTTCCTGCTGTGACCAGTTCCTGAGGTAGACCGTTCCATAAATTCACAGTCCTCACGGTAAAGAAGGCGTGTCGCCCCTTGAGACTAAACTTTTTCTTCTCCAGACGGAGGGAGTGTCCCCTCGTCCTTTGGGGGGGTTTAACCTGGAACAGTTTTTCTCCATATTTTTTGTATGGGCCATTAATATACTTATATACGTTTATCATATCCCCCCTTAAACGTCTCTTCTCAAGACTAAACAATTGTAACTCCTTTAATCGCTCCTCATAGCTAAGATGTTCCATGCCCCATATTAGTTTAGTCGCGCGTCTCTGCACCCTTTCCAACTCCGCAGTGTCCCTTTTATGGACAGGTGCCCAAAACTGAACAGCATATTCCAGGTGAGGCCGTACCAATGCTTTATAAAGGGGGAGTATTATGTCCCTGTCCCTTGAGTCCATGCCTCTTTTGATACATGACAATATCCTGCCGGCTTTGGAAGCAGCAGCCTGACATTGCATGCTATTCTGTAGTCTGTGATCTACAAGTACACCCAGATCCTTCTCTACCAGTGACTCTGACAGTTTAATCCCCCCTAAGACATACGATGCATGCAGGTTATTAGTACCCAGATGCATAACTTTACATTTATCCACATTGAACCTCATTTGCCAAGTGGATGCCCAGACACTTAGTCTATCCAAGTCATCTTGTAACTTATGCACATCCTCTATAGACTGTACCGTGCTACAAAGCTTGGTGTCATCTGCAAAGATAGAAACAGAGCTGTTAATACCATCCTCTATATCATTGATAAATAAATTAAACAACAGCGGGCCCAGTACTGAACCTTGGGGTACACCACTAATTACCGGGGACCAATCAGAGTACGAATCATTGACCAACACTCTCTGGGTACGATCCATGAGCCAGTGTTCAATCCAGTTACAAACTAAAGTTTCCAAGCCCAAGGACCTTAACTTACCTGTCAGACGTCTATGAGGGACGGTATCAAACGCTTTAGCAAAATCCAGAAACACTATATCCACAGCCATTCCTCTGTCAAGGCTTCTACTCACCTCTTCATAAAAGCAAATTAGATTGGTTTGACAACTTCTATCCCAAGTAAACCTAAGTCCTTCAAACTATTTACCCACAATGCACGATAAACTTACCGGTCTATAGTTTCCTGGGGAAGACCTAGAGCCCTTTTTGAAGATTGGCACCACATTCGTCTTGCGCCAGTCCCTTGGCACAATACCAGACACCAGAGAATCTCTAAATATCATGAACAGGGGTACAGATATTACTGAACTTACCTCTCTAAGAACTCTTGGGTGCAATCCATCTGGCCCTGGAGATTTGCTTACATTTATATCACTTAACTTACCTTGTACCATCTCTACATTAAGCCAGTTCAGTACATTACATGATGTGTTACCAGCACTGACCTGGCCAATGTCAGCTCCTTTTTCCATAGTGTATACAGAACTAAAGAACCCATTCAGTATCTCCGCTTTCTCTTGATCGTACAGCTTTAAAAAAAAAAAAACTCTTTAAATAAAATTTGTAAGTTTAAAATTGCCTCATTTTGACAACCTTTAACTTTCTCATTTTTCTGTATACGTGGCTGTAAGAGGGCAAATTTCTTGCGCAGTGATCTGTAGTTTTTAACCCATTTTGGCCTTAAATGGGCACTGTCAGATACTGAAACTTTTGATCTGTTGTAAAGCATGTAGAACCAATAGGTTTTGCAATTGCTTCCATTAGAAAATTTTCATACTGAAAAAGCCAGTCAAACAACTGCCCCCCTGCCTACTTGGACACATACTAGTCCCGCTGTGTCCATGCATCGTCACCTACATCATGGACACACTTCCTTCATTGACAGCTGTGAGCGCAGGGCTCACAGCTGGAGGAAAAACCCTCCCACTGTCAGCTTGTGAGCAGACAGCAGGGGGCCACCCCCCCTCCATGAGAGGAATTCTGACTAGTGAGTTAAATTAAAAGTTTAATAAAAAAAAAAAAAAATGTGCTAGACACCCAAAAATTGGATGTACATGGTCAGAATTATATAGAAAAAATGTTTTTTTTTTTGTTGGATCTTACGGTTACGCTTTAAGGAGACAGCTAATTTTTAGTTTTTCCATTTTTGTTTGTTTTTTTTCCTCCTCCCCTTCTAAAAATCTTAACACTTTTAATTTTGCCCCTACAGGCCCATATAAGGGCCTGTTTTTTTGCATCACCAATTTTACTTTGTAATGACATAATTTATTTATTTTTTAACGTAATCTGCGGCAAAACAAAAAAAACTTATTTGTGGGATGAAATTTAAAAAAAGCCATTTTGTAACTTTTGGGTTAAAATGACACAATCAGATCACTTCTTTCATTTTTCTCAGGCCTCTTTAAAAATGAAAAAGCGATCTGATTGGTTGCTATGGACAACCCAGCAACTTTTTCTTTGGTCAGGTTTTGATAAATCTCCTACTTTTCTCTTTATTCTGTAAGTCCCATACGGGTTACAAGGATACCCAATTTATGTAGGTTTTATTTTACTACTTTAAAAAAAAATTCAACTACATGCACCAAAATTAGTATCTGACCCCTATAAGTTAACATTTTTCTGCATATGGGGCTATAATAGGGCTAATCTTTTGCGCTGTGGTCTGTAGTTTTTATCGGTACCATTTTTGTTTTAATTGGACTTTTTGATTGCTTATTTTTTTTTTATATGGTATGTGAAGTGTCAAATAATGCACAATTTTGGTACTTTTTACATGTACGCCATAGTAACATAGTATATAAATACCCCATGTGTGGACTTAAAGGAGTAGTCCAGTGGTGACCCAGTGGTGAACAACTTATCCCCTATCCTAAGGATAGGGGATAAGTTTGAGATCGCAGGGGATCTGACCGCTGGGGCCCCCTGCGATCTCCTGTACGGAGCCCCGACAGCCCACGGGAAGGGGGCGTGTTGACCTCCGCACGAAGCGGCGGCCGACACGCCCCCTCAATACAACTCTATGGCAGAGCCGAAGCGCTGCCTTCGGCAATCTCCGGCTCTGCCATAGAGATGTATTGAGGGGGCGTGTCGGCCACCGCCGCTTCGTGCGTAGGTAGACACCCGCTATCTGGCCGGAGAGCCTGGCCCCCATACAGAGAGATTGCAGGGGGCCCCAGCGGTCGGACCCCCCGCAATCTCAAACTTATCCCCTATCCTTAGGATAGGGGATATGTTTTTCTCCACTGGACTACCCCTTTAAAGGGGCTCAGAAGAGGAGGAGCACCATTGGGCTTTTGGAGAGAGAATCTCTGGAATTGAAGGCCATGTGCGTTTACAAAGCCCCCATGGTGCCAAAACAGTGGACCTCCACACATGTGACTGCATTTTGGAAATTACACCCCTCAAGGAATGTAACAAGGGGTGCAGTGAGCATTTACACCCCACAGGTGTTTGACAGCTTATTTTGAACAGTGGTCCATGAAAATGAAAAATTTTATTTTTAATTTGCACAGCCCACTGTTCCAGGGATCTGTCAAACACCACTGGGGTGTAAATGCTCACTTGAACCCCTTATTACATTCTGAGAGGGTTGTAGTTTCCACTGTTCTGGAACCATGGGGGCTTTGTAAACGTACATGGGCCCCTACTTCCATTCCAAACAAATTCTCTCTCCAAAAGCCCAATGGCGCTCCTCCTCTCCTGAGCATTGTAGTGTGCCCGCAGAGCACCACATATGGGGTATTTTCATACTCAGAAGAGGTGGGGTTACACCTTTGGGAGGATTTTTTGGGGTAACACCAGCATTTACACATTCGACTTTAACGAAAAGTCGTCAAACACCTGTGGGTGTTAATGCTCACTGTACCCCTTTTTATGTTCCTTGTAGTTTCCAAAATAGTATGCCATGTGGATTTTGTTTTTGCTGTTCTGCCACCATAGTGGCTTTTTAAATATGACATGCCCCTCAAAAACCATTTCAGCAAAAATTTGCTTTCCAAAAGCCAAATGTGGCTCCTTCTCTTCTGAGCATTGTAGTGTGTCCACAGTGCACTTGACGTCCACACATGGGGTATTTCCATACTCAGAAGAGATGGGGTTACACATTTTGGAGGGCATTTTCTCCTATTACCCCTTGTAAAAATGTAAAATATGGGGAAAAAACTGCATTTTTAGTGAAAAAAATTCATTTACACATCCGATTTTAACGAAAAGTCGTAAAACACCTGTGGGGTGTTAAGGCTCACTCTACCCCTTGTTACGTTCCTTAAGATGTGTAGTTTCCAAAATAGTATGCCATGTGTTTTTTTTTATTTTTATTTTTTGCTGTTCTGGCACCATAGGGGCTTCCCAAATGTGACATGCCCCCCAAAAACCATTTCAGAAAAACTCACTCTCCAAAATTCCATTGTCGCTCCTTCCCTTCTGAGCTCTCTAGTGCACCCACATAGCACTTTACGTACACCTATGAGGTATTTCCTTACTTGAGAGAAATTGGGTTACAAATTTTAGGGGTTTCTCTCCTTTTACCCCTTGTAAAAATTCAAAAATGGATCAACAAGAACATGCGAGTGTAAAAAATGAAGATTTTAAATTTTCTTCTTCACTTTGCTGCTATTCCTGTGAAACACCTAAAGGGTCAACTCACTTTCTGAATGTCATTTTGAATACTTTGAGGGGTGCAGTTACTTATAATGGGGTAATTTATGGGATATTTCTAATATGAAGGCCCTTCAAATCCACTTCAAAACTTGTTGAAAAACTGGAAAATTGCTGCTAAATTTTGAAGCCCTCTGATGTCTTCAAAAAGTAAAAACATATCAATTATATGATGCAAACATGAAGTAGACATATTGTATATATGTGGATCAATACAGTCATGGCTGTAAATGTTGGTACCCCTGAAATTTTTCTAGAAAATGAAATATTTCTCACAGAAAAGGATTGCAGTAACACATGTTTTGCTATACACATGTTCCCTATTTTACAGCGGTTCTGACATAAACGCAAAAAAATACTTATACTTTACCCCATTTTGGAAACTACACACCTCATGGAACGTAACAAGGGGTATAGTGAGCCTTAACACCCCACAGGTGTTTGGCAAATTTCTGTTAAAGTTGGACGTGAAAATTAATTTTTTTTTATTTTTTCACTAAAATGCTGGTGTTACCCCAAATTATTCATTTTCACAAGGGGTAATAGGAGAAAAAGCCTCCCAAAACTTGTAACCCCATATGTGGATGTAAAGTGCTCTGTGGGTGAACTATAATCCTCAGAAGAGAAGGAGCGCCATTGAGCTTTAGGAGAGAGAATTTGATTGGAATAAAATTTGGGGGCCATGTTCGTTTACAAAGCCCCCCGTGGTGCCAGAACAGTGCCCTCCCCCACATGGACCCCATTTTGGAAACTACTTCCCTCACAGAATTTAATAAGGGGTGCAGTGAGCATTTACACCCCACTGGCGTTTGACAGATATTTGGAACAGTGGCCTGTGCATATGAAAAATTTAATTTTTCATTTTCACGGACCACTGCTCCAACAATGTCAGACACCTGTGGGTTGTAAATGCTCACTGTACCCCTTATTACATTATGTGAGGGGTGTAGTTTCCAAAATGGTGACACATGTGGGGGGGGGGTCCACTGTTCTGGCACTATGGGGGCTTTGTAAACACACATGGCCTTCAATTTCGGACACATTCTCTCTCCAAAAGGCCAATGGTACTCCTTCTCTTCTGAGCATTGTAGTGCACCCGCAGAGCACTTTACATCCACATATGGGGTATGTTTTTGCTCAGAAGAAATGGGGTTACACATTTTGGGGAATCTTTTTTCCTATTCTTCCTTGTGAAAATGAAAAATTTAGGGTAACGCCAGCATTTGAGTGAATTTTTGTTGTCATTTTCACATCCAACTTTAACGAAAAATCATCAAAAACCTGTAGGGTGTTAAGGCTCACTAAACCTCTAGTTCTGTGAGGGGTGTAGTTTCCAATATGGGGTCACATGTGGGTATTTATTGTTTTTCGTTTGTCAGAACCACTGTAAAATTGGCCACCCCTTTGCAAATCACCAATTTAGGCCTCGAATTTACATGGTGCACTCTCACCCCTGAGCCTTGTTGTGCATCGGCAGATCCCTTTACTCCCACATATGGAGTATTTCTGTACTCAGGAGAAATTGCGTTACAAATTTTGGGGGTCTTTTTTTTTCCTTTTGCCGCTTGTGAAAATTTATAGTATGGGGCAACGCTAGCATGTCAGTGTAAAAATTTTTTTTTTTTTTATACTAAAATGCTGGTGTAGACCCCAACTTTACCTTTTCATAAGGGGTAAAAGGAGAAAAAGCCCCCCCAAAATTTGTAACGCAATTTTTCCCAAATACGGAAATACCCCATATGTGGCCTTAAACTATTTCCTTGAAATACGACAGGGCTCCGAAGTGAGAGAGCGGCATTTGAGGCCTATTTTGGGGATTTGCATCTGCCACCAAAATACCCTACGGCAGTGTTTCCCATACAGGGTGTCTCCATCTGCCAGCATGCCTTGATAGTCAGTGGCTGTTCAGCAATACTGGCAGTTGTTTTTCAACAGCTGGAGGCTCTGTTTTGGAAACAGTTTCGTACAAGCCTTTTTGGGGGGGGTTACAGTGAGTTTCTCGCTGGGAGTTTCAGCTGCGGCGGAAAATTTGCCGCATCTCAAACTTGCATCAGAAAACTTGCTGTAAACTCGCCCGTGTGAATGTACCCTGTACATTCACATGGGGGGGGGGGGGGGGGGGGGGGGGCAAACCTCCAGCTGTTGCAAAACTGCAACTCCCAGCATTCACTGACAGAGACCATACTTGCTGGGAGTTGTAGTTATGCAGCAGCTGGAGGCACATTGGTTGCGCAACTCTGAAAGTGTCTTACTTAGCAGCCAGGGACCCGCCGGTAATGGCGGACATCCGCGATCGCGCGGATGTCTGCCATTATCCCCTCAGATGCCGTGATAAAAAAAAGTCCAAAATAGCTGCTTTTTTTTTATAACATTTTATTCCAAAAAAATTAATAAAAAATGTATTAAAAGTAAAATAAAACTGTCTGAGTCCTTAAGGCCCAAATGGGCTGAGTCCTTAAGGGGTTAAAAGGGGTTATTCAATGAACAGAGTTAGACAAAAACAAAACTCAGAAGAGCATAGGACATTGAGCCCTTAAGGACTCAGCCCATTTTCACCTTAACCAGATAATGACCATGGACGAGTATAGACGTCCAGGTTGGCGGGCGTTCCGGCACCTGGATGTCTATACTCGTCCATTATTCTCGTGGGTGCTGCCCAGTGCACCCACGAGATCGCGGCAGGGACTCGGCTGTATCACACAGCCGGGACCCTGCTGCACTGCCGGGACCGAAGTAAACTTCGGTCCCGGCAGTTTTAACCCTTACAGCCGCGGTCGGAAGTGACCGCGGGCTGTAAGTGTTATGACAGAGGGAGGGAGCTCCCTCTGTCACCCCTGCAGCACCCCGCATCGCGGGGTGCTGTGTGTGGCCGCGGCTGACCTGGGCCTGCCGCACTGCCGGGAGTGAAGTTCAGTTCACTGCCGACAGTTTAACCCTTACAGCCGCGGTCAGAAGTGACCGCGCGCTGTAAGGAGTTCTGACAGAGGGAGGGGGCTCCCTCTGTCTCTCCTGCAGCACCCCGGAGCATCGCGTGGTGCTGCTCCATACCTGGGCAGCCGGGGGTCCTACAAAGACCCCCAGGTCTGCCCTGGGTATTGCCTGAAAGGACGTGCCAGAGGCACGTCCTAATATGCTGCTTGCTAGTGAAAACTGGCAGGCAGCATATAACTGCAATGCTTTGGAATACTAAGTATTCCAAAGCATTAAAAAGTGTAAACATAAATAAATAAATAAAATAAAAGTGTAAAAATAAATATGTAATAAAAATGTAAAAAATAATTAAAAATACATTTATTAAATGAATCTAATAAAAAAAATGCACAATGTGTAGGATCGCATTGGCTGACATCCGCAGCATGTAATATGCTACGGATGTCCACCATGAGCTCCCTGCTGCGGCTGGGTAGCTTTGTGTGTCCACTCATAGCGGCGGATTTCCCGCCGGCAGTCATGAGCTACCCAGCCGCAGCAGTGATGGATATATTCGCCATGAGTGGGTGCTTATTCCCACAACATGGCGGATATATCCATCAGGAGCCTTAACTGTCACAGACAGACGCGTTATACTGCTATCCGACCAAGGACCAATCAGAGAGGTCCCTGGTTCAGCCAATAACTTGTAGGGGTGTGGTATAAAAATGTGGTCACTTGTGGGGGTGGGGGTACTGTTCTGCCCTGAAAGCCAAATGGCGCTCCTCTCCTTCTGAGTCCTACCACGCAGCCAAGGAACCATATATGGCCAAAGCGGGGGTATTTCCGAACATGGGACAAGCAGCTAAATAAAATATAGGATGCATTTCTTTCAATATCAGAAGTGATGTACAAAAAATATGCCCCCCAAATGATGCATTTGTGAAAAACTGCAAATTTAGAATTTTTAACACTGACTTTGTAATAATTGCCCAAAAAAAAAATTGCCAAAAAACTATGGTGTTAAAATATTCACTGTACCCCCTAGCGAATACCTTGAGGGGTCTAGTTTTTAAAATGGGGTCATTTGGGGGGGGGGGGGGGGGGGGTGTTCCTATGTTCTACTACCTTCAAATTTCTGCAAACCTTGCATAGCACATAAAAAAAGATGTACTTTTCAAATTTTCTAAATTTCAAGTTAAATTGTTAGGCTTCTAACTAATTTAAAATGGTAATTAAAAACCAAAAAATGATGTCAAAATAAAGTAGACATCTGAAAGTATAAGTTTCATAAACTATTTGGTCAGTAAGTATAAATATATGCAACCTATTAGTGTTAAAATCGTAATTTTTTGTAAAAATCATGATTTTTTGCATTATAAAAAAAAAAAAAACTACAAATGATATCTGCTTACTTTAACTATGTACATGAAGGACAACTTGTGACAAAAAAACAATGTCAGAATTATCGTGATTGGCAAAACGTTACCAGAGTTATTCTCTAATAAAGACAGACATCCCCGATTTGAAAAAACAGGCCTGGTCTTTCAGGGGCGTACAGGTTTATTTGTATTGGTCCTTAACCCCTTCAGGACCAAGCCCATTTTGGCCTTAAGGACCAGAGCGTTTTTTGCACATCTGACCACTGTCACTTTAAACATTAATAACTCTGGAATGCTTTTAGTTATCATTCTGATTCAGAGAGAGTTTTTTCGTGACATATTCTACTTTAATATGGTGGTAAATTTTTGTGGTAACTTGCATCCTTTCCTTGTGAAAAATCCTAAAATTTGATGAAAAATTTGAAAATTTTTCATTTTTCTAACTTTGAAGCTCTCTGCTTGTAAGGAAAATGTATATTACAAATAAAAAAAAAATTTTTTATTCACATGTACAATATGTCTACTTTATGTCTGCATCATAAAAGTGACGAGTTTTTACTTTTGGAAGACACCAGAGGGCTTCAAAGTTCAGCAGCAATTTTCCAATTTTTCACAAAATTTTCAAACTCACTATTTTTCAGGGACCAGTTCAGGTTTGAAGTGGATTTGAAGGGTCTTCATATTAGAAATACCCCACAAAAGACCCCATTATAAAAACTGCACCCCCCAAAGTATTCAAAATGACATTCAGTCATCATTTTAACCCTTTAGGTGTTTCACAGGAATAGAAGCAAAGTGAAGGAGAAAATTCACAATCTTCATTTTTTACACTCGCATGTTCTTGTAGACCCAATTTTTGAATTTTTACAAGGGGTAAAAGGAGAAAATGTATACTTCTATTTGTAGCCCAATTTCTCTTGAGTAAGCACATACCTCATATGTCTATGTAAATTGTTCGGCGGGCGCAGTAGAGGGCTCAGAAGGGAAAGAGCGACAAGGGGATTTTGGAGAGTACGTTTTTCTGAAATGGTTTTTGGGGGGCATGTTGCATTTAGGAAGCCCCTATGGTGCCAGAACAGCAAAAAACCCTCACATGGCATACCATTTTGGAAACTAGACCCCTTGAGGAACATAACAAGGAATAAAGTGAGCCTTAATACCCCACAGGTGTTTCACGACTTTTGCATATGTAAAAAAAAAATTATTTTTTTTTCACTAAAATGTGTGTTTCCCCAGAAATTTCACATTTTTCCAAGGGTTAATAGCAGGAAATACCCCCCAATATTTGTAACCCCTTCTCTTCTGAGTATGGAGGTACCCCATAAGTTGACCTGAAGTGCACTATGGGTGAACTACAATGCTCAGAAGAGAAGGAGTCATATTTGGCTTTTTGAGAGCAAATTTTGCTCGGGGGGCATATCACATTTAGGAAGCCCCTATGGTGCCAGAACAGCAAAAAAAAAACACATGGCATACCATTTTGGAAACGAGACCCCTTGAGGAACGTAACAAGGGATACAGTGAGCATTTGCCCCCCACTGGTGTCTGTCAGAACTTTGGAACAGTGGGCTGTACAAGTTTTCATTTTCGCGGACCACTGTTCCAAAGATCCGTCAGACACCTGTGGGGGGTAAATTCTCACTGCACCCCTCATTACATTCCGTGAGGGGTGTCGTTTCCGAAATGGGGTCACGTGGGGTTTTTTTTTTGCGTTTGTCAAAACCGCTGTAACAATCAGCCACCCCTGTGCAAATCACCTCAAATGTACATGGTGCACTCTCCCTTCTGGGCCTTGTTGTGCGCCCCCAGAGCACTTTGCGCTCACATATGGGGTATCTCTGTAGTCGGGAGAAATTGCGTTACAAATTTTGGGGGGCTTTTTTTCTCTTTTACCTCTTGTGAAAATGTAAAGTATAGGGCAACATCAGCATGTTAGTGTAAAAAATAAAAATTTTTTACACTAACATTCTGGTGTAGACCCCAACATTTTCCTTTTCATGAAGGGTTAAAGAAAAAGCCCCCCAAACCTTGTAACGCAATTTCTCCCGAGTACGGCGATACCCCATATGTCGCCCTAAACTGTTGCCTTGAAATACGACAGGGCTCCAAAGTGAGAGCGCCGTGCGCATTTGAGGCCTAAATTAGGGATTTGCATAGGGGTGGACATAGGGGTATTCTACGCCAGTGATTCCCAAACAGGGTGCCTCCAGCTGTTGCAAAACTCCCAGCATGCGTGGACAGTCAACGGCTGTCCGGCAATACTGGGAGTTGTTGTTTTTCAACAGCTGGAGGCATTATACAATGGTCTCCAAACGGGGGTCCTCCAGATGTTGCAAAACTACAACTCCCAGCATGCATGGTCTGTTAGTGCATGCTGGGAGTTAAAGTTTTGCAACAGCTGGAGGCACACAGGTTAGGAAACACTGAGTTAGAAACAATGTTTCCCAACCAGTGTGTCTCAAGTTGTTGCAAAACTACAACTCCCAGAATGCCCAGACAGGTGAAGGGCATGCTGGGAGTTGTAGTTCGGCAACATCTGAAGGGCCAGATGTTGCTGAACTAAAACTCCCAGCATGCCTGGACAGTCAGTGCATGCTGGGAGTTGTAGTTTTGCAACAGCTGGAAGAGCACAGATTGGAGACCATTATACAATGGTCTCCAAACGGGGGCCCTCCAGATGTTGTAAAAGATCTTCACTGCTGCCTCTGAGGACCACATACTTACCCGTCGCTGCTCTTCCACGTGGTCGGTCCCGCGCTGCTCCTCGGTCCCGCCGCTGGATCTGGTAAGGCTGCCGGTCCCCTCGGGTCCCCCCCCCCCCTATGCTGCAGGTCCCCGCGAGCCCCCGCAGCCATCGTCCCCCGTTCTGCCCGACTTCCAGGGGCGGGCAGTGCGGGGGATCTGAACTTTTACCCCAGGTCACTGTGATTGGTCCACAGGGACCAATCACAGTGATCGCTGACCAGGACCATCAATGGATGGTCCTGGGGGTGAAGCAGAAGTTGTCCCCTGCTGAAAACAGCGGGACTTCTGCCAGTTAACCCGTACGATGCTGCGCATCGCCGGGTTAACTGAATGTCATTTATAAACGCCAGGATGTGCGAACGCACTGCACAACCCGGCATTTATATATGACATTCTGCGGGAAGGAGTTAAGGGGTTTAGGACGCAGGTCTTTTTTGCACATCTGACCACTGTCACTTTAAACATTAATAACTCTGGGATGCTTTTACTTTTCATTCTGATTCCGAGATAGTTTTTTCGTGACATATTCTACTTTATGTTTGTGGTAAAATTTTGTCGATACTTGCATCATTTCTTGGTGAAGAAAAATTCACAAATTTTATGAAAAATGTTTCTTTTTTTTTTCTTTGAAACTCTCTGCTTATAAGAAAAATGGACATCCCAAATTATATATTGATTCATATATACAATATGTCTACTTTATATTTTCATCATAAAGTTAACATGTTTTTACTTTTGGAAGACATCAGAGGGCTTCAAAGTTCAGCAGCAATTTCCAATTTTTCACAAAATTTTAAAAATCTAAAATTTTCAGGGACCAGTTCAGTTTTGAAGTGGATTTGAAGGGTCTTCATATTAGAAATACCCCACAAATGACCCCAATATAAAAACTGCACCCCTCAAAGTATACAAAATGACATTCAGTAAGTGTGTTAACCCTTTAGGCCTTTCACAGGAATAGCAGCAAAGTGAAGGAGAAAATTCAAAATCTTCATTTTTTAAGCTTGCATGTTCTTGTAGACCCAGTTTTTGCATTTTTAAAAGAGGTAAAAGGAGAAAAATCTTCCTAAAATATGTAACCGCATTTCTCTCGAATAAGGAAATACCTCATATTTGTATGTGAAGTGTTCTGTGGGTGCACTAGAGGGCTCAGAAGGGAAGGAGCGACAACGGGATTTTGGAGAGTGAGTTTTTCTGAAATGGTTTTTGAGGGACATGTCACATTTAGGAAGCCCCTATTGTGCCAGAACAGCAACAATACCCCCACGTTTTGGAAACTATACCCCTAAGGGAATGTAACAAGGGGTCCAGTGAGCCTTAACACCCCACAGGGTAAATTAACTTTTTTTTTTAAACTAAAATGCAGTTTGTTCCCCCCAAATTTTACATTTTTACAAGGAGTAATAGGAGAAAATGTCCCCAAAATTTGAAACCCAGGGACAATCCTGAGCCAGTGGGACGGAGTCCCCGATTCACTAGACACTTACATGACCCCTTCAGCCCAAGTAAAGAGGTCCCTTCTCTGGTGGTTGAATCAGGTGAATCTAGAAAAGGGCATTTATTGGGTAAAAAAAGAACGAATTTTGCCTTACTACAGACGCAAGCCCCCGGGGGTGGGGAGCCCACGGAGAATCCTTAAAGGACAAGTCTCACAGTAAAAAATTGTTCAGCTTTTAGTGCAGAAGGTAAAGTTATATAGGTTTGTAAATCACTTCCATTACCAATGCTGCTTAGAAACAAGCTTTTTCTGCATTCTTCTGTCTGACAGGAAATTCAGCTGTTCCAGGTTTTCATGACTTTCGACCCCCTATTCAGGCTGTTATCAGCAGCATCCCGGGGGCCGTCACGTGACAATTACCCAGAAAACCCCTGTGCTGCAGAGAGCTCCCTGTGCTCGGCCTTAGCCCCTCCCATCTGATGAATATTCACACTGTCCTCCCTCTGTTCTGCAGTGATTGGCTGAGCAGCACTGCCTATATGCCGGCTGATTCAGATCATAGCAGCCCCAGCAAACAGGCTGATTCTCTCCCCACTTCATGCTAATGTTTTTACACTGATAACGGAGGAGAGGGGGGAGGGAGCTGCCAGTGTAGAGCTGTCACACTGAGAATGGAGGGGAGGGAGAGAGGGAGAGTAGAGCTGTCACACTGAGAATGGAGGGGAGGGAGAGTAGAGCTGTCACACTGACCACTGGGGAGAGAGGAGTGCAGGGCAGAGAAGGGGGGAGGTGATTGTGCCACTGTAAAGCTGTTTCACTGAGAGGAGTAGGGGGAGGGAGTGATTTTACAGTGTAAAACTGCAGCTTCAACTCCAGGGTCCCTCTCTCTGAGCACTGAGATTAGTTTGTTTCCTCTTGACCACCCTGCTGTATAGGGCTATGATTGGAGCTCAGTGTTATGTGGGACTGAGCTAACAGAGCTTTGGGAGTGACTAACATAAGTTAGGGGTGGTAACAAGTAGGGATCGACCGATTATCGGCATGGCCGATATTATCGGCCGATAATCACGATTTTGGGCATTATCGGTATCAGCAATTACCTTGCCGATAAGCCGATAATGCCCCGCCACCGCACCGCGACCGCCACCCCCCTGACCCACCGCACCGCACCCCCGACCCACCGCACCGCGTCGCACCCCCCACCGTGATGCTGGGCGGTATACCGGTATGGATTTTTGCCCATACCGCTATACCGGTCGGGCCCCTCCCCCACCCTCCGAGTCAATAAAAAAATTAAACTTACCCGTAATGGGGGTGGTCCGGGCCATCCATCATTCCTGTAGTGTCCGGGGGCGTTCGGGGTGAAGGGTGAACCGGTCCGGGCTGTCCTCCTTCTCCGGCGGTCATCTTCTCCACTCCAGGCAGGCTCCGGCCTAGTAGCTGCATAGACGCCGCTACACCGTGACGTCAGGTGCGTCGCTGCGCATGGGCGTCACTGCGCAGCGGCGTCTATGCAGCGTACTAGGCCGGAGCCTGCCTGGAGTGGAGAAGATGACCGCCGGAGAAGGAAAGCCCGGACCGGTTCACTCTTCAGCCGGAACGCCCCCGGACACTACAGCAAGGATGGATGGATGGCCCGGACCACCTTGACAGGTAGGGAGAGAGAAGCGGGTGGCGGCGGCGGCGGCCTATGGCCCCGCAAAAGCCACTGCAGATCATTGATTTAAAGCACCCGCTTTAAATCAATGATCTGCAGCGGTGTCGCAGGGGGTTAAATAGCCGATAACTTATACCGGAATATCGGTATAAGTTATCGGCTATCGGCCCTAACCTGCACCGATTATCGGTATCGGCCCTAAAAAAACTATATCGGTCGATCCCTAGTAACAAGCTCTCTGCTCAGGCAGCTGAGAGCAGGAAATGTGAGCAGTGCATGCAGGGAAATGTAGTCTTTGAGATCACAGGCATAGCCACCATAACCAGAAAGTAACTGGAATTTATGAGCTGAATAGCCGGTGAATGGGGGCCGGAAAAAAATCACAAACACGTCTAGAGGTGGTAGGTGAATATACTATGGAATGGCTAGGTATTTTTTTTTTTCTTTGCTGCATGGGATATCTTCTATAATCCTTCAGGGTCAATGGAGTCAGGAGATTTCCAGAGAATCTCAGAACCTAAGGGAATTGAAGGCAGTCCTGTTCGCCATCTCTCAATCTGTTCCTCTGCTTGGCGGAAAAGACCTAAAAGTTCTGTCAGACAATTCCACAGTAGTCGCCTACTTAAATCATCAGGGGGGTACCAGATCCCCTTCCCTCATGAGGACTTGTCATCACATCTTCAGACTGGCAGAGATGCATCTCAGCTCCTTGTTTGCTCTCCATCTAAAGGGGTCCCAAAATCAGGTGGCGGACTATCTCAGCAGACATCGCCTGGACCAAGGGGATTGGGAGTTAGATCAGACAATCTTTCTCCAGATCTGTCAATGTTGGGGTACTCCCCGCATAGATCTGTTCGCCTCAAGGGCCAACAGGAAAGTAAAAGATTTTTTCTCCCTGTCACCAGCGGATCACCCCCTAGGGATAGACGCTTTTTCACAGAGTTGGTGCAGGGGACTTCTTTATGCCTTCCCTTCGGTCAGGTTACTTCCTAGAGTCCTAAGGGAGATCAGAGAGGACATGGCGAGAGTAGTGGTCATTGCCCCATTCTGGCCCCGCAGGGTTTGGTTCACCTGGTTGAGCATGATGTCAGTGTCAGATCCCTGGGTCCTTCCAGAGTCCCCGAACCTTCCACATCAGGGTCCAGTTATGCATGCCAAGACCTCCAATCTGCATCTGACAGCATGGCTGTTGAGCGGGGCATCTTAGAACAAAGGGGTCTTTCTGATCGTGTTATTACTACTCTGTTGGCGAGCAGAAAAAAGGTAACTTCTCAAATGTATTTAAGAACTTGGAAAGCCTTTGGTAGATTAATGAAAAACCCTATTGATGTTCTTAAAACTCCTGACATCCCAAAAATATTAGATTTTTTGCAAGCGGGTCTAGATAAACAGCTTATTAAAAGTTCGTGTCTGCACTTAGTGCTCTTTTTGATTATAAACTAGCGGAACATCCCTGGATAAAAAGATTTTTATCAGCAACAGTCAGGATGTCTCCGGTGGTTAGAGCATTGGTTCCACCTTGGGACTTAAATATTGTCCTAAATAGTCTCACTAAAACTCCCTTTGAGCCATTAGTCGAGGTTCCCTTAAAGATTCGTACCTATAAGCTTGTGTTTCTTTTGGCAGTCACGTCCACCAGGAGGGTTGGGGAAATTACTAGTTTCTCTATTAACCAGCCCTATTTGTCTGTCTTTAATGATAGAGTGGTATTGTCTTCTGATCCAGCCTTTCTCCCCAAGAGGGTCTCTGACTTCCATAGAACTTAAGTTGTGATTCTATCTTCCTTCTGTGAAAATGCTAAAAATGACAAGGAAAAACAGTTCCATTGCCTAGATGTTCGGAGATGTCTTCTTCATTATTTGGAGATATCTAAAGATTGGTGCCTATCGCCTAAGTTGTTACTTCAATTCCAGGGGCTGAATAAGGGTAGAGCAGCGTAGCAGGCAGCAGAGGTTCCCCCGTAGCAGAGGTTCCCCCGTAGCAGGCAGCAGAGGTTCCCCCGTAGCAGGCAGCAGAGGTTCCCCCGTAGCAGGCAGCAGAGGTTCCCCCGTAGCAGGCAGCAGAGGTTCCCCCGTAGCAGGCAGCAGAGGTTCCCCCGTAGCAGGCAGCAGAGGTTCCCCCGTAGCAGGCAGCAGAGGTTCCCCCGTAGCAGGCAGCAGAGGTTCCCCCGTAGCAGGCAGCAGAGGTTCCCCCGTAGCAGGCAGCAGAGGTTCCCCCCCGTAGCAGGCAGCAGAGGTTCCCCCGTAGCAGGCAGCAGAGGTTCCCCCGTAGCAGGCAGCAGAGGTTCCCCCGTAGCAGGCAGCAGAGGTTCCCCCGTAGCAGGCAGCAGAGGTTCCCCCGTAGCAGGCAGCAGAGGTTCCCCCGTAGCAGGCAGCAGAGGTTCCCCCGTAGCAGGCAGCAGAGGTTCCCCCGTAGCAGGCAGCAGAGGTTCCCCCGTAGCAGGCAGCAGAGGTTCCCCCGTAGCAGGCAGCAGAGGTTCCCCCCCGTAGCAGGCAGCAGAGGTTCCCCCCCGTAGCAGGCAGCAGAGGTTCCCCCCCGTAGCAGGCAGCAGAGGTTCCCCCCCGTAGCAGGCAGCAGAGGTTCCCCCCCGTAGCAGGCAGCAGAGGTTCCCCCCCGTAGCAGGCAGCAGAGGTTCCCCCCCGTAGCAGGCAGCAGAGGTTCCCCCCCGTAGCAGGCAGCAGAGGTTCCCCCCCCCGTAGCAGGCAGCAGAGGTTCCCCCCCCCCGTAGCAGGCAGCAGAGGTTCCCCCCCCCCGTAGCAGGCAGCAGAGGTTCCCCCCCCGTAGCAGGCAGCAGAGGTTCCCCCCCCGTAGCAGGCAGCAGAGGTTCCCCCCCCGTAGCAGGCAGCAGAGGTTCCCCCCCCGTAGCAGGCAGCAGAGGTTCCCCCCCGTAGCAGGCAGCAGAGGTTCCCCCCCGTAGCAGGCAGCAGAGGTTCCCCCCCGTAGCAGGCAGCAGAGGTTCCCCCCCGTAGCAGGCAGCAGAGGTTCCCCCCCGTAGCAGGCAGCAGAGGTTCCCCCCCGTAGCAGGCAGCAGAGGTTCCCCCCCGTAGCAGGCAGCAGAGGTTCCCCCCCGTAGCAGGCAGCAGAGGTTCCCCCCCGTAGCAGGCAGCAGAGGTTCCCCCCCGTAGCAGGCAGCAGAGGTTCCCCCCCGTAGCAGGCAGCAGAGGTTCCCCCCCGTAGCAGGCAGCAGAGGTTCCCCCCCGTAGCAGGCAGCAGAGGTTCCCCCCCGTAGCAGGCAGCAGAGGTTCCCCCCCGTAGCAGGCAGCAGAGGTTCCCCCCCGTAGCAGGCAGCAGAGGTTCCCCCCCGTAGCAGGCAGCAGAGGTTCCCCCCCGTAGCAGGCAGCAGAGGTTCCCCCCCGTAGCAGGCAGCAGAGGTTCCCCCCCGTAGCAGGCAGCAGAGGTTCCCCCCCGTAGCAGGCAGCAGAGGTTCCCCCCCGTAGCAGGCAGCAGAGGTTCCCCCCCGTAGCAGGCAGCAGAGGTTCCCCCCCCGTAGCAGGCAGCAGAGGTTCCCCCCCGTAGCAGGCAGCAGAGGTTCCCCCCCGTAGCAGGCAGCAGAGGTTCCCCCCCGTAGCAGGCAGCAGAGGTTCCCCCCCGTAGCAGGCAGCAGAGGTTCCCCCCCGTAGCAGGCAGCAGAGGTTCCCCCCCGTAGCAGGCAGCAGAGGTTCCCCCCCGTAGCAGGCAGCAGAGGTTCCCCCCCGTAGCAGGCAGCAGAGGTTCCCCCCCGTAGCAGGCAGCAGAGGTTCCCCCCCGTAGCAGGCAGCAGAGGTTCCCCCCCGTAGCAGGCAGCAGAGGTTCCCCCCCGTAGCAGGCAGCAGAGGTTCCCCCCCGTAGCAGGCAGCAGAGGTTCCCCCCCGTAGCAGGCAGCAGAGGTTCCCCCCCGTAGCAGGCAGCAGAGGTTCCCCCCCGTAGCAGGCAGCAGAGGTTCCCCCCCGTAGCAGGCAGCAGAGGTTCCCCCCCGTAGCAGGCAGCAGAGGTTCCCCCCCGTAGCAGGCAGCAGAGGTTCCCCCCCGTAGCAGGCAGCAGAGGTTCCCCCCCGTAGCAGGCAGCAGAGGTTCCCCCCCGTAGCAGGCAGCAGAGGTTCCCCCCCGTAGCAGGCAGCAGAGGTTCCCCCCCGTAGCAGGCAGCAGAGGTTCCCCCCCGTAGCAGGCAGCAGAGGTTCCCCCCCCGTAGCAGGCAGCAGAGGTTCCCCCCCGTAGCAGGCAGCAGAGGTTCCCCCCCGTAGCAGGCAGCAGAGGTTCCCCCCCGTAGCAGGCAGCAGAGGTTCCCCCCCGTAGCAGGCAGCAGAGGTTCCCCCCCGTAGCAGGCAGCAGAGGTTCCCCCCCGTAGCAGGCAGCAGAGGTTCCCCCCCGTAGCAGGCAGCAGAGGTTCCCCCCCGTAGCAGGCAGCAGAGGTTCCCCCCCGTAGCAGGCAGCAGAGGTTCCCCCCCGTAGCAGGCAGCAGAGGTTCCCCCCCGTAGCAGGCAGCAGAGGTTCCCCCCCGTAGCAGGCAGCAGAGGTTCCCCCCCGTAGCAGGCAGCAGAGGTTCCCCCCCGTAGCAGGCAGCAGAGGTTCCCCCCCGTAGCAGGCAGCAGAGGTTCCCCCCCGTAGCAGGCAGCAGAGGTTCCCCCCCGTAGCAGGCAGCAGAGGTTCCCCCCCGTAGCAGGCAGCAGAGGTTCCCCCCCGTAGCAGGCAGCAGAGGTTCCCCCCCGTAGCAGGCAGCAGAGGTTCCCCCCCGTAGCAGGCAGCAGAGGTTCCCCCCCGTAGCAGGCAGCAGAGGTTCCCCCCCGTAGCAGGCAGCAGAGGTTCCCCCCCGTAGCAGGCAGCAGAGGTTCCCCCCCGTAGCAGGCAGCAGAGGTTCCCCCCCGTAGCAGGCAGCAGAGGTTCCCCCCCGTAGCAGGCAGCAGAGGTTCCCCCCCGTAGCAGGCAGCAGAGGTTCCCCCCCGTAGCAGGCAGCAGAGGTTCCCCCCCGTAGCAGGCAGCAGAGGTTCCCCCCCGTAGCAGGCAGCAGAGGTTCCCCCCCGTAGCAGGCAGCAGAGGTTCCCCCCCGTAGCAGGCAGCAGAGGTTCCCCCCCGTAGCAGGCAGCAGAGGTTCCCCCCCGTAGCAGGCAGCAGAGGTTCCCCCCCGTAGCAGGCAGCAGAGGTTCCCCCCCGTAGCAGGCAGCAGAGGTTCCCCCCCGTAGCAGGCAGCAGAGGTTCCCCCCCGTAGCAGGCAGCAGAGGTTCCCCCCCGTAGCAGGCAGCAGAGGTTCCCCCCCGTAGCAGGCAGCAGAGGTTCCCCCCCGTAGCAGGCAGCAGAGGTTCCCCCCCGTAGCAGGCAGCAGAGGTTCCCCCCCGTAGCAGGCAGCAGAGGTTCCCCCCCGTAGCAGGCAGCAGAGGTTCCCCCCCGTAGCAGGCAGCAGAGGTTCCCCCCCGTAGCAGGCAGCAGAGGTTCCCCCCCGTAGCAGGCAGCAGAGGTTCCCCCCCGTAGCAGGCAGCAGAGGTTCCCCCCCGTAGCAGGCAGCAGAGGTTCCCCCCCGTAGCAGGCAGCAGAGGTTCCCCCCCGTAGCAGGCAGCAGAGGTTCCCCCCCCGTAGCAGGCAGCAGAGGTTCCCCCCCCGTAGCAGGCAGCAGAGGTTCCCCCCCGTAGCAGGCAGCAGAGGTTCCCCCCCGTAGCAGGCAGCAGAGGTTCCCCCCCGTAGCAGGCAGCAGAGGTTCCCCCCCCGTAGCAGGCAGCAGAGGTTCCCCCCCGTAGCAGGCAGCAGAGGTTCCCCCCCCCCCGTAGCAGGCAGCAGAGGTTCCCCCCCCCCCCCGTAGCAGGCAGCAGAGGTTCCCCCCCCCCCCGTAGCAGGCAGCAGAGGTTCCCCCCCCCCCCCGTAGCAGGCAGCAGAGGTCCCCCCCCCCCCGTAGCAGGCAGCAGAGGTCCCCCCCCGTAGCAGGCAGCAGAGGTCCCCCCCCGTAGCAGGCAGCAGAGGTTCCCCCCCCCCCCCCGTAGCAGGCAGCAGAGGTTCCCCCCCCCCCCCATAGCAGGCAGCAGAGGTTCCCCCCCCCCCGTAGCAGGCAGCAGAGGTTCCCCCCCCCCCCCCGTAGCAGGCAGCAGAGGTTCCCCCCCCGTAGCAGGCAGCAGAGGTTCCCCCCCCCCCCCGTAGCAGGCAGCAGAGGTTCCCCCCCCCCCCCCGTAGCAGGCAGCAGAGGTTCCCCCCCCCCCCCCGTAGCAGGCAGCAGAGGTTCCCCCCCCCCCGTAGCAGGCAGCAGAGGTTCCCCCCCCGTAGCAGGCAGCAGAGGTTCCCCCCCCCCCCCGTAGCAGGCAGCAGAGGTTCCCCCCCCCCCCCCGTAGCAGGCAGCAGAGGTTCCCCCCCCCCCGTAGCAGGCAGCAGAGGTTCCCCCCCCCCGTAGCAGGCAGCAGAGGTTCCCCCCCCCCCCCGTAGCAGGCAGCAGAGGTTCCCCCCCCCGTAGCAGGCAGCAGAGGTTCCCCCCCCCCGTAGCAGGCAGCAGAGGTTCCCCCCCCCCCCCCCCGTAGCAGGCAGCAGAGGTTCCCCCCCCCGTAGCAGGCAGCAGAGGTTCCCCCCCCCCCCCGTAGCAGGCAGCAGAGGTTCCCCCCCCCCCCCCCCCCGTAGCAGGCAGCAGAGGTCCCGTCCCCCCCGTAGCAGGCAGCAGAGGTCCCGCCCCCCCCCGAAGCAGGCAGCAGAGGTTCCCCCCCCCGTAGCAGGCAGCAGAGGTTCCCCCCCCCCCCGTAGCAGGCAGCAGAGGTTCCCCCCCCCCCCGTAGCAGGCAGCAGAGGTTCCCCCCCCCCCCGTAGCAGGCAGCAGAGGTTCCCCCCCCCCCCCCGTAGCAGGCAGCAGAGGTTCCCCCCCCCCCCTAGCAGGCAGCAGAGGTTCCCCCCCCCCCCTAGCAGGCAGCAGAGGTTCACCCCCCCCCCCCCCCGTAGCAGGCAGCAGAGGTTCACCCCCCCCCCCCCCGTAGCAGGCAGCAGAGGTTCCCCCCCCGTAGCAGGCAGCAGAGGTTCCCCCCCCCCCCCCCCCCCCCCCGTTGCAGGCAGCAGAGGTTTCCCCCCCCCCCCGTAGCAGGCAGCAGAGGTTCCCCCCCCGTAGCAGGCAGCAGAGGTTCCCCCCCCGTAGCAGGCAGCAGAGGTTCCCCCCCCGTAGCAGGCAGCAGAGGTTCCCCCCCCGTAGCAGGCAGCAGAGGTTCCCCCCCCCGTAGCAGGCAGCAGAGGTTCCCCCCCCCCCCCCCGTAGCAGGCAGCAGAGGTTCCCCCCCCCCCGTAGCAGGCAGCAGAGGTTCCCCCCCCCCCCCCCCCCCCGTAGCAGGCAGCAGAGGTTCCCCCCCCCCCCCCCCCCCCCCCGTAGCAGGCAGCAGAGGTTCCCCCCCCCCCCCCCCCCGTAGCAGGCAGCAGAGGTTCCCCCCCCCCCCCCCCCCGTAGCAGGCAGCAGAGGTCCCCCCCCCCCCGTAGCAGGCGGCAGAGGTTCCTCCCCCCCCCCCCCCCGTAGCAGGCGGCAGAGGTTCCCCCCCCCCCGTAGCAGGCAGCAGAGGTTCCCCCCCCCCGTAGCAGGCAGCAGAGGTTCCCCCCCCCCGTAGCAGGCAGCAGAGGTTCCCCCCCCCCGTAGCAGGCAGCAGAGGTTCCCCCCCCCCCCGTAGCAGGCAGCAGAGGTTCCCCCCCCCCCCCGTAGCAGGCAGCAGAGGTTCCCCCCCCGTAGCAGGCAGCAGAGGTTCCCCCCCCCCGTAGCAGGCAGCAGAGGTTCCCCCCCCCCCCCGTAGCAGGCAGCAGAGGTTCCCCCCCCCCCCGTAGCAGGCAGCAGAGGTTCCCCCCCCCCCCCCCGTAGCAGGCAGCAGAGGTTCCCCCCCCCCCCCGTAGCAGGCAGCAGAGGTTTCCCCCCCCCCGTAGCAGGCAGCAGAGGTTCCCCCCCCCCCCGTAGCAGGCAGCAGAGGTTCCCCCCCCCCCCCGTAGCAGGCAGCAGAGGTTCCCCCCCCCCCCGTAGCAGGCAGCAGAGGTTCCCCCCCCCCCCCCCCGTAGCAGGCAGCAGAGGTTCCCCCCCCCCCCCCCCGTAGCAGGCAGCAGAGGTCCCCCCCCCCCGTAGCAGGCAGCAGAGGTTCCCCCCCCCCCCCCCCCGTAGCAGGCAGCAGAGGTTCCCCCCCCCCCCCCCCCCGTAGCAGGCAGCAGAGGTCCCCCCCCCCCCCCCCCCCGTAGCAGGCAGCAGAGGTTCCCGCCCCCCCCCCCCCCCCCCGTAGCAGGCAGCAGAGGTTCCCCCCCCGTAGCATTCAAGGCGTTCAGTAAAAACTGGTGTTAACTAGGAAAATGCAGCCAATACTAGTTTTTACTAGGGGAAAAAAGTTTATTTTTAACTAAAAACTAATTTAACTGTAATATATGTCCAAAAAATTGCAGCACTATTTTACCACAGTAGACGGGTGCCAGACCCTCAGGCTTGATCACAGCCAAATGTAGATAATGTCAAAAATGGTACGGCACTCCAAATATCCAAAAAAAAGAACTATTTATTTCCACATGTCAAACAGTGCGACGTTTCAGCCCCTCAATGGAGATTTTTTCTAGCATACATAATATGCGTGTGTATATAAAGTGTGCAGATAGATATATATCTCCCCAATAAAGCTCTACTAAAACATAATATATTTAGTTTGTATATATACATTACATATACATACATATTAGGGATCGACCGATATTGTTTTTTTTTTTTTTTTAGGGCCGATACGGATAATCTGTGGAGGTTAAGGACGATAGCCGATAACTTATACCGTAATATCAGTATAAGTTATCGGCTATTTATCGCTCAACTGAGGACCCCCCTCCTTGTCACATTCCCCCCCCTCCCCCCCCCCCCCCCCCCCCCTCTGTCACATTCTTGTACTGCAGCAATACACTTGGTTTCCCGGGCGAATTTCAAATCTTCCGTTGGACCTGGGAAACCTAGTGTATCGCTGCAGTACAAGGGTGTATCGCAAAAAGCAAAAATCACGATTCGATTGCTTTTGCGATATATCGTGCAACCCTAATACATATATACACTGCTCAAAAAAATTAAGGGAACACTTAATGGGGTACTCCAGTGGAAAACATTTTTTTTTCTTTTTTTTTAAATCCACTGGTGCCAGAAAGTTAAGATTTGTAAATTACTTCTATTAAAAAATCTTTACCCTTCCAGTACTTTTTAGCAGCTGTATGCTACAGAGGAAATTCTTTTATTTTTGAATTTCTTTTTTGTCTTGTCCACAGTGCTCTCTGCTGACACCGCTGTCCATATCAGGAACTGTCCAGTGTAGCATAGGTTGCAATGGGGAATTTCTCCTGCTCTGGACAGTTTCTGATACGGGTATCAGGTGTCAGCAGAGAGCACTGTGGACAACATAAAAAAGAAATTCAAAAAGAAAAGAATTTCCTCTGTAGCATACAGCTGCTAAAAATTACTGGAAGGGTAAAGATTTTTTAATAGAATTTACAAATCTGTCTAACTTTCTGGCACCAGTTGATTTAAAAAAAAGTTTTCCACCGGAGTACCCCTTTAAACTCGCAACGTAACTCCAAGTCAATCACACTTCTGTAAAATCACACTGTCCACTCAGGAAGCAACACTGATTGACAATCAATTTCACATGCTGTTGTGCAAATGGAGCAGACAACAGGTGGAAATTGTAGGCAATTAGCAAGACACCTCCCAATAAAAGAGTGGTTCTGCAGGTGGTGACCACAGACCACTTCTCAGTTCCTATTCTTCCTGGCTGATGTTTTGGTCACTTGCTGGTGGTGCTTTCACACTAGTGTGGGTTGTAGACTCAGTCTCATGCAACCACTAGTGGCAGGTAGTGCAGCTCATCCAGGATGGCACATCAATGCGAGCTGTGGCAAGGTTTGCTTTGTCAGTCAGCGTAGTTTCCAGAACATGGAGGCGCTACCAGGAGACAATCCAGTACATCAGGAGAGGTGGAAGAGGCTGTGGGAGGGCAACAACCCAGCAGCAGGACCACTACCTCCACCTTTGTGCAAGGAGGAGCACTGCCAGAGCCCTGCAAAATGACCTCAAGCAGGCCACAAATGTGCATGTGTCCACTCAAATGGTCAGAAACAGACTCCATGAGGGGTGGTATGAGGGCCCGACATCCACAGGTGGGGGCTGTGCTTACAGCCCAAAACTGTGCAGGACATTTGGCATTTGCCAGAGAACACCAAGATTGGCAAATTCGCCACTGGCGCCCTGTGCTCAGCACAGATGAAAGCAGGTTCACACTGAGCACATGTGACAGAGTCTGGAGATGCCATGGAGAACGTTCTGCTGCCTACAACATCCTCCAGCATGACCAGTTTGGCGGTGGGTCAGTAATAGTGTGGGGTGGCATTTGTTTGGGGGGGGCCCCACAGCCTTCCATGTGCTTGCCAGAGGTAGCCTGCCTGACATTAGGTACCTGGGTTCCTCCTAATGCAAGACAATGCTAGATCTCATGTGGCTGGAGTGTCAGCAATTCCTGCAAGAGGAAGGCATTGATGCTATGGACTGGCCCACCCGTTACCCAGACCTGAATCTGATTGAGCACATCTGGTACATCATGTCTTACTCCATCCACCAATGCCACGTTGCACCACAGACTGTCCAGGAGTTGGCGGGAGGTCATACGGGCACGTAGAGGCCACACACACTACTGAGCCTCATTTTGACTTGTTTTAAGGACATTTCATCAAAGTTGGATCAGCCTGTAGTTTGGCTTTCCACTTTGATTTTGAGTGTGACTCCATATCCAGACCTCTATGGGTTGATAAATTTCATTATCTTAGTGTTCACCCTTTTTTATTAATTTATTATTTTTTTTTGCAAAGGAGGCCTTGCCTTCTAGAGAGATGCTGCAGTAAGCCAGGTCCCAGAGCAAGTTGCAGGCTCCGAGGTCCCAGCCTTGGAGGTAGTATGGTCCAGGTCTCGGTGGTAATGTAGCTGACTACAGCTTTGCTTCATAAGAGACACGCACAGCTCTGCTTCATGAGACACACACACAACTCTGCTTCATGAGACACAAACAGCTCTGCTTCATGAGGCATCCACACACACACAGCTCTGCTTCATGAGACAACCACACACACAGCTCTGCTTCAAGAGAGAGACACACACACACACACAGCTCTGCTTCATGAGACACACACACACACACACACACACACAAACACACACACACAGCTCTGCTTCATGAGACAGACACACACACAGCTCTGCTTCGTGAGACACACACACGCACACACACAGCTCTGCTTTATAAGACTGACAGACACACACCTCTGCTTCATAAGAGACACAGTTTGTCTCATCACACATAATGATCTCTCCTGCTTTCCCCACGTTTGACACAGTGTTGTCCTGTCTCTCCCCCGCTCAGTTAAAGACTCCTGCAGCCAAGTCCCCGGCCTCTAAACTCACTCCCTCAGTTATCAGATCTTTCTTCTGTGCAGATGCTTGTAGGGGGCATGGCTTACATGGACTCAGAGACAGAACTGCAAGCCAGGCCCCATAGACAGCATAGAAGTCACATGGTCTCTGTCTCCAAGGGTGGGGGCCAGAGATAGTTAGGGGAAGAAAGCTGAGACAGAGTGAATGCATGATAGCTCATTTTTCTGCGTTTTGCTTGATTTGTGCTTTATAAAGCTCTGCAATGGTGCATTACTTAACCCCTTCCCGACCTATGACATACCTGTACGTCATGGGTGGCAAGGTGTTCCCGACCCATGACATACAGGTATGTCATGAACATTTTTGCTGCTAGTCGCGGCATCCCGCAGCGCCTGGTAAGATGGTGGCTAGCACTGATAGCCAGCCATCTTACCATGCGACCATGGGGGGTTTCATCCACCACCCCCCCCACCCCCAGCAGTCGCTGCTATCAGCTAGTCAAATCTGACTAGCTGATAGCAGCGTTTCGCTATGAAAATACTTAGCAGCGCAGTGTGTGAGTCCCGATCACGGGGATCGGGACACACACCGCTCTGCTAAGTGTCCCTTACCCGTCCCCCGGTGTCACTTACCCGGCCATGCGGCGTCCCGAGCGGTCCCGGCGCGAGCAACGTCCTCCAGGCGGTCCCGGCGGCGCTGCGTCCCGGCGGTGAGTTTCCGGCAGCAGTGCGGCATCTTCATTGGCAGCAGTGAGATCGCTGTAAAGCGATCTCACTGCTGCCTCTGGGAGTTTCAAAACTGCAACTCCCAGCATGCCCAGACAGCCTTTGGCTTTCTGGGCATGCTGGGAGTTGTAGTTTTGCAACATCTGGAGGTCCACAATTTGAAGACCACTGTATAATGGTCTCCAATCTGTGCTCTTCCAGATGTTGCAAAACTACAAATCTCAGCATGCTCAGTCTGTCCAGGCATGCTGG
The DNA here is from genome assembly GCF_029499605.1 of Hyla sarda. NCBI lineage: Eukaryota > Metazoa > Chordata > Amphibia > Anura > Hylidae > Hyla > Hyla sarda. The sequence goes on along the minus strand of NC_079190.1, from coordinate 306,526,063 downwards.
GAGTTGTAGTTCTCTAACATCTGGAAGAGCACTGATTGGAGACCATTATGCAGTGGTCTCCAAACTGTGGACCTCCAGATGTTGCAAAACTACAACTCCCAGCATGCCCAGACTGCCCAAGCATGCTGGAAGTTGTAGTTCGGCAACATCTGATCCTTCAGATATTGCCGAACTACAACTTCCAGCATGCCTGGGCAGTCTGGGCATGCTGGGAGTTGTAGTTTTGCAACAACTGGAGGCACACTAGTTGGGAAACATTGTCCGTTTCCTACCTCAGTGCCTCCAGCTGTTGCAATTGTTGCAAAACTATAACTCCCAACATGCACTGACAGACCATGCATGCTGGGAGTTGTAGTTTTGCAACAGCTGGAGGCACACTGGTTGGAAACACTAAGTTTGGTTGCAAAACACTTGAAAGTTTATTACTTAACTTAGTGTTTCCAAACCAGTGTGCCTCCAGCTGTTGCAAAACTACAACTCCCAGCATGCACGGACAGCCAAAGGGCATGCTCAGAGTTTGCATCAACTGGATGTTTGCCCCCTCCCCCCAATGTGAATGTACAGGGTACACTCGCATGGGCGGAAGTTTACAGTGAGTGCTGCAAGTTTGAGATGGCGCAAATTTTGCGCTGCAGCTCAAACTTCCAGCGGCAAACTTGCTGTGAACCTCTGCCCATGTGACTGTACCCTAAAAACACTAGACTACACTAACCTAAAATAAAAAGTAATAAACACTACATATACACATACCCCTACACAGCCCCCCTCCCCAAAAAAAAGAAAAACGTCTGGTACGCTACTGTTTCCAAAACGGAGCCTCCAGCTGTTGCAAAATAACAACTCCCAGTATTGCCGGACAGCCATTGACTGTCCAGGCATGCTGGGAGTTTTGCAACAGCTGGAGGCACCCTGTTTGGGAATCACTGGCATAGAATACCCCTATGTCCACCCCTGTGCAAATCCCTAATTCAGGCCTCAAATGCGCATGGCGCTCTCTCACTTTGGAGCCCTGTCGTATTTCAGGGCAACAGTTTTGGGACACATATGGGGTACCGCCGTACTCGGGAGAAATTGCCTTACAAATTTTGGGGGGCTTTTTCTTATTTAACCCCTTATGAAAAGGTGAAGTTGGGGTCTACACCAGCATGTTAGTGTAAAAAAAAAAAATGTCATTTTCACAAGAGGTAAAAGGGAAAAAAGACCCTCAAAATTTGTAATGCAATTTCTCCCGAGTACGGAGATACCCCATATGTGGGCGCAAAGTGCTCTGGGGGCGCACAAGGCCCAGAAGGGAGTGCGCCATGTACATTTGAGGTGATTTGCACAGGGGTGGATGATTATTACAGCAGTTCTGACAAACGCAAAACAATAAATATCCATATGTGACCCCATTTTGGAAACTACACCCCTCATGGAATGTAATAAGGGGTGCAGTGAGCATTTACACCCCACTGGCGTATGACAGATTTTTGGAACAGTGGTCTGTGAAAATGAAAAATAAAATTTTTCATTTGCACAGTCCACTGTTTCAAATATCTGTCAAACGCCAGTGGGGTGTAAATGCTCACTGCACCCCTTATTAAATTCCATGAGGGGTGTAGTTTCCAAAATGGGGTCACATGTGGGGGGGTCCACTGTTCTGGCACCATAGGGGCTTCCTAAATGGGACATGCCCCCCAAAAACCCTTTCAGAAAAACTCACTCTCCAAAATCCCATTGGCCCAGATTTATCAAACTGTGTAGAGAAAAAAAGTGGAGGGATTTTTTTCCACAGCAACCAATCACAGCTCAGCTTTCACTTTACCAGAGCTCATTAGCTGAGCTGTGATTGGTTGCTGAGGGAAAATCTCTCCTTTTTCTCTCACACAGTTTGATAAATCTGGGCCATTGTCGCTCCTTCCCTTCTGAGCCCTCTACTGCGCCCGCCGAACACTTTACATACACATATGAGGTATTTCCTTACTCGAGAGAAATTGGGTTACAAATTTTAGGGTGATTTCTCTCTTTTTACCCCCTTGTAAAAATTCAAAAATTGGGTCTACAAGAACATGCGAGTGTAAAAAATGAAGTTTTAGAATTTTCTCCTTCACTTTGCTGCTATTCCTGTGAAACACCTAAAGGGTTAAAACACTTACTGAATGTCATTTTGAATACTTTGGGGGTGCAGTTTTTATAATGGGGTCATTTATGGGGTATTTCTAATATGAAGACCCTTAAAATCCACTTCCAACCTGAACTGGGCCCTGAAAAAGTACGATTTTGAAAATCTTGAGAAAAATTGGAAAATTGCTGTGGAACTTTGAAGCCCTCTGGTGTCTTCCAAAAGTAAAAACTTGTCAATTTTTTTATGCAAACACAAAGTAGACATATTGTATATGTGAATCAATATGTAATTTATTTGGAATATCCATTTTCCTTTCTAGCAGAGACTTTCAAAGTTAGAAAAATGCAAAATTTTCATGAAATTTTTAGATTTTTTTTACCAAGAAAGGATGCAAATATCAGTGAAATTTAACCAATAACATAAAGTAGAATATGTCACGAAAAAACAATCTCGAAATCAGAATGATAACTAAAAGCATTCCAGAGTTATTAATGTTTAAAGTGACAGTGGTCAGATTTTCAAAAAATGCCCAGGTCCTGAAGGTGAAAATGGGCTGGGTCATGAAGGGGTTAAATATATCTTCCTAAGCAAGTAATTATATCATTACATGAGGAAATAAATTATATTTTGCTTAACAGGACTACCCATTTAAGTCTGACTGGCAGGCGACGAGCATGGCTAGCATCACTGGAAGGCAGTCAGTGCTCTTCCCTGTGACTGTGTGAGATTTATTATGTGCTGAAGACTTATTTTTATTTTATTTTTTTCTCCCTTGACAGCTCTGCCTATGATACCAAGACAGAACAGCGTGTTGCAGTTAAAAAACTTTCTCGGCCTTTTCAGTCTATCATCCATGCAAAACGCACCTACAGAGAACTTCGTCTACTGAAGCATATGAAACATGAGAATGTAAGTTTTTCTTCATACACAGAGAACACAATCGCTACTGTTGCATTGTGTAAAGACTCTAACTACCAAGGGAAACTATATGGTTTTAGTCACTGCTGTGGGACCATCATCAGTGCACAATAACTGCATGGTGGATCTGTTGGAGCACAATTTGGCTGAATTCATGCATATTTTGATAAATATTTGAGCTGCTTTTAGCCAAAGGTGGGTCCTGAACAAAGAAAAAGGTTAAAATATCTATATTATAGTTTTTCTTGGGTTTAGCTAAAAATGCTGACTAAATGAAGGACTAAACATTTTGTGTAAGGTAGTGACCACCCATGTTTCAGAAGTTTAACTAACGATGTTTGTCTTTAAAGCATAGCTTTCATTCCAGGTAACTTTTCTGGATAGGCATTTATGTGTGTTCATTAAGCCTAGCAATGTTTCCGTACATTATATCAGTGCAATCTCAATTTCTTGGTCTCTAGGAGGCTGACACTAAGAAAACAAAGTCGGCTCCTACATGACAGGATATGCCTGCCCACTGGCAATGAGCTAACCAGTTTTAGCTCAGTGTCAGCAGGAGGCAGACACATGTCTGGAGCACTCCAGACCTGTTCTTTTCTTCTCTAGTTAAGACAACAGGGATACAATCCACAGCTCTTAAGCCTCCCCCGATCTACCCACATGGGACAAAGGTTAGCACCATGCCCCTATCTGAGATTGCTCCCTGGGACCCCATTGCCCCTGCTCACCTCACTACTTCCGTCCTTGGGTAAATATTCACCTAGCCACTCCTCCCAGCACTCCCTGTGTCAAGGTTCTAAGGTCCCACTCTCTCATGGCTACTGTGCTGGCCCTATCCAGGATACTGTGCTGGCTCTATCCAGGGCCACCCCTAGAGGTTAACCCCTTACTGCGGAGTATCTCGTGGGACTTTGTGGGGTTGGGTGGGATGCGCTCACATCCCACCCTAATGGGAATTGTCTGGCGGGGGTAGACGCTGCAAGCCACTCACTTTCATTTTTGTTTGTGGGCACACGTGGAGGCCAGGCCCTGTCCCAGTGCAACCCCCCCCCTGTTAACCCCTCCTCGCCACAAGCCCTGTCAGAGTGGCTCTTAAACCACAGGCACTTCTGTGTCTCAGTGCGTGCTTCTATATAGCTCAAGACATAGAAGGTGTATAGTTTTTCAGCACTTCAGCCGCGGCTCGCTTAAGATCCGTCCCTCCCTGCTTATCGTGGGGTCATGGTACTCCCAGCCCCCTCCGATGTGCAGAGCACAATTCTGGGGTCATCCCTACCAGGAGTACCCCTGTGTGCCTCTTTCCTCACCCTCTCGTGCTGGTGGAGTGGGGGGGGGGGGGGGAATAGAGGCATGTGTGTTTTTTTTCTTTTAGCACACCCTTTTTCCTCAGGGCTACGCTGCCTCAGGATCATGTTTAGAATAATAATAATATAGCTCTAGTGTTGGGTGCCTTCCTGTGGCTGGAAGTGAAATTTCAACTACTTATTTCTTAGACCCATTCAAGGAGCTGCATTTGGGCACCCTCTAGTGGCAATCTCATAATTACGGCTCTCTTCTGTGTGTAATTCTCCTTGCCCTTGTAATTTAGATTTTTGTCCGTAGCCCCAGTGTTGCCATGCAACACTGATCCCTTGCTTAGCTTGCTTCCACAGTTTATGGACTGTTCATACTGCAGTATTGCACAATTGTGACCCTCCATAGTGATCTATGTCCAGGGGCTTTTTAATAAATGGCACACCTTGGTGTTTGTATGTTGTATCTTCTTTTTAATGGGCAACTGTGTATGGTCCCTTTCCCTGTTCTGTAGACACATCTGGGTATCTAATTGGAAGGTGTAAAAGCTCATGGGCAGTCTTCAGGGTGGACTGCCATGTTGTCCATATGCCTTTGAAGAGTACAGTGGTCCCTCAACATACGATGGTAATTCGTTCCAAAGGACCCATCGTTTGTCGAATCCATCGTATGTTGAGGGATCTGTGCAATGTAAAGTATAGGAAGCTGTACTCACCTGTCCCCGTCGCTCCGGACCAGGTCCTCACCGCTCCCAATGCTGTCCCAGGGGCTCCCGATGCTGTCCCGTTGCTCCGGTGTCTTCTTCGCGATCCTCCGGTGTCTTGCGCATCTTCTGCAGGGTCCAGGCCTTGCTTTCTGGTGACGTTATTACGCTGCTGCGCCGGCGCGGCGTGCGTAGTGACGTAATAACGACGCCGGAAAGCGAGGCCCGGACCCTGGAGAAGATGCGCAAGACACCGGAGGATCGCGAAGTGGACCCGGAGCAGCGGGAATAGGTAAGCGAACCTGCCAGGGATGCTTAAACTGCTATCCGACAGCAGCTTTAGCATTTTGCGCTGTCGGATAGAAGTTAATGCGATGGCCCCGACATATAAAAGCATCGTATGTCGATGCTGACATCGACATGCGATGGCCTCTGAGAGGCCATCGTATGTCGATTTTATCATATGTCGGGGCCATCGTTGGTCGGGGGGTTACTGTACCAGGAAACCAAACAGTGTTCTGCTCTCCTCCACCGCCCGTCTGGGGTCTGCCGCATCAGCAGCTGGAGTACTGGTACTCCACTATCCGTAGTGGTGACCCTGCCTGTACAACGGACCCTCTATAGGAATGAGTGGCCCGCTATGTGGCCCATATCCCCTTAAGAAGTACTCCTTGGCATCTGCCACATCTGTGACTGAAGTTCCGGTATCCCACTACCAGTGCACTGCTTGTGCACTGGGCCCTCTCCAACATCCATGGAGGGGATGAGGTCTGCATTCGCAGCCGTAATTCCAGTACCCCACTATCAGTACCACAACCCCTTCATCAAGAGGGGTTGTCACTGTTTGTGCAGGTGGTCCTCTCCATAATCCATGGACAGCATGGCGTCTGCCACATCTTTGACTGATGCTCCGGTACCGCACTACAGTGCAAGGTGACTGGAAGGGGTGACGCTTTGGATGCACTGGACTTTTCTACTGATGCAGCAATCTCTTTACCCCTTCCTTAGGTGTTTTATTGGTGGATACCACTATTGCTCTTACGCACCTGATTGCGCTCTTCCTGTTTTTCTCCATCACTGGACAACCATGTCATGTTTCCCACTTCCGCAGCTGAAGTTACGGTACCACATTACCAGTGCAAGGTGACCGTCGAGATGGCCCTGCATATGCACTAGTTACACTAGAGAAGTAGCAAGTTACCAAGAGAACACACGTCATTTCAAAGAAAAATGTGTCAAAACGAGCACAAATTTCATTATTTCCGTAGAAGAAAGGACAGTGCATCAATAAAAAACATGTACAGGCAAAAAAGAGGAATACAACAACAAATGGTGATATCACCGGCTCTGCACAGGAAATAATCAAAGTACATAAAATTGTAAAAGGGTATATCCCAATTTAGATATAAACAGTACATGCATATAAAAAGGATGGCATAAAGCACATCTACAATACATATAGGTAACTATTGCACATCAGTAGGTATTGCACATAAAAAATTTGGGTAACTCGTTTACAGAGCTTACCGTGTAAACATATAAGGAAAATGCAATGTGCATGTAGCACCACCTGAAAAAGCATGATTAAGGGATACAGACCTAGTAGCAGCATAATAACAAAGTGCAGTACACTGGCAGAGACCGGGATAGCACCACTCCAATGTACGTTTCGGTACATCACCTTCGTCTGGGAGTGGCCCTATCCCCGTCTGACTGTCTATGTAAGTGACGGCACCAATCAGATAACTAACCTTAATAATTTAGTAGCTAACACCTGTGGCGTGGTATCAGCGTATGAACACCGTCACAGACAGCCGCCCGGAAGCCGGAAGAGGCCGCGTCACATAACCAGGCCATGCTATTAATCACATGACTCCGCCATGACGTAGCGCCCATTTTCCCCTTCTCTGAGTGGTGTAGCATCATCCTTTGTTTTACCCCACTCTCTTCCGCATGTCTGCCACAGCTGGAGTACTGGTTCCCCACTGCTAGTATGCTGGTGACCGACGTGGTGACCATGTACGTATCTTCTAAGCACAAATCATCCTCCTGGGGTGCCCTTCTCTGCTCTCCTTGGTACCGGCTATAGCTATTTCTCACATTCCTCCCTCTTTGGGTGGAGCAATGCAGTTTTTCTATAGGCACCATATTGCTTGATACTAGCTGTCTCTATCATAGCCAGCACACTACTCTCTTCTATGAGGGGTACAGTTTCCTGCACTTTCCTGTGTAGCTGTCCCCTTACCCCCTTCAACAAGGGGATTATTCGCAGAGTGCCTGCTACTCTATATCCATCATATTAACCCCTTTATAAGTGCTGTGTTTTGCAGGGTAACTGCTATTGCTGAGGGGGATTCATGAGTTTTATGATTATGCTTTCTCCTGACATAGGGGGGAAAAACCTTAGTTGCTGCATGTTCTTTCTTAGAGATGAGCGAACTTACAGTAAATTCGATTCGTCACGAATAGAGATGAGCGGACTTACAGTAAATTCAATTCGTCACGAACTTCTCGGCTCGGCAGTTGATGACTTTTCCTGCATAAATTAGTTCAGCTTTCCGGTGGGCTGGAAAAGGTGGATACAGTCCTAGGAGACTCTTTCCTAGGAATGTATCCACCTTTTCCAGCCCACCGGAGCACCTGAAGGCTGAACTAATTTATGTAGGAAAAGTCATCAACTGCCGAGCCGAGAAGTTTGTGACGAATCGGATTTACTGTAAGTTCGCTCATCTCTATTCTTTCTCCATTGACGGAGGATGTTGCTTATATATCGGTATTTTCGGGATGTTCCTTCTGAGCCAACCAGTCTGTTCTACAGCAGGGATCACATGCTGGGCATCAGTCTGCCCTGTCCTTCCACACTTTGCTTGTGTATGCAAGTGTTGGGCAGGGTGGGGGCCTACATGGTCGTGGTGCCTTTTACACTATCCTCTTCATTGCCTTATTTGGTTCTCCCCTTGCAAATGTCACTCTTCTCTGGTGATCCCAGATTAGGAAAGGACTCTTTCCGTCGGTTTTCTGCCTTGTCAGAACCTACTTACATTTGTTTTGTATATGGCTATTAGGATATACTGCTTTGCACCCTGATATGTACTCTGATATAGAGGTTGAACCCCTATGTTTTTTATGTTTGGTTGGCAACCTTCTTACATTGTTAACATTACATTGGCAACATTACATTCAACGATTCTGGCCTCTGAGTCTTTTGTCCCCGTCATCTCAGCTGTTTCTCACGGGAGGTGGTTTTCTCGGAGCCGATCCGCATCTACTGCATGGGGGGTGGGACTGGCAGGTGTGCATCTCTCGCAGTGGTTTTCACACAGACACATTGTTGCAATCTTTCCCCATCGCTTTTCCAGGCTATGTGGACTTGCTCTCTCTGACTGTGTAGTCAGCAGTATGCTCCATGCTGTCAGCTTTTCTCTTCCAGGAGTTACCTCCGTACCTGGCAGGCTCTTTTGGGTGGGGTGAGGGTCGTGGCCCCTATATTTTTTTTTCCTGTGTTCTTCCAGACCATGTTGCCTTCATGCTCAGGCCTTGCAGCGGCTCTTCCACTTTCTAGCCTTCTTGCTGGGTGTGCCCAGCTGTTCCTTCCTGTCATTCTCCTTATCTTCTGCCTAGGTACTCGGCTTGAGGTTGGATGTATTGCAGGGCTCCCCCTTTAAGCCTTTCTGAGATGTTTCTCTCCTGACTTTTGGCATTCCTTTTCCTGTTATCTGATCAGGTGGGTCTCTATGCTGGGGTTCTTTTGTCCCTCACCCTTCTTTATTCTGTTCGGGCCACGGTAGTACAGAATCTTGTTCTGTCTTTTCTCCAGAGGTCGTTTCCTCTCTTATGCCAGGATAGTCTGCTCATGCCTCCAGGTTGACTGTCGACTCCGGTCTGCTTTCGGACCTCAATCTCTGCCTTCAGAAGGTTCCTTCCTTTCAGATCCTGGCCTTCTCCACATGGTCCATGGGAGCTTTTAAGCGGTTATTTGCCAGACTCCTGTTACTTCAGGGTCTTGTTTCTTTTGCATGCGGTTGTGGTTCATTCGCTGGACTGACATCCCTTTCTCTGCCGGTTGTTTTTCCCACACCAGGTCTGTGTCCCCCAACTAAGGGAAAAGTAGTTTTTTTTTGTTTCATTACTCACTGTAAAATCTTTCTCGTAGCCTTCATTGGAGGAGACAGCTGCCATTAATTTCCCTGTTGCCCTGTCGGGATTATTGTGGCCTGGTGGCAGAGTTCCTTCGGATGGTTTTTGTCAGGATCCTTTTGGACGTCCTTCAGGTTTTTTGCTTCTCCTACTGCTTTGTGACGCAACTGGTTATCCTGTTGCCAGTGGGCGGGTGTATCCTGCCATTGAGGAGCCGACTTCTTTGTTTCCCTAGTGTTGGCTTCGTAGTGGCAGAACGTATACCCCATGGTCTGTGCCCCCAATGAAGGCTACAAGAAAGATTTTACGGTGCATACGAAAAAATCTACTTTTCTTTGAGCTAGTCACTGTTTTTCTTTAGAGTGTACACTTTGAAAAAACTTTTGACATGTCCTAAAGTTCAGACTTCTACTAATCAGAAGGATGAGCCAGGAGAAGACTGCTTGGCCACACAATCCTCTCCCTGCTCTGTGTTACATGATCAAGACTTTCTTCATTGAATGTGTCTCAATCAGGTGACAGAGTCGGGAGGAAACTCGCAGAGTGTGTTTTTCTCCTGGCTCCTTCTCCTGATCGGTCATACCTCCACCAATAAAACATTTTGACATGTCTCCAGGACATGTCAAAGCGTTTTCCAAGTGACATTACCTATAAAACAAATATATTTAAAGAGCATCTGGTACTTCATCCTTAATGGAAAAACTGACAGTGTATAAATGGTTAACAAGCCTGTGCCAGGCATACCTTTTTGGTGTAGCATGCTATGTTCCAATAAAGTCTGCTATGGCCACAACACCTGTTTTCTAAAGTCATGATCACTTCAACTTGTGACTGATTCACAAGGCCTGCCTGCGGCGGCCATGTGTGGGTTGGCCCTGCATTTGCTGTCATAGGTATGCGTGATAACTCTGAGAGGTTGAGAATGATTTGCAGCCATGCCATGTGTGGGGCATTGACTGCCCGTGTGTGGCCAAGATACACAGGAACTGTGT